>NC_091813.1:9910322-10213352 GCF_041296235.1 Equus asinus | reverse complement strand
AGAACGGACTGATAAGCATGTCTAAGGGAGATAGCTGAGAAAGACCATGACGAGTATACTATGGAAAAGAAAAAGAGGACCCAGAAAATGGAAGGTGAACAGAAATCACACCTGAATTATCCACAATGAAAGATGATGTCCGTCTTTAGACAGACTCTGCTGGAACGTTTGAAAGTCAGAGAAATTCACAAGCCAAAAAACGGCAGCGAAGGTCAAGCATGGGCTAACTGGGAAGGGTGAGTTATGAGACTGCTCCAAGCAGGCTCTGAAACCTGTATCCAGGCAGCATGCTGGACCTCAGAGACACAATTATGACAAATCCTCTGACATCACAATGGACCCGAAAAACAACCTAGCCTCATCTACACAGTGCTAGAGTTGGGCTCACTAGTATATTTAACTCCCATTGCACTCAAGTGCACGTTGCCACTGAACATGTAAGTGGCCGGCCGGTGGTGCAGTGGTGAGGTCCGCACCTTCTGGGTCTGTGGCCCAGTATGGGCTGGGTGGAATCCTCGGTTTGGGCCTCCTCACCACTGCTTCAGTTGTTCTGGTGCAGGCGTCCGAGGTAGAGTAGAGGCAGATGGGAAGGGACGTTGGACAGGGCCAGACTTCCACAGCAAATACAGGAGCATTGCCAGCAGATGTGAGCACAGCAATGCACTTGTGCCAAAACAAAACCAATTAAAAGTTGCAAAGAATAGAAAAACTGAAGCTAGGGAAAAAAAAAAAAAAAAAAAACAGGAGCTTGCCATTACGAAGAATAGGATCTCTGTGAATAACCTTAGCAAAACAGGTGAATTCTATGTTAATTCAAAAACTAGCAAACCTTTGGGGAAAGAAACTCAAGAAGACACAAGAAAAAAAAAGATATCGAGGGATCTAGGAATGGAAGGATTAACACACTTGAAAGGTTCATACCGCAGTAAGGAATCTCTGGATTCCATGCAATCCCAGTCAAAGTTGCAGCAGTATTTGCCACAGAGAAGAAGAGAGAATCCTAAAGTTTCTAGCCAGCAACACGAGACCCTGACTAGGCAAAGGAATCCTCAGGAAAACGAACAAAGCGGCACGTGTCACAATTTCTGATTTCAAAATAGAGGACGAAGCGCTAGGTACCGAAACGGCACAGTCTGGGCCCCAAAACAGGCATGAAGACCCATGCAAAACAATTGAGAGCCCAGAGCCCAACTCAAACTTACATGGACAGCCCATTTTGGACCAGGGAGCCAAGTGGAGACAGCGGAGAAAGGAGAGTCTCTACAATAAACGGTGCTGGGAAGCCTGCACAGCCACATGGAACACAACGAGAGTACACCATGATGTTACACCTGGCACACACACCACCTGAAATGGATTAAAGCCTTGAATGGCAGACTTGAAACCGTGAACCTTGTAGGAGAAGACCTAGGCAGAGTGCTCTTTGCCATCTGTCTGAGCCGCCTATTTGGAAGAAGCATGTCTGACTGGGCAAGGGCAACAAAGGAAACAAGAAACAAACGGGACCACATCAAATGCACGCACTTCTGCCCACTCAAGGAAACCATCAACTGAATACTAAGACACCACAACAATTGGGAGAGGATGTTTGCAAACCACACATCGGACAAGGGGTGAAAAGCCCAAAGATACAATCAACTCGCACGTCTCCACAAGAAAAAAAACAAGCCAATGAAAACCTGGTCAAAAGATGGAAGCAGAGATTTCTCCGAAGAAGACAGAAAGAGGGCCAGTAGGTGCACGAAAACTTGTTCACCATCATTAAGTCTCAGGAAAATGCAAATCCAAACTGCAAGGCCATGGCAGCTCACTGTGGTCAGCATGGCTAGAAGGAAGCAGACAGGAAATAACAAGTGTCAGAGAGGAGGTGGAGAGAAGGGAAGCCTCCTGCACTGCTGGTGGGAGTGTAACCCGGTGCAGCCACGATGCCAAAGGTGTGGAACTGCCTCAGAAGTTTAAGTATCCACGTCCCGTATGACCCAGCTATTAATCTGCCGCTTGCTTATCCAAAAAAGTCAGAAAGACTACCGCATAAAGACATGTGCATGGCTGTGTTCACCACAGTCTTACTCCTGATATCCAAGACTTGGAAAGCACCCTGGTGTCCAGCAAGGGATGATTGGAGAAGGAAGATGGGCTATAGCCACACAATGGTATACCACTCAGCCGGAACAAATGATGCAATCCAGCCATTTGTGACCACCAGAATGGCTGTGAGGGTTTTAGGGGAAGTGTAACAAGCCCCAGTGAGAAATTCAAATACCATAGAATCTCACTTACAAGGCGAAGAAAAAGCAAGCACTAACCAACAGGTGGCACTGAACATTTGTATGCGGGCTCCCAGAGGCAAAGAGGGGCGGTGACGGAGGGTGAAAGAGAAGATTAGGCACAAGTGTGTGGTGAGGGCCTGTGATTAGTCTTACACTGGTGAAGATGATGTAAGCTACACAGAAGTCTAAAGCAATGAGGATGTGAATCTGGAAGTTATAGTACGTTCTAATGCAGGGTCATGGCTATAAATTCACCTCAAATCAAAAATCCAAAAAGGGGTCCAGAATGATGTCATAAAGCTTTGGGGGCGGAAAGAGTTTACAGAAGGTGAACTTCCAAGGATGGAAAATCACCTCCAAATGCTTACAGATGCTACAGAAAGGCAGACCATTCCAAATAGGTGAAGAGGAATACTACGAAGAGAACATGATCAGTCCTAAACCCATGAACGAACGGAAAATGTTACCGTCCATGATGTTATTACTAATCACCTTCACGAATAATCCAAACAGGCCCACGTCTTCCCAAGTTCAGGCAAAAGGTTGGTCCAAAAGTACAATTCAGGGCCGGCCCTGTGGTGGAGCAGGTAAGTGCCCACATTCCGCTTGGGCGGCCCGGGCCTCACTGTTTCACATTACGAGTGCATATCACATTAGTAGTGTTAGGAAATATAGATTTCATGGTATGGTGCGGGCAGAGATCATAAATAAGCAGCAATTGTGAGGATACGTTATCAATACGCACAAGAAAAGGAACCATAAGAATATTACAATCTATGGAAGTATCTGGTACACTTCCCAAAGGCAGAAGGAAGGAAAACTTGTGACCTGCCAAGGTGGAATTGGCAGAGTGCCACGAGATGACACCATCATTGTGCATCAGAACATTCCCTGGGCAACTTCAACTTGTGAGGGAGTCCAGGACTTTTTCTGGGTAAGGTCCACCCATTTTGCCATCTACCCAAGATATAAGAGATAAAACCCAGGATAATCTTACAGGAGTGAAACCAGTGTCTAGAGAGAATGTAGGAGCCCTTTCGAAGTTCAAGGAGAAAGATAGAAACTGACAACAATTGCAGAAAAAGGAAAACTATCCTACCTAGACAGGGTGAGGAGTCAGACTGGTCTGAGATGGCTGTGAAACTCTGTGTGCACGGAGGTTGTCAGGACAACTTCGAATTTTGAGGTCGCTTATGACATCACGGTGAACATGTCCCCCAGGGTGGCCGCATGGTTACAGTCTGAGGATTGGCCTAGGCTAGGCTATTAAAGGGACAGACACCCAGAAACAGGTTTGGCAAACAGAAAGCAGGCACAGAAACTAGAAGAGATAAAACAGAGTCTGATGCAAGGGATAAGAAAGGAACCCTAGGCCACAAGTGAGAATAGAGGGACAGGCACGGAGAGGAGAACATTGTCATCTATTCAAGTCTATGGGGAGGTCATGCTGATTCAAGCTTGCAACTTCATTGGAAACAAGTGGCCGGACTTGGCGTTCATCACACCTACAGTGCCCTTGTGCCTTAAGCATAATGCAAAGTCAAGAAAGATGTCTTGAGGACATTGAAGAGAAGAATCGATGCCTCCTTTCCAAGGCCCATAGCATTCTTTGCAGGTCAGTCTCTTTTTCCGAAGCTCTGGTGTCACGTGGGCCCACTGGGCACATGGTAATGTGTCCCAAGAGATGTCTTGGAAGCCTTGAAGGAATGGAGCCCTGTCACGCTTGGGGTATGTCTCTTTGTTTGGAAGTGCTCTACAAGGGTGCTGAAAAGCACCCTCTTCCACAGGGCTTCGTTCCTTCGTGAAGGCTGCCCTCCCAGGCTAGTGTGCTCTGTTTGCCTCCATCGAAATTCTCTCCCCCTACCTCTTGCCGTAGAAGGATTATTGATTATGTGTTTTGACACCATATGTAAGGAAGTTGCACGAAAATTAGAACTTTACAGTTGTGTTTCAAGAAAAATAAACAGGCCAGGGTAGAGGATGTAGGGCAAACAAATGGCACACCCTATAAAAATTAAGTAAGCCCGTATCTGGACGGAATCTAGGGGAACGTTCAAGGATCAGGGGTCAAGTTCGAAACTTCCCAAATCCGGAAAAGAGACAGAAAAATATCTTTCCTGGAGAGTGGAATTCATCCGATTTGTCTAAGTTGTCTTGGAAACATTGTGTCCGTGAAGAGGGTTGCCAGGACCACCTCGAATTTGGAGTTTCTGATATCTCAGGATGTCAAACCAACCCACATGACCACGTGTTCTCAGTGCTTAGTTTGACCTAGGCTAGGATAGCCAAGAGTCCTACAAGTGACCGGTGCAAATTCAAGGACAACAACCAAGAGTCACGAAAGCACTCACACCTCACCCTAGAGAACATACAGCGATTAAAGAAATACAAAGTAATCCCTCGGAAAGAAGGAGAACGGACTGATAAGCATGTCTAAGGGAGATAGCTGAGAAAGACCATGACGAGTATACTATGGAAAAGAAAAAGAGGACCCAGAAAATGGAAGGTGAACAGAAATCACACCTGAATTATCCACAATGAAAGATGATGTCCGTCTTTAGACAGACTCTGCTGGAACGTTTGAAAGTCAGAGAAATTCACAAGCCAAAAAACGGCAGCGAAGGTCAAGCATGGGCTAACTGGGAAGGGTGAGTTATGAGACTGCTCCAAGCAGGCTCTGAAACCTGTATCCAGGAAGCATGCTGGACCTCAGAGACACAATTATGACAAATCCTCTGACATCACAATGGACCCGAAAAACAACCTAGCCTCATCTACACAGTGCTAGAGTTGGGCTCACTAGTATATTTAACTCCCATTGCACTCAACTGCACGTTGCCACTGAACATGTAAGTGGCCGGCCGGTGGTGCAGTGGTGAGGTCCGCACCTTCTGGGTCTGTGGCCCAGTATGGGCTGGGTGGAATCCTCGGTTTGGGCCTCCTCACCACTGCTTCAGTTGTTCTGGTGCAGGCGTCCGAGGTAGAGTAGAGGCAGATGGGAAGGGACGTTGGACAGGGCCAGACTTCCACAGCAAATACAGGAGCATTGCCAGCAGATGTGAGCACAGCAATGCACTTGTGCCAAAACAAAACCAATTAAAAGTTGCAAAGAATAGAAAAACTGAAGCTAAGGAAAAAAAAAAACAAAAAAACAGGAGCTTGCCATTACGAAGAATAGGATCTCTGTGAATAACCTTAGCAAAACAGGTGAATTCTATGTTAATTCAAAAACTAGCAAACCTTTGGGGAAAGAAACTCAAGAAGACACAAGAAAAAAAAAGATACCGAGGGATCTAGGAATGGAAGGATTAACACACTTGAAAGGTTCATACCGCAGTAAGGAATCTCTGGATTCCATGCAATCCCAGTCAAAGTTGCAGCAGTATTTGCCACAGAGAAGAAGAGAGAATCCTAAAGTTTCTAGCCAGCAACGCGAGACCCTGACTAGGCAAAGGAATCCTCAGGAAAACGAACAAAGCAGCACGTGTCACAATTTCTGATTTCAACATAGAGGACGAAGCGCTAGGTACCGAAACGGCACAGTCTGGGCCCCAAAACAGGCATGAAGACCCATGCAAAACAATTGAGAGCCCAGAGCCCAACTCAAACTTACATGGACAGCCCATTTTGGACCAGGGAGCCAAGTGGAGACAGCGGAGAAAGGAGAGTCTCTACAATAAACGGTGCTGGGAAGCCTGCACAGCCACATGGAACACAACGAGAGTACACCATGATGTTACACCTGGCACACACACCACCTGAAATGGATTAAAGCCTTGAATGGCAGACTTGAAACCGTGAACCTTGTAGGAGAAGACCTAGGCAGAGTGCTCTTTGCCATCTGTCTGAGCCGCCTATTTGGAAGAAGCATGTCTGACTGGGCAAGGGCAACAAAGGAAACAAGAAACAAACGGGACCACATCAAATGCACACACTTCTGCCCACTCAAGGAAACCATCAACTGAATACTAAGACACCACAACAATTGGGAGAGGATGTTTGCAAACCACACATCGGACAAGGGGTGAAAAGCCCAAAGATACAATCAACTCGCACGTCTCCACAAGAAAAAAAACAAGCCAATGAAAACCTGGTCAAAAGATGGAAGCAGAGATTTCTCCGAAGAAGACAGAAAGAGGGCCAGTAGGTGCACGAAAACTTGTTCACCATCATTAAGTCTCAGGAATATGCAAATCCAAACTGCAAGGCCATGGCAGCTCACTGTGGTCAGCATGGCTAGAAGGAAGCAGACAGGAAATAACAAGTGTCAGAGAGGAGGTGGAGAGAAGGGAAGCCTCCTGCACTGCTGGTGGGAGTGTAACCCGGTGCAGCCACGATGCCAAAGGTGTGGAACTGCCTCAGAAATTTAAGTATCCATGTCCCGTATGACCCAGCTATTAATCTGCCGCTTGTTTATCCAAAAAAGTCAGAAAGACTACCGCATAAAGACATGTGCATGGCTGTGTTCACCACAGTCTTACTCCTGATATCCAAGACTTGGAAAGCACCCTGGTGTCCAGCAAGGGATGATTGGAGAAGGAAGATGGGCTATAGCCACACAATGGTATACCACTCAGCCGGAACAAATGATGCAATCCAGCCATTTGTGACCACCAGAATGGCTGTGAGGGTTTTAGGGGAAGTGTAACAAGCCCCAGTGAGAAATTCAAATACCATAGAATCTCACTTACAAGGCGAAGAAAAAGCAAGCACTAACCATCAGGTGGCACTGAACATTTGTATGCGGGCTCCCAGAGGCAAAGAGGGGCGGTGACGGAGGGTGAAAGAGAAGATTAGGCACAAGTGTGTGGTGAGGGCCTGTGATTAGTCTTACACTGGTGAAGATGATGTAAGCTACACAGAAGTCTAAAGCAATGAGGATGTGAATCTGGAAGTTATAGTACGTTCTAATGCAGGGTCATGGCTATAAATTCACCTCAAATCAAAAATCCAAAAAGGGGTCCAGAATGATGTCATAAAGCTTTGGGGGCGGAAAGAGTTTACGGAAGGTGAACTTCCAAGGATGGAAAATCACCTCCAAATGCTTACAGATGCTACAGAAAGGCAGACCATTCCAAATAGGTGAAGAGGAATACTACGAAGAGAACATGATCAGTCCTAAACCCATGAACGAACGGAAAATGTTACCGTCCATGATGTTATTACTAATCACCTTCACGAATAATCCAAACAGGCCCACGTCTTCCCAAGTTCAGGCAAAAGGTTGGTCCAAAAGTACAATTCAGGGCCGGCCCTGTGGTGGAGCAGGTAAGTGCCCACATTCTGCTTGGGCGGCCCGGGCCTCACTGTTTCACATTACGAGTGCATATCACATTAGTAGTGTTAGGAAATATAGATTTCATGGTATGGTGCGGGCAGAGATCATAAATAAGCAGCAATTGTGGGGATACGCTATCAATACGCACAAGAAAAGGAACCATAAGAATATTACAATCTATGGAAGTATCTGGTACACTTCCCAAAGGCAGAAGGAAGGAAATCTTGTGACCTGCCAAGGTGGAATTGGCAGAGTGCCACGAGATGACACCATCATTGTGCATCAGAACATTCCCTGGGCAACTTCAACTTGTGAGGGAGTCCAGGACTTTTTCTGGGTAAGGTCCACCCATTTTGCCATCTACCCAAGATATAAGAGATAAAACCCAGGATAATCTTACAGGAGTGACACCAGTGTCTAGAGAGAATGTAGGAGCCCTTTCGAAGTTCAAGGAGAAAGATAGAAACTGACAACAATTGCAGAAAAAGGAAAACTATCCTACCTAGACAGGGTGAGGAGTCAGACTGGTCTGAGATGGCTGTGAAACTCTGTGTGCACGGAGGTTGTCAGGACAACTTCGAATTTTGAGGTCGCTTATGACATCACGGTGAACATGTCCCCCAGGGTGGCCGCATGGTTACAGTCTGAGGATTGGCCTAGGCTAGGCTATTAAAGGGACAGATACCCAGAAACAGGTTTGGCAAACAGAAAGCAGGCACAGAAACTAGAAGAGATAAAACAGAGTCTGATGCAAGGGATAAGAAAGGAACCCTAGGCCACAAGTGAGAATAGAGGGACAGGCACGGAGAGGAGAACATTGTCATCTATTCAAGTCTATGGGGAGGTCATGCTGATTCAAGCTTGCAACTTCATTGGAAACAAGTGGCCGGACTTGGCGTTCATCACACCTACAGTGCCCTTGTGCCTTAAGCATAATGCAAAGTCAAGAAAGATGTCTTGAGGACATTGAAGAGAAGAATCGATGCCTCCTTTCCAAGGCCCATAGCATTCTTTGCAGGTCAGTCTCTTTTTCCGAAGCTCTGGTGTCACGTGGGCCCACTGGGCACATGGTAATGTGTCCCAAGAGATGTCTTGGAAGCCTTGAAGGAATGGAGCCCTGTCACGCTTGGGGTATGTCTCTTTGTTTGGAAGTGCTCTACAAGGGTGCTGAAAAGCACCCTCTTCCACAGGGCTTCCTTCCTTCGTGAAGGCTGCCCTCCCAGGCTAGTGTGCTCTGTTTGCCTCCATCGAAATTCTCTCCCCCTACCTCTTGCCGTAGAAGGATTATTGATTATGTGTTTTGACACCATATGTAAGGAAGTTGCACGAAAATTAGAACTTTACAGTTGTGTTTCAAGAAAAATAAACAGGCCAGGGTAGAGGATGTAGGGCAAACAAATGGCACACCCTATAAAAATTAAGTAAGCCCGTATCTGGACGGAATCTAGGGGAACGTTCAAGGATCAGGGGTCAAGTTCGAAACTTCCCAAATCCGGAAAAGAGACAGAAAAATATCTTTCCTGGAGAGTGGAATTCATCCGATTTGTCTAAGTTGTCTTGGAAACATTGTGTCCGTGAAGGGGGTTGCCAGGACCACCTCGAATTTGGAGTTTCTGATCTCAGGATGTCAAACCAACCCACATGACCACGTGTTCTCAGTGCTTAGTTTGACCTAGGCTAGGGTAGCCAAGAGTCCTACGAGTGACCGGTGCAAATTCAAGGACAACAACCAAGAGTCACGAAAGCACTCACACCTCACCCTAGAGAACATACAGCGATTAAAGAAATACAAACTAATCCCTCGGAATGAAGGAGAACGGACTGATAAGCATGTCTAAGGGAGATAGCTGAGAAAGACCATGACGAGTATACTATGGAAAAGAAAAAGAGGACCCAGAAAATGGAAGGTGAACAGAAATCACACCTGAATTATCCACAATGAAAGATGATGTCCGTCTTTAGACAGACTCTGCTGGAACGTTTGAAAGTCAGAGAAATTCACAAGCCAAAAAACGGCAGCGAAGGTCAAGCATGGGCTAACTGGGAAGGGTGAGTTATGAGACTGCTCCAAGCAGGCTCTGAAACCTGTATCCAGGAAGCATGCTGGACCTCAGAGACACAATTATGACAAATCCTCTGACATCACAATGGACCCGAAAAACAACCTAGCCTCATCTACACAGTGCTAGAGTTGGGCTCACTAGTATATTTAACTCCCATTGCACTCAAGTGCACGTTGCCACTGAACATGTAAGTGGCCGGCCGGTGGTGCAGTGGTGAGGTCCGCACCTTCTGGGTCTGTGGCCCAGTATGGGCTGGGTGGAATCCTCTGTTTGGGCCTCCTCACCACTGCTTCAGTTGTTCTGGTGCAGGCGTCCGAGGTAGAGTAGAGGCAGATGGGAAGGGACGTTGGACAGGGCCAGACTTCCACAGCAAATACAGGAGCATTGCCAGCAGATGTGAGCACAGCAATGCACTTGTGCCAAAACAAAACCAATTAAAAGTTGCAAAGAATAGAAAAACTGAAGCTAAGGAAAAAAAAAAAAAAAAAAAACAGGAGCTTGCCATTACGAAGAATAGGATCTCTGTGAATAACCTTAGCAAAACAGGTGAATTCTATGTTAATTCAAAAACTAGCAAACCTTTGGGGAAAGAAACTCAAGAAGACACAAGAAAAAAAAAGATATCGAGGGATCTAGGAATGGAAGGATTAACACACTTGAAAGGTTCATACCGCAGTAAGGAATCTCTGGATTCCATGCAATCCCAGTCAAAGTTGCAGCAGTATTTGCCACAGAGAAGAAGAGAGAATCCTAAAGTTTCTAGCCAGCAACACGAGACCCTGACTAGGCAAAGGAATCCTCAGGAAAACGAACAAAGCGGCACGTGTCACAATTTCTGATTTCAAAATAGAGGACGAAGCGCTAGGTACCGAAACGGCACAGTCTGGGCCCCAAAACAGGCATGAAGACCCATGCAAAACAATTGAGAGCCCAGAGCCCAACTCAAACTTACATGGACAGCCCATTTTGGACCAGGGAGCCAAGTGGAGACAGCGGAGAAAGGAGAGTCTCTACAATAAACGGTGCTGGGAAGCCTGCACAGCCACATGGAACACAACGAGAGTACACCATGATGTTACACCTGGCACACACACCACCTGAAATGGATTAAAGCCTTGAATGGCAGACTTGAAACCGTGAACCTTGTAGGAGAAGACCTAGGCAGAGTGCTCTTTGCCATCTGTCTGAGCCGCCTATTTGGAAGAAGCATGTCTGACTGGGCAAGGGCAACAAAGGAAACAAGAAACAAACGGGACCACATCAAATGCACGCACTTCTGCCCACTCAAGGAAACCATCAACTGAATACTAAGACACCACAACAATTGGGAGAGGATGTTTGCAAACCACACATCGGACAAGGGGTGAAAAGCCCAAAGATACAATCAACTCGCACGTCTCCACAAGAAAAAAAACAAGCCAATGAAAACCTGGTCAAAAGATGGAAGCAGAGATTTCTCCGAAGAAGACAGAAAGAGGGCCAGTAGGTGCACGAAAACTTGTTCACCATCATTAAGTCTCAGGAAAATGCAAATCCAAACTGCAAGGCCATGGCAGCTCACTGTGGTCAGCATGGCTAGAAGGAAGCAGACAGGAAATAACAAGTGTCAGAGAGGAGGTGGAGAGAAGGGAAGCCTCCTGCACTGCTGGTGGGAGTGTAACCCGGTGCAGCCACGATGCCAAAGGTGTGGAACTGCCTCAGAAGTTTAAGTATCCACGTCCCGTATGACCCAGCTATTAATCTGCCGCTTGCTTATCCAAAAAAGTCAGAAAGACTACCGCATAAAGACATGTGCATGGCTGTGTTCACCACAGTCTTACTCCTGATATCCAAGACTTGGAAAGCACCCTGGTGTCCAGCAAGGGATGATTGGAGAAGGAAGATGGGCTATAGCCACACAATGGTATACCACTCAGCCGGAACAAATGATGCAATCCAGCCATTTGTGACCACCAGAATGGCTGTGAGGGTTTTAGGGGAAGTGTAACAAGCCCCAGTGAGAAATTCAAATACCATAGAATCTCACTTACAAGGCGAAGAAAAAGCAAGCACTAACCAACAGGTGGCACTGAACATTTGTATGCGGGCTCCCAGAGGCAAAGAGGGGCGGTGACGGAGGGTGAAAGAGAAGATTAGGCACAAGTGTGTGGTGAGGGCCTGTGATTAGTCTTACACTGGTGAAGATGATGTAAGCTACACAGAAGTCTAAAGCAATGAGGATGTGAATCTGGAAGTTATAGTACGTTCTAATGCAGGGTCATGGCTATAAATTCACCTCAAATCAAAAATCCAAAAAGGGGTCCAGAATGATGTCATAAAGCTTTGGGGGCGGAAAGAGTTTACAGCAGGTGAACTTCCAAGGATGGAAAATCACCTCCAAATGCTTACAGATGCTACAGAAAGGCAGACCATTCCAAATAGGTGAAGAGGAATACTACGAAGAGAACATGATCAGTCCTAAACCCATGAACGAACGGAAAATGTTACCGTCCATGATGTTATTACTAATCACCTTCACGAATAATCCAAACAGGCCCACGTCTTCCCAAGTTCAGGCAAAAGGTTGGTCCAAAAGTACAATTCAGGGCCGGCCCTGTGGTGGAGCAGGTAAGTGCCCACATTCCGCTTGGGCGGCCCGGGCCTCACTGTTTCACATTACGAGTGCATATCACATTAGTAGTGTTAGGAAATATAGATTTCATGGTATGGTGCGGGCAGAGATCATAAATAAGCAGCAATTGTGAGGATACGTTATCAATACGCACAAGAAAAGGAACCATAAGAATATTACAATCTATGGAAGTATCTGGTACACTTCCCAAAGGCAGAAGGAAGGAAAACTTGTGACCTGCCAAGGTGGAATTGGCAGAGTGCCACGAGATGACACCATCATTGTGCATCAGAACATTCCCTGGGCAACTTCAACTTGTGAGGGAGTCCAGGACTTTTTCTGGGTAAGGTCCACCCATTTTGCCATCTACCCAAGATATAAGAGATAAAACCCAGGATAATCTTACAGGAGTGAAACCAGTGTCTAGAGAGAATGTAGGAGCCCTTTCGAAGTTCAAGGAGAAAGATAGAAACTGACAACAATTGCAGAAAAAGGAAAACTATCCTACCTAGACAGGGTGAGGAGTCAGACTGGTCTGAGATGGCTGTGAAACTCTGTGTGCACGGAGGTTGTCAGGACAACTTCGAATTTTGAGGTCGCTTATGACATCACGGTGAACATGTCCCCCAGGGTGGCCGCATGGTTACAGTCTGAGGATTGGCCTAGGCTAGGCTATTAAAGGGACAGACACCCAGAAACAGGTTTGGCAAACAGAAAGCAGGCACAGAAACTAGAAGAGATAAAACAGAGTCTGATGCAAGGGATAAGAAAGGAACCCTAGGCCACAAGTGAGAATAGAGGGACAGGCACGGAGAGGAGAACATTGTCATCTATTCAAGTCTATGGGGAGGTCATGCTGATTCAAGCTTGCAACTTCATTGGAAACAAGTGGCCGGACTTGGCGTTCATCACACCTACAGTGCCCTTGTGCCTTAAGCATAATGCAAAGTCAAGAAAGATGTCTTGAGGACATTGAAGAGAAGAATCGATGCCTCCTTTCCAAGGCCCATAGCATTCTTTGAAGGTCAGTCTCTTTTTCCGAAGCTCTGGTGTCACGTGGGCCCACTGGGCACATGGTAATGTGTCCCAAGAGATGTCTTGGAAGCCTTGAAGGAATGGAGCCCTGTCACGCTTGGGGTATGTCTCTTTGTTTGGAAGTGCTCTACAAGGGTGCTGAAAAGCACCCTCTTCCACAGGGCTTCGTTCCTTCGTGAAGGCTGCCCTCCCAGGCTAGTGTGCTCTGTTTGCCTCCATCGAAATTCTCTCCCCCTACCTCTTGCCGTAGAAGGATTATTGATTATGTGTTTTGACACCATATGTAAGGAAGTTGCACGAAAATTAGAACTTTACAGTTGTGTTTCAAGAAAAATAAACAGGCCAGGGTAGAGGATGTAGGGCAAACAAATGGCACACCCTATAAAAATTAAGTAAGCCCGTATCTGGACGGAATCTAGGGGAACGTTCAAGGATCAGGGGTCAAGTTCGAAACTTCCCAAATCCGGAAAAGAGACAGAAAAATATCTTTCCTGGAGAGTGGAATTCATCCGATTTGTCTAAGTTGTCTTGGAAACATTGTGTCCGTGAAGAGGGTTGCCAGGACCACCTCGAATTTGGAGTTTCTGATATCTCAGGATGTCAAACCAACCCACATGACCACGTGTTCTCAGTGCTTAGTTTGACCTAGGCTAGGATAGCCAAGAGTCCTACAAGTGACCGGTGCAAATTCAAGGACAACAACCAAGAGTCACGAAAGCACTCACACCTCACCCTAGAGAACATACAGCGATTAAAGAAATACAAAGTAATCCCTCGGAAAGAAGGAGAACGGACTGATAAGCATGTCTAAGGGAGATAGCTGAGAAAGACCATGACGAGTATACTATGGAAAAGAAAAAGAGGACCCAGAAAATGGAAGGTGAACAGAAATCACACCTGAATTATCCACAATGAAAGATGATGTCCGTCTTTAGACAGACTCTGCTGGAACGTTTGAAAGTCAGAGAAATTCACAAGCCAAAAAACGGCAGCGAAGGTCAAGCATGGGCTAACTGGGAAGGGTGAGTTATGAGACTGCTCCAAGCAGGCTCTGAAACCTGTATCCAGGAAGCATGCTGGACCTCAGAGACACAATTATGACAAATCCTCTGACATCACAATGGACCCGAAAAACAACCTAGCCTCATCTACACAGTGCTAGAGTTGGGCTCACTAGTATATTTAACTCCCATTGCACTCAACTGCACGTTGCCACTGAACATGTAAGTGGCCGGCCGGTGGTGCAGTGGTGAGGTCCGCACCTTCTGGGTCTGTGGCCCAGTATGGGCTGGGTGGAATCCTCGGTTTGGGCCTCCTCACCACTGCTTCAGTTGTTCTGGTGCAGGCGTCCGAGGTAGAGTAGAGGCAGATGGGAAGGGACGTTGGACAGGGCCACACTTCCACAGCAAATACAGGAGCATTGCCAGCAGATGTGAGCACAGCAATGCACTTGTGCCAAAACAAAACCAATTAAAAGTTGCAAAGAATAGAAAAACTGAAGCTAAGGAAAAAAAAAAACAAAAAAACAGGAGCTTGCCATTACGAAGAATAGGATCTCTGTGAATAACCTTAGCAAAACAGGTGAATTCTATGTTAATTCAAAAACTAGCAAACCTTTGGGGAAAGAAACTCAAGAAGACACAAGAAAAAAAAAGATACCGAGGGATCTAGGAATGGAAGGATTAACACACTTGAAAGGTTCATACCGCAGTAAGGAATCTCTGGATTCCATGCAATCCCAGTCAAAGTTGCAGCAGTATTTGCCACAGAGAAGAAGAGAGAATCCTAAAGTTTCTAGCCAGCAACGCGAGACCCTGACTAGGCAAAGGAATCCTCAGGAAAACGAACAAAGCAGCACGTGTCACAATTTCTGATTTCAACATAGAGGACGAAGCGCTAGGTACCGAAACGGCACAGTCTGGGCCCCAAAACAGGCATGAAGACCCATGCAAAACAACTGAGAGCCCAGAGCCCAACTCAAACTTACATGGACAGCCCATTTTGGACCAGGGAGCCAAGTGGAGACAGCGGAGAAAGGAGATTCTCTACAATAAACGGTGCTGGGAAGCCTGCACAGCCACATGGAACACAACGAGAGTACACCATGATGTTACACCTGGCACACACACCACCTGAAGTGGATTAAAGCCTTGAATGGCAGACTTGAAACCGTGAACCTTGTAGGAGAAGACCTAGGCAGAGTGCTCTTTGCCATCTGTCTGAGCCGCCTATTTGGAAGAAGCATGTCTGACTGGGCAAGGGCAACAAAGGAAACAAGAAACAAACGGGACCACATCAAATGCACACACTTCTGCCCACTCAAGGAAACCATCAACTGAATACTAAGACACCACAACAATTGGGAGAGGATGTTTGCAAACCACACATCGGACAAGGGGTGAAAAGCCCAAAGATACAATCAACTCGCACGTCTCCACAAGAAAAAAAACAAGCCAATGAAAACCTGGTCAAAAGATGGAAGCAGAGATTTCTCCGAAGAAGACAGAAAGAGGGCCAGTAGGTGCACGAAAACTTGTTCACCATCATTAAGTCTCAGGAAAATGCAAATCCAAACTGCAAGGCCATGGCAGCTCACTGTGGTCAGCATGGCTAGAAGGAAGCAGACAGGAAATAACAAGTGTCAGAGAGGAGGTGGAGAGAAGGGAAGCCTCCTGCACTGCTGGTGGGAGTGTAACCCGGTGCAGCCACGATGCCAAAGGTGTGGAACTGCCTCAGAAGTTTAAGTATCCACGTCCCGTATGACCCAGCTATTAATCTGCCGCTTGCTTATCCAAAAAAGTCAGAAAGACTACCGCATAAAGACATGTGCATGGCTGTGTTCACCACAGTCTTACTCCTGATATCCAAGACTTGGAAAGCACCCTGGTGTCCAGCAAGGGATGATTGGAGAAGGAAGATGGGCTATAGCCACACAATGGTATACCACTCAGCCGGAACAAATGATGCAATCCAGCCATTTGTGACCACCAGAATGGCTGTGAGGGTTTTAGGGGAAGTGTAACAAGCCCCAGTGAGAAATTCAAATACCATAGAATCTCACTTACAAGGCGAAGAAAAAGCAAGCACTAACCAACAGGTGGCACTGAACATTTGTATGCGGGCTCCCAGAGGCAAAGAGGGGCGGTGACGGAGGGTGAAAGAGAAGATTAGGCACAAGTGTGTGGTGAGGGCCTGTGATTAGTCTTACACTGGTGAAGATGATGTAAGCTACACAGAAGTCTAAAGCAATGAGGATGTGAATCTGGAAGTTATAGTACGTTCTAATGCAGGGTCATGGCTATAAATTCACCTCAAATCAAAAATCCAAAAAGGGGTCCAGAATGATGTCATAAAGCTTTGGGGGCGGAAAGAGTTTACAGAAGGTGAACTTCCAAGGATGGAAAATCACCTCCAAATGCTTACAGATGCTACAGAAAGGCAGACCATTCCAAATAGGTGAAGAGGAATACTACGAAGAGAACATGATCAGTCCTAAACCCATGAACGAACGGAAAATGTTACCGTCCATGATGTTATTACTAATCACCTTCACGAATAATCCAAACAGGCCCACGTCTTCCCAAGTTCAGGCAAAAGGTTGGTCCAAAAGTACAATTCAGGGCCGGCCCTGTGGTGGAGCAGGTAAGTGCCCACATTCCGCTTGGGCGGCCCGGGCCTCACTGTTTCACATTACGAGTGCATATCACATTAGTAGTGTTAGGAAATATAGATTTCATGGTATGGTGCGGGCAGAGATCATAAATAAGCAGCAATTGTGAGGATACGTTATCAATACGCACAAGAAAAGGAACCATAAGAATATTACAATCTATGGAAGTATCTGGTACACTTCCCAAAGGCAGAAGGAAGGAAAACTTGTGACCTGCCAAGGTGGAATTGGCAGAGTGCCACGAGATGACACCATCATTGTGCATCAGAACATTCCCTGGGCAACTTCAACTTGTGAGGGAGTCCAGGACTTTTTCTGGGTAAGGTCCACCCATTTTGCCATCTACCCAAGATATAAGAGATAAAACCCAGGATAATCTTACAGGAGTGAAACCAGTGTCTAGAGAGAATGTAGGAGCCCTTTCGAAGTTCAAGGAGAAAGATAGAAACTGACAACAATTGCAGAAAAAGGAAAACTATCCTACCTAGACAGGGTGAGGAGTCAGACTGGTCTGAGATGGCTGTGAAACTCTGTGTGCACGGAGGTTGTCAGGACAACTTCGAATTTTGAGGTCGCTTATGACATCACGGTGAACATGTCCCCCAGGGTGGCCGCATGGTTACAGTCTGAGGATTGGCCTAGGCTAGGCTATTAAAGGGACAGACACCCAGAAACAGGTTTGGCAAACAGAAAGCAGGCACAGAAACTAGAAGAGATAAAACAGAGTCTGATGCAAGGGATAAGAAAGGAACCCTAGGCCACAAGTGAGAATAGAGGGACAGGCACGGAGAGGAGAACATTGTCATCTATTCAAGTCTATGGGGAGGTCATGCTGATTCAAGCTTGCAACTTCATTGGAAACAAGTGGCCGGACTTGGCGTTCATCACACCTACAGTGCCCTTGTGCCTTAAGCATAATGCAAAGTCAAGAAAGATGTCTTGAGGACATTGAAGAGAAGAATCGATGCCTCCTTTCCAAGGCCCATAGCATTCTTTGAAGGTCAGTCTCTTTTTCCGAAGCTCTGGTGTCACGTGGGCCCACTGGGCACATGGTAATGTGTCCCAAGAGATGTCTTGGAAGCCTTGAAGGAATGGAGCCCTGTCACGCTTGGGGTATGTCTCTTTGTTTGGAAGTGCTCTACAAGGGTGCTGAAAAGCACCCTCTTCCACAGGGCTTCGTTCCTTCGTGAAGGCTGCCCTCCCAGGCTAGTGTGCTCTGTTTGCCTCCATCGAAATTCTCTCCCCCTACCTCTTGCCGTAGAAGGATTATTGATTATGTGTTTTGACACCATATGTAAGGAAGTTGCACGAAAATTAGAACTTTACAGTTGTGTTTCAAGAAAAATAAACAGGCCAGGGTAGAGGATGTAGGGCAAACAAATGGCACACCCTATAAAAATTAAGTAAGCCCGTATCTGGACGGAATCTAGGGGAACGTTCAAGGATCAGGGGTCAAGTTCGAAACTTCCCAAATCCGGAAAAGAGACAGAAAAATATCTTTCCTGGAGAGTGGAATTCATCCGATTTGTCTAAGTTGTCTTGGAAACATTGTGTCCGTGAAGAGGGTTGCCAGGACCACCTCGAATTTGGAGTTTCTGATATCTCAGGATGTCAAACCAACCCACATGACCACGTGTTCTCAGTGCTTAGTTTGACCTAGGCTAGGATAGCCAAGAGTCCTACAAGTGACCGGTGCAAATTCAAGGACAACAACCAAGAGTCACGAAAGCACTCACACCTCACCCTAGAGAACATACAGCGATTAAAGAAATACAAAGTAATCCCTCGGAAAGAAGGAGAACGGACTGATAAGCATGTCTAAGGGAGATAGCTGAGAAAGACCATGACGAGTATACTATGGAAAAGAAAAAGAGGACCCAGAAAATGGAAGGTGAACAGAAATCACACCTGAATTATCCACAATGAAAGATGATGTCCGTCTTTAGACAGACTCTGCTGGAACGTTTGAAAGTCAGAGAAATTCACAAGCCAAAAAACGGCAGCGAAGGTCAAGCATGGGCTAACTGGGAAGGGTGAGTTATGAGACTGCTCCAAGCAGGCTCTGAAACCTGTATCCAGGAAGCATGCTGGACCTCAGAGACACAATTATGACAAATCCTCTGACATCACAATGGACCCGAAAAACAACCTAGCCTCATCTACACAGTGCTAGAGTTGGGCTCACTAGTATATTTAACTCCCATTGCACTCAACTGCACGTTGCCACTGAACATGTAAGTGGCCGGCCGGTGGTGCAGTGGTGAGGTCCGCACCTTCTGGGTCTGTGGCCCAGTATGGGCTGGGTGGAATCCTCGGTTTGGGCCTCCTCACCACTGCTTCAGTTGTTCTGGTGCAGGCGTCCGAGGTAGAGTAGAGGCAGATGGGAAGGGACGTTGGACAGGGCCACACTTCCACAGCAAATACAGGAGCATTGCCAGCAGATGTGAGCACAGCAATGCACTTGTGCCAAAACAAAACCAATTAAAAGTTGCAAAGAATAGAAAAACTGAAGCTAAGGAAAAAAAAAAACAAAAAAACAGGAGCTTGCCATTACGAAGAATAGGATCTCTGTGAATAACCTTAGCAAAACAGGTGAATTCTATGTTAATTCAAAAACTAGCAAACCTTTGGGGAAAGAAACTCAAGAAGACACAAGAAAAAAAAAGATACCGAGGGATCTAGGAATGGAAGGATTAACACACTTGAAAGGTTCATACCGCAGTAAGGAATCTCTGGATTCCATGCAATCCCAGTCAAAGTTGCAGCAGTATTTGCCACAGAGAAGAAGAGAGAATCCTAAAGTTTCTAGCCAGCAACGCGAGACCCTGACTAGGCAAAGGAATCCTCAGGAAAACGAACAAAGCAGCACGTGTCACAATTTCTGATTTCAACATAGAGGACGAAGCGCTAGGTACCGAAACGGCACAGTCTGGGCCCCAAAACAGGCATGAAGACCCATGCAAAACAACTGAGAGCCCAGAGCCCAACTCAAACTTACATGGACAGCCCATTTTGGACCAGGGAGCCAAGTGGAGACAGCGGAGAAAGGAGATTCTCTACAATAAACGGTGCTGGGAAGCCTGCACAGCCACATGGAACACAACGAGAGTACACCATGATGTTACACCTGGCACACACACCACCTGAAGTGGATTAAAGCCTTGAATGGCAGACTTGAAACCGTGAACCTTGTAGGAGAAGACCTAGGCAGAGTGCTCTTTGCCATCTGTCTGAGCCGCCTATTTGGAAGAAGCATGTCTGACTGGGCAAGGGCAACAAAGGAAACAAGAAACAAACGGGACCACATCAAATGCACACACTTCTGCCCACTCAAGGAAACCATCAACTGAATACTAAGACACCACAACAATTGGGAGAGGATGTTTGCAAACCACACATCGGACAAGGGGTGAAAAGCCCAAAGATACAATCAACTCGCACGTCTCCACAAGAAAAAAAACAAGCCAATGAAAACCTGGTCAAAAGATGGAAGCAGAGATTTCTCCGAAGAAGACAGAAAGAGGGCCAGTAGGTGCATGAAAACTTGTTCACCATCATGAAGTCTCAGGAAAATGCAAATCCAAACTGCAAGGCCATGGCAGCTCACTGTGGTCAGCATGGCTAGAAGGAAGCAGACAGGAAATAACAAGTGTCAGAGAGGAGGTGGAGAGAAGGGAAGCCTCCTGCACTGCTGGTGGGAGTGTAACCCGGTGCAGCCACGATGCCAAAGGTGTGGAACTGCCTCAGAAGTTTAAGTATCCATGTCCCGTATGACCCAGCTATTAATCTGCCGCTTGCTTATCCAAAAAAGTCAGAAAGACTACCGCATAAAGACATGTGCATGGCTGTGTTCACCACAGTCTTACTCCGGATATCCAAGACTTGGAAAGCACCCTGGTGTCCAGCAAGGGATGATTGGAGAAGGAAGATGGGCTATAGCCACACAATGGTATACCACTCAGCCGGAACAAATGATGCAATCCAGCCATTTGTGACCACCAGAATGGCTGTGAGGGTTTTAGGGGAAGTGTAACAAGCCCCAGGGAGAAATTCAAATACCATAGAATCTCACTTACAAGGCGAAGAAAAAGCAAGCACTAACCAACAGGTGGCACTGAACATTTGTATGCGGGCTCCCAGAGGCAAAGAGGGGCGGTGACGGAGGGTGAAAGAGAAGATTAGGCACAAGTGTGTGGTGAGGGCCTGTGATTAGTCTTACACTGGTGAAGATGATGTAAGCTACACAGAAGTCTAAAGCAATGAGGATGTGAATCTGGAAGTTATAGTACGTTCTAATGCAGGGTCATGGCTATAAATTCACCTCAAATCAAAAATCCAAAAAGGGGTCCAGAATGATGTCATAAAGCTTTGGGGGCGGAAAGAGTTTACGGAAGGTGAACTTCCAAGGATGGAAAATCACCTCCAAATGCTTACAGATGCTACAGAAAGGCAGACCATTCCAAATAGGTGAAGAGGAATACTACGAAGAGAACATGATCAGTCCTAAACCCATGAACGAACGGAAAATGTTACCGTCCATGATGTTATTACTAATCACCTTCACGAATAATCCAAACAGGCCCACGTCTTCCCAAGTTCAGGCAAAAGGTTGGTCCAAAAGTACAATTCAGGGCCGGCCCTGTGGTGGAGCAGGTAAGTGCCCACATTCCGCTTGGGCGGCCCGGGCCTCACTGTTTCACATTACGAGTGCATATCACATTAGTAGTGTTAGGAAATATAGATTTCATGGTATGGTGCGGGCAGAGATCATAAATAAGCAGCAATTGTGAGGATACGTTATCAATACGCACAAGAAAAGGAACCATAAGAATATTACAATCTATGGAAGTATCTGGTACACTTCCCAAAGGCAGAAGGAAGGAAAACTTGTGACCTGCCAAGGTGGAATTGGCAGAGTGCCACGAGATGACACCATCATTGTGCATCAGAACATTCCCTGGGCAACTTCAACTTGTGAGGGAGTCCAGGACTTTTTCTGGGTAAGGTCCACCCATTTTGCCATCTACCCAAGATATAAGAGATAAAACCCAGGATAATCTTACAGGAGTGACACCAGTGTCTAGAGAGAATGTAGGAGCCCTTTCGAAGTTCAAGGAGAAAGATAGAAACTGACAACAATTGCAGAAAAAGGAAAACTATCCTACCTAGACAGGGTGAGGAGTCAGACTGGTCTGAGATGGCTGTGAAACTCTGTGTGCACGGAGGTTGTCAGGACAACTTCGAATTTTGAGGTCGCTTATGACATCACGGTGAACATGTCCCCCAGGGTGGCCGCATGGTTACAGTCTGAGGATTGGCCTAGGCTAGGCTATTAAAGGGACAGATACCCAGAAACAGGTTTGGCAAACAGAAAGCAGGCACAGAAACTAGAAGAGATAAAACAGAGTCTGATGCAAGGGATAAGAAAGGAACCCTAGGCCACAAGTGAGAATAGAGGGACAGGCACGGAGAGGAGAACATTGTCATCTATTCAAGTCTATGGGGAGGTCATGCTGATTCAAGCTTGCAACTTCATTGGAAACAAGTGGCCGGACTTGGCGTTCATCACACCTACAGTGCCCTTGTGCCTTAAGCATAATGCAAAGTCAAGAAAGATGTCTTGAGGACATTGAAGAGAAGAATCGATGCCTCCTTTCCAAGGCCCATAGCATTCTTTGAAGGTCAGTCTCTTTTTCCGAAGCTCTGGTGTCACGTGGGCCCACTGGGCACATGGTAATGTGTCCCAAGAGATGTCTTGGAAGCCTTGAAGGAATGGAGCCCTGTCACGCTTGGGGTATGTCTCTTTGTTTGGAAGTGCTCTACAAGGGTGCTGAAAAGCACCCTCTTCCACAGGGCTTCGTTCCTTCGTGAAGGCTGCCCTCCCAGGCTAGTGTGCTCTGTTTGCCTCCATCGAAATTCTCTCCCCCTACCTCTTGCCGTAGAAGGATTATTGATTATGTGTTTTGACACCATATGTAAGGAAGTTGCACGAAAATTAGAACTTTACAGTTGTGTTTCAAGAAAAATAAACAGGCCAGGGTAGAGGATGTAGGGCAAACAAATGGCACACCCTATAAAAAGTAAGTAAGCCCGTATCTGGACGGAATCTAGGGGAACGTTCAAGGATCAGGGGTCAAGTTCGAAACTTCCCAAATCCGGAAAAGAGACAGAAAAATATCTTTCCTGGAGAGTGGAATTCATCCGATTTGTCTAAGTTGTCTTGGAAACATTGTGTCCGTGAAGGGGGTTGCCAGGACCACCTCGAATTTGGAGTTTCTGATCTCAGGATGTCAAACCAACCCACATGACCACGTGTTCTCAGTGCTTAGTTTGACCTAGGCTAGGATAGCCAAGAGTCCTACAAGTGACTGGTGCAAATTCAAGGACAACAACCAAGAGTCACGAAAGCACTCACACCTCACCCTAGAGAACATACAGCGATTAAAGAAATACAAACTAATCCCTTGGAATGAAGGAGAACGGACTGATAAGCATGTCTAAGGGAGATAGCTGAGAAAGACCATGACGAGTATACTATGGAAAAGAAAAAGAGGACCCAGAAAATGGAAGGTGAACAGAAATCACACCTGAATTATCCACAATGAAAGATGATGTCCGTCTTTAGACAGACTCTGCTGGAACGTTTGAAAGTCAGAGAAATTCACAAGCCAAAAAACGGCAGCGAAGGTCAAGCATGGGCTAACTGGGAAGGGTGAGTTATGAGACTGCTCCAAGCAGGCTCTGAAACCTGTATCCAGGAAGCATGCTGGACCTCAGAGACACAATTATGACAAATCCTCTGACATCACAATGGACCCGAAAAACAACCTAGCCTCATCTACACAGTGCTAGAGTTGGGCTCACTAGTATATTTAACTCCCATTGCACTCAACTGCACGTTGCCACTGAACATGTAAGTGGCCGGCCGGTGGTGCAGTGGTGAGGTCCGCACCTTCTGGGTCTGTGGCCCAGTATGGGCTGGGTGGAATCCTCGGTTTGGGCCTCCTCACCACTGCTTCAGTTGTTCTGGTGCAGGCGTCCGAGGTAGAGTAGAGGCAGATGGGAAGGGACGTTGGACAGGGCCACACTTCCACAGCAAATACAGGAGCATTGCCAGCAGATGTGAGCACAGCAATGCACTTGTGCCAAAACAAAACCAATTAAAAGTTGCAAAGAATAGAAAAACTGAAGCTAAGGAAAAAAAAAAAAAAAAAACAGGAGCTTGCCATTACGAAGAATAGGATCTCTGTGAATAACCTTAGCAAAACAGGTGAATTCTATGTTAATTCAAAAACTAGCAAACCTTTGGGGAAAGAAACTCAAGAAGACACAAGAAAAAAAAAGATATCGAGGGATCTAGGAATGGAAGGATTAACACACTTGAAAGGTTCATACCGCAGTAAGGAATCTCTGGATTCCATGCAATCCCAGTCAAAGTTGCAGCAGTATTTGCCACAGAGAAGAAGAGAGAATCCTAAAGTTTCTAGCCAGCAACACGAGACCCTGACTAGGCAAAGGAATCCTCAGGAAAACGAACAAAGCGGCACGTGTCACAATTTCTGATTTCAACATAGAGGACGAAGCGCTAGGTACCGAAACGGCACAGTCTGGGCCCCAAAACAGGCATGAAGACCCATGCAAAACAATTGAGAGCCCAGAGCCCAACTCAAACTTACATGGACAGCCCATTTTGGACCAGGGAGCCAAGTGGAGACAGCGGAGAAAGGAGAGTCTCTACAATAAACGGTGCTGGGAAGCCTGCACAGCCACATGGAACACAACGAGAGTACACCATGATGTTACACCTGGCACACACACCACCTGAAGTGGATTAAAGCCTTGAATGGCAGACTTGAAACCGTGAACCTTGTAGGAGAAGACCTAGGCAGAGTGCTCTTTGCCATCTGTCTGAGCCGCCTATTTGGAAGAAGCATGTCTGACTGGGCAAGGGCAACAAAGGAAACAAGAAACAAACGGGACCACATCAAATGCACACACTTCTGCCCACTCAAGGAAACCATCAACTGAATACTAAGACACCACAACAATTGGGAGAGGATGTTTGCAAACCACACATCGGACAAGGGGTGAAAAGCCCAAAGATACAATCAACTCGCACGTCTCCACAAGAAAAAAAACAAGCCAATGAAAACCTGGTCAAAAGATGGAAGCAGAGATTTCTCCGAAGAAGACAGAAAGAGGGCCAGTAGGTGCACGAAAACTTGTTCACCATCATTAAGTCTCAGGAAAATGCAAATCCAAACTGCAAGGCCATGGCAGCTCACTGTGGTCAGCATGGCTAGAAGGAAGCAGACAGGAAATAACAAGTGTCAGAGAGGAGGTGGAGAGAAGGGAAGCCTCCTGCACTGCTGGTGGGAGTGTAACCCGGTGCAGCCACGATGCCAAAGGTGTGGAACTGCCTCAGAAGTTTAAGTATCCATGTCCCGTATGACCCAGCTATTAATCTGCCGCTTGTTTATCCAAAAAAGTCAGAAAGACTACCGCATAAAGACATGTGCATGGCTGTGTTCACCACAGTCTTACTCCTGATATCCAAGACTTGGAAAGCACCCTGGTGTCCAGCAAGGGATGATTGGAGAAGGAAGATGGGCTATAGCCACACAATGGTATACCACTCAGCCGGAACAAATGATGCAATCCAGCCATTTGTGACCACCAGAATGGCTGTGAGGGTTTTAGGGGAAGTGTAACAAGCCCCAGTGAGAAATTCAAATACCATAGAATCTCACTTACAAGGCGAAGAAAAAGCAAGCACTAACCATCAGGTGGCACTGAACATTTGTATGCGGGCTCCCAGAGGCAAAGAGGGGCGGTGACGGAGGGTGAAAGAGAAGATTAGGCACAAGTGTGTGGTGAGGGCCTGTGATTAGTCTTACACTGGTGAAGATGATGTAAGCTACACAGAAGTCTAAAGCAATGAGGATGTGAATCTGGAAGTTATAGTACGTTCTAATGCAGGGTCATGGCTATAAATTCACCTCAAATCAAAAATCCAAAAAGGGGTCCAGAATGATGTCATAAAGCTTTGGGGGCGGAAAGAGTTTACGGAAGGTGAACTTCCAAGGATGGAAAATCACCTCCAAATGCTTACAGATGCTACAGAAAGGCAGACCATTCCAAATAGGTGAAGAGGAATACTACGAAGAGAACATGATCAGTCCTAAACCCATGAACGAACGGAAAATGTTACCGTCCATGATGTTATTACTAATCACCTTCACGAATAATCCAAACAGGCCCACGTCTTCCCAAGTTCAGGCAAAAGGTTGGTCCAAAAGTACAATTCAGGGCCGGCCCTGTGGTGGAGCAGGTAAGTGCCCACATTCCGCTTGGGCGGCCCGGGCCTCACTGTTTCACATTACGAGTGCATATCACATTAGTAGTGTTAGGAAATATAGATTTCATGGTATGGTGCGGGCAGAGATCATAAATAAGCAGCAATTGTGAGGATACGTTATCAATACGCACAAGAAAAGGAACCATAAGAATATTACAATCTATGGAAGTATCTGGTACACTTCCCAAAGGCAGAAGGAAGGAAAACTTGTGACCTGCCAAGGTGGAATTGGCAGAGTGCCACGAGATGACACCATCATTGTGCATCAGAACATTCCCTGGGCAACTTCAACTTGTGAGGGAGTCCAGGACTTTTTCTGGGTAAGGTCCACCCATTTTGCCATCTACCCAAGATATAAGAGATAAAACCCAGGATAATCTTACAGGAGTGACACCAGTGTCTAGAGAGAATGTAGGAGCCCTTTCGAAGTTCAAGGAGAAAGATAGAAACTGACAACAATTGCAGAAAAAGGAAAACTATCCTACCTAGACAGGGTGAGGAGTCAGACTGGTCTGAGATGGCTGTGAAACTCTGTGTGCACGGAGGTTGTCAGGACAACTTCGAATTTTGAGGTCGCTTATGACATCACGGTGAACATGTCCCCCAGGGTGGCCGCATGGTTACAGTCTGAGGATTGGCCTAGGCTAGGCTATTAAAGGGACAGATACCCAGAAACAGGTTTGGCAAACAGAAAGCAGGCACAGAAACTAGAAGAGATAAAACAGAGTCTGATGCAAGGGATAAGAAAGGAACCCTAGGCCACAAGTGAGAATAGAGGGACAGGCACGGAGAGGAGAACATTGTCATCTATTCAAGTCTATGGGGAGGTCATGCTGATTCAAGCTTGCAACTTCATTGGAAACAAGTGGCCGGACTTGGCGTTCATCACACCTACAGTGCCCTTGTGCCTTAAGCATAATGCAAAGTCAAGAAAGATGTCTTGAGGACATTGAAGAGAAGAATCGATGCCTCCTTTCCAAGGCCCGTAGCATTCTTTGAAGGTCAGTCTCTTTTTCCGAAGCTCTGGTGTCACGTGGGCCCACTGGGCACATGGTAATGTGTCCCAAGAGATGTCTTGGAAGCCTTGAAGGAATGGAGCCCTGTCACGCTTGGGGTATGTCTCTTTGTTTGGAAGTGCTCTACAAGGGTGCTGAAAAGCACCCTCTTCCACAGGGCTTCGTTCCTTCGTGAAGGCTGCCCTCCCAGGCTAGTGTGCTCTGTTTGCCTCCATCGAAATTCTCTCCCCCTACCTCTTGCCGTAGAAGGATTATTGATTATGTGTTTTGACACCATATGTAAGGAAGTTGCACGAAAATTAGAACTTTACAGTTGTGTTTCAAGAAAAATAAACAGGCCAGGGTAGAGGATGTAGGGCAAACAAATGGCACACCCTATAAAAAGTAAGTAAGCCCGTATCTGGACGGAATCTAGGGGAACGTTCAAGGATCAGGGGTCAAGTTCGAAACTTCCCAAATCCGGAAAAGAGACAGAAAAATATCTTTCCTGGAGAGTGGAATTCATCCGATTTGTCTAAGTTGTCTTGGAAACATTGTGTCCGTGAAGGGGGTTGCCAGGACCACCTCGAATTTGGAGTTTCTGATCTCAGGATGTCAAACCAACCCACATGACCACGTGTTCTCAGTGCTTAGTTTGACCTAGGCTAGGATAGCCAAGAGTCCTACAAGTGACTGGTGCAAATTCAAGGACAACAACCAAGAGTCACGAAAGCACTCACACCTCACCCTAGAGAACATACAGCGATTAAAGAAATACAAACTAATCCCTTGGAATGAAGGAGAACGGACTGATAAGCATGTCTAAGGGAGATAGCTGAGAAAGACCATGACGAGTATACTATGGAAAAGAAAAAGAGGACCCAGAAAATGGAAGGTGAACAGAAATCACACCTGAATTATCCACAATGAAAGATGATGTCCGTCTTTAGACAGACTCTGCTGGAACGTTTGAAAGTCAGAGAAATTCACAAGCCAAAAAACGGCAGCGAAGGTCAAGCATGGGCTAACTGGGAAGGGTGAGTTATGAGACTGCTCCAAGCAGGCTCTGAAACCTGTATCCAGGAAGCATGCTGGACCTCAGAGACACAATTATGACAAATCCTCTGACATCACAATGGACCCGAAAAACAACCTAGCCTCATCTACACAGTGCTAGAGTTGGGCTCACTAGTATATTTAACTCCCATTGCACTCAACTGCACGTTGCCACTGAACATGTAAGTGGCCGGCCGGTGGTGCAGTGGTGAGGTCCGCACCTTCTGGGTCTGTGGCCCAGTATGGGCTGGGTGGAATCCTCGGTTTGGGCCTCCTCACCACTGCTTCAGTTGTTCTGGTGCAGGCGTCCGAGGTAGAGTAGAGGCAGATGGGAAGGGACGTTGGACAGGGCCACACTTCCACAGCAAATACAGGAGCATTGCCAGCAGATGTGAGCACAGCAATGCACTTGTGCCAAAACAAAACCAATTAAAAGTTGCAAAGAATAGAAAAACTGAAGCTAAGGAAAAAAAAAAAAAAAAAACAGGAGCTTGCCATTACGAAGAATAGGATCTCTGTGAATAACCTTAGCAAAACAGGTGAATTCTATGTTAATTCAAAAACTAGCAAACCTTTGGGGAAAGAAACTCAAGAAGACACAAGAAAAAAAAAGATATCGAGGGATCTAGGAATGGAAGGATTAACACACTTGAAAGGTTCATACCGCAGTAAGGAATCTCTGGATTCCATGCAATCCCAGTCAAAGTTGCAGCAGTATTTGCCACAGAGAAGAAGAGAGAATCCTAAAGTTTCTAGCCAGCAACACGAGACCCTGACTAGGCAAAGGAATCCTCAGGAAAACGAACAAAGCGGCACGTGTCACAATTTCTGATTTCAAAATAGAGGACGAAGCGCTAGGTACCGAAACGGCACAGTCTGGGCCCCAAAACAGGCATGAAGACCCATGCAAAACAATTGAGAGCCCAGAGCCCAACTCAAACTTACATGGACAGCCCATTTTGGACCAGGGAGCCAAGTGGAGACAGCGGAGAAAGGAGAGTCTCTACAATAAACGGTGCTGGGAAGCCTGCACAGCCACATGGAACACAACGAGAGTACACCATGATGTTACACCTGGCACACACACCACCTGAAATGGATTAAAGCCTTGAATGGCAGACTTGAAACCGTGAACCTTGTAGGAGAAGACCTAGGCAGAGTGCTCTTTGCCATCTGTCTGAGCCGCCTATTTGGAAGAAGCATGTCTGACTGGGCAAGGGCAACAAAGGAAACAAGAAACAAACGGGACCACATCAAATGCACACACTTCTGCCCACTCAAGGAAACCATCAACTGAATACTAAGACACCACAACAATTGGGAGAGGATGTTTGCAAACCACACATCGGACAAGGGGTGAAAAGCCCAAAGATACAATCAACTCGCACGTCTCCACAAGAAAAAAAACAAGCCAATGAAAACCTGGTCAAAAGATGGAAGCAGAGATTTCTCCGAAGAAGACAGAAAGAGGGCCAGTAGGTGCACGAAAACTTGTTCACCATCATTAAGTCTCAGGAAAATGCAAATCCAAACTGCAAGGCCATGGCAGCTCACTGTGGTCAGCATGGCTAGAAGGAAGCAGACAGGAAATAACAAGTGTCAGAGAGGAGGTGGAGAGAAGGGAAGCCTCCTGCACTGCTGGTGGGAGTGTAACCCGGTGCAGCCACGATGCCAAAGGTGTGGAACTGCCTCAGAAGTTTAAGTATCCACGTCCCGTATGACCCAGCTATTAATCTGCCGCTTGCTTATCCAAAAAAGTCAGAAAGACTACCGCATAAAGACATGTGCATGGCTGTGTTCACCACAGTCTTACTCCTGATATCCAAGACTTGGAAAGCACCCTGGTGTCCAGCAAGGGATGATTGGAGAAGGAAGATGGGCTATAGCCACACAATGGTATACCACTCAGCCGGAACAAATGATGCAATCCAGCCATTTGTGACCACCAGAATGGCTGTGAGGGTTTTAGGGGAAGTGTAACAAGCCCCAGTGAGAAATTCAAATACCATAGAATCTCACTTACAAGGCGAAGAAAAAGCAAGCACTAACCAACAGGTGGCACTGAACATTTGTATGCGGGCTCCCAGAGGCAAAGAGGGGCGGTGACGGAGGGTGAAAGAGAAGATTAGGCACAAGTGTGTGGTGAGGGCCTGTGATTAGTCTTACACTGGTGAAGATGATGTAAGCTACACAGAAGTCTAAAGCAATGAGGATGTGAATCTGGAAGTTATAGTACGTTCTAATGCAGGGTCATGGCTATAAATTCACCTCAAATCAAAAATCCAAAAAGGGGTCCAGAATGATGTCATAAAGCTTTGGGGGCGGAAAGAGTTTACAGAAGGTGAACTTCCAAGGATGGAAAATCACCTCCAAATGCTTACAGATGCTACAGAAAGGCAGACCATTCCAAATAGGTGAAGAGGAATACTACGAAGAGAACATGATCAGTCCTAAACCCATGAACGAACGGAAAATGTTACCGTCCATGATGTTATTACTAATCACCTTCACGAATAATCCAAACAGGCCCACGTCTTCCCAAGTTCAGGCAAAAGGTTGGTCCAAAAGTACAATTCAGGGCCGGCCCTGTGGTGGAGCAGGTAAGTGCCCACATTCCGCTTGGGCGGCCCGGGCCTCACTGTTTCACATTACGAGTGCATATCACATTAGTAGTGTTAGGAAATATAGATTTCATGGTATGGTGCGGGCAGAGATCATAAATAAGCAGCAATTGTGAGGATACGTTATCAATACGCACAAGAAAAGGAACCATAAGAATATTACAATCTATGGAAGTATCTGGTACACTTCCCAAAGGCAGAAGGAAGGAAAACTTGTGACCTGCCAAGGTGGAATTGGCAGAGTGCCACGAGATGACACCATCATTGTGCATCAGAACATTCCCTGGGCAACTTCAACTTGTGAGGGAGTCCAGGACTTTTTCTGGGTAAGGTCCACCCATTTTGCCATCTACCCAAGATATAAGAGATAAAACCCAGGATAATCTTACAGGAGTGACACCAGTGTCTAGAGAGAATGTAGGAGCCCTTTCGAAGTTCAAGGAGAAAGATAGAAACTGACAACAATTGCAGAAAAAGGAAAACTATCCTACCTAGACAGGGTGAGGAGTCAGACTGGTCTGAGATGGCTGTGAAACTCTGTGTGCACGGAGGTTGTCAGGACAACTTCGAATTTTGAGGTCGCTTATGACATCACGGTGAACATGTCCCCCAGGGTGGCCGCATGGTTACAGTCTGAGGATTGGCCTAGGCTAGGCTATTAAAGGGACAGATACCCAGAAACAGGTTTGGCAAACAGAAAGCAGGCACAGAAACTAGAAGAGATAAAACAGAGTCTGATGCAAGGGATAAGAAAGGAACCCTAGGCCACAAGTGAGAATAGAGGGACAGGCACGGAGAGGAGAACATTGTCATTTATTCAAGTCTATGGGGAGGTCATGCTGATTCAAGCTTGCAACTTCATTGGAAACAAGTGGCCGGACTTGGCGTTCATCACACCTACAGTGCCCTTGTGCCTTAAGCATAATGCAAAGTCAAGAAAGATGTCTTGAGGACATTGAAGAGAAGAATCGATGCCTCCTTTCCAAGGCCCATAGCATTCTTTGAAGGTCAGTCTCTTTTTCCGAAGCTCTGGTGTCACGTGGGCCCACTGGGCACATGGTAATGTGTCCCAAGAGATGTCTTGGAAGCCTTGAAGGAATGGAGCCCTGTCACGCTTGGGGTATGTCTCTTTGTTTGGAAGTGCTCTACAAGGGTGCTGAAAAGCACCCTCTTCCACAGGGCTTCGTTCCTTCATGAAGGCTGCCCTCCCAGGCTAGTGTGCTCTGTTTGCCTCCATCGAAATTCTCTCCCCCTACCTCTTGCCGTAGAAGGATTATTGATTATGTGTTTTGACACCATATGTAAGGAAGTTGCACGAAAATTAGAACTTTACAGTTGTGTTTCAAGAAAAATAAACAGGCCAGGGTAGAGGATGTAGGGCAAACAAATGGCACACCCTATAAAAATTAAGTAAGCCCGTATCTGGACGGAATCTAGGGGAACGTTCAAGGATCAGGGGTCAAGTTCGAAACTTCCCAAATCCGGAAAAGAGACAGAAAAATATCTTTCCTGGAGAGTGGAATTCATCCGATTTGTCTAAGTTGTCTTGGAAACATTGTGTCCGTGAAAGGGGTTGCCAGGACCACCTCGAATTTGGAGTTTCTGATCTCAGGATGTCAAACCAACCCACATGACCACGTGTTCTCAGTGCTTAGTTTGACCTAGGCTAGGATAGCCAAGAGTCCTACAAGTGACCGGTGCAAATTCAAGGACAACAACCAAGAGTCACGAAAGCACTCACACCTCACCCTAGAGAACATACAGCGATTAAAGAAATACAAACTAATCCCTCGGAATGAAGGAGAACGGACTGATAAGCATGTCTAAGGGAGATAGCTGAGAAAGACCATGACGAGTATACTATGGAAAAGAAAAAGAGGACCCAGAAAATGGAAGGTGAACAGAAATCACACCTGAATTATCCACAATGAAAGATGATGTCCGTCTTTAGACAGACTCTGCTGGAACGTTTGAAAGTCAGAGAAATTCACAAGCCAAAAAACGGCAGCGAAGGTCAAGCATGGGCTAACTGGGAAGGGTGAGTTATGAGACTGCTCCAAGCAGGCTCTGAAACCTGTATCCAGGAAGCATGCTGGACCTCAGAGACACAATTATGACAAATCCTCTGACATCACAATGGACCCGAAAAACAACCTAGCCTCATCTACACAGTGCTAGAGTTGGGCTCACTAGTATATTTAACTCCCATTGCACTCAAGTGCACGTTGCCACTGAACATGTAAGTGGCCGGCCGGTGGTGCAGTGGTGAGGTCCGCACCTTCTGGGTCTGTGGCCCAGTATGGGCTGGGTGGAATCCTCGGTTTGGGCCTCCTCACCACTGCTTCAGTTGTTCTGGTGCAGGCGTCCGAGGTAGAGTAGAGGCAGATGGGAAGGGACGTTGGACAGGGCCAGACTTCCACAGCAAATACAGGAGCATTGCCAGCAGATGTGAGCACAGCAATGCACTTGTGCCAAAACAAAACCAATTAAAAGTTGCAAAGAATAGAAAAACTGAAGCTAAGGAAAAAAAAAACAAAAAAACAGGAGCTTGCCATTACGAAGAATAGGATCTCTGTGAATAACCTTAGCAAAACAGGTGAATTCTATGTTAATTCAAAAACTAGCAAACCTTTGGGGAAAGAAACTCAAGAAGACACAAGAAAAAAAAAGATACCGAGGGATCTAGGAATGGAAGGATTAACACACTTGAAAGGTTCATACCGCAGTAAGGAATCTCTGGATTCCATGCAATCCCAGTCAAAGTTGCAGCAGTATTTGCCACAGAGAAGAAGAGAGAATCCTAAAGTTTCTAGCCAGCAACACGAGACCCTGACTAGGCAAAGGAATCCTCAGGAAAACGAACAAAGCAGCACGTGTCACAATTTCTGATTTCAACATAGAGGACGAAGCGCTAGGTACCGAAACGGCACAGTCTGGGCCCCAAAACAGGCATGAAGACCCATGCAAAACAATTGAGAGCCCAGAGCCCAACTCAAACTTACATGGACAGCCCATTTTGGACCAGGGAGCCAAGTGGAGACAGCGGAGAAAGGAGAGTCTCTACAATAAACGGTGCTGGGAAGCCTGCACAGCCACATGGAACACAACGAGAGTACACCATGATGTTACACCTGGCACACACACCACCTGAAGTGGATTAAAGCCTTGAATGGCAGACTTGAAACCGTGAACCTTGTAGGAGAAGACCTAGGCAGAGTGCTCTTTGCCATCTGTCTGAGCCGCCTATTTGGAAGAAGCATGTCTGACTGGGCAAGGGCAACAAAGGAAACAAGAAACAAACGGGACCACATCAAATGCACACACTTCTGCCCACTCAAGGAAACCATCAACTGAATACTAAGACACCACAACAATTGGGAGAGGATGTTTGCAAACCACACATCGGACAAGGGGTGAAAAGCCCAAAGATACAATCAACTCGCACGTCTCCACAAGAAAAAAAACAAGCCAATGAAAACCTGGTCAAAAGATGGAAGCAGAGATTTCTCCGAAGAAGACAGAAAGAGGGCCAGTAGGTGCACGAAAACTTGTTCACCATCATTAAGTCTCAGGAAAATGCAAATCCAAACTGCAAGGCCATGGCAGCTCACTGTGGTCAGCATGGCTAGAAGGAAGCAGACAGGAAATAACAAGTGTCAGAGAGGAGGTGGAGAGAAGGGAAGCCTCCTGCACTGCTGGTGGGAGTGTAACCCGGTGCAGCCACGATGCCAAAGGTGTGGAACTGCCTCAGAAGTTTAAGTATCCATGTCCCGTATGACCCAGCTATTAATCTGCCGCTTGTTTATCCAAAAAAGTCAGAAAGACTACCGCATAAAGACATGTGCATGGCTGTGTTCACCACAGTCTTACTCCTGATATCCAAGACTTGGAAAGCACCCTGGTGTCCAGCAAGGGATGATTGGAGAAGGAAGATGGGCTATAGCCACACAATGGTATACCACTCAGCCGGAACAAATGATGCAATCCAGCCATTTGTGACCACCAGAATGGCTGTGAGGGTTTTAGGGGAAGTGTAACAAGCCCCAGTGAGAAATTCAAATACCATAGAATCTCACTTACAAGGCGAAGAAAAAGCAAGCACTAACCAACAGGTGGCACTGAACATTTGTATGCGGGCTCCCAGAGGCAAAGAGGGGCGGTGACGGAGGGTGAAAGAGAAGATTAGGCACAAGTGTGTGGTGAGGGCCTGTGATTAGTCTTACACTGGTGAAGATGATGTAAGCTACACAGAAGTCTAAAGCAATGAGGATGTGAATCTGGAAGTTAGTTAGTACGTTCTAATGCAGGGTCATGGCTATAAATTCACCTCAAATCAAAAATCCAAAAAGGGGTCCAGAATGATGTCATAAAGCTTTGGGGGCGGAAAGAGTTTACAGAAGGTGAACTTCCAAGGATGGAAAATCACCTCCAAATGCTTACAGATGCTACAGAAAGGCAGACCATTCCAAATAGGTGAAGAGGAATACTACGAAGAGAACATGATCAGTCCTAAACCCATGAACGAACGGAAAATGTTACCGTCCATGATGTTATTACTAATCACCTTCACGAATAATCCAAACAGGCCCACGTCTTCCCAAGTTCAGGCAAAAGGTTGGTCCAAAAGTACAATTCAGGGCCGGCCCTGTGGTGGAGCAGGTAAGTGCCCACATTCCGCTTGGGCGGCCCGGGCCTCACTGTTTCACATTACGAGTGCATATCACATTAGTAGTGTTAGGAAATATAGATTTCATGGTATGGTGCGGGCAGAGATCATAAATAAGCAGCAATTGTGAGGATACGTTATCAATACGCACAAGAAAAGGAACCATAAGAATATTACAATCTATGGAAGTATCTGGTACACTTCCCAAAGGCAGAAGGAAGGAAAACTTGTGACCTGCCAAGGTGGAATTGGCAGAGTGCCACGAGATGACACCATCATTGTGCATCAGAACATTCCCTGGGCAACTTCAACTTGTGAGGGAGTCCAGGACTTTTTCTGGGTAAGGTCCACCCATTTTGCCATCTACCCAAGATATAAGAGATAAAACCCAGGATAATCTTACAGGAGTGAAACCAGTGTCTAGAGAGAATGTAGGAGCCCTTTCGAAGTTCAAGGAGAAAGATAGAAACTGACAACAATTGCAGAAAAAGGAAAACTATCCTACCTAGACAGGGTGAGGAGTCAGACTGGTCTGAGATGGCTGTGAAACTCTGTGTGCACGGAGGTTGTCAGGACAACTTCGAATTTTGAGGTCGCTTATGACATCACGGTGAACATGTCCCCCAGGGTGGCCGCATGGTTACAGTCTGAGGATTGGCCTAGGCTAGGCTATTAAAGGGACAGATACCCAGAAACAGGTTTGGCAAACAGAAAGCAGGCACAGAAACTAGAAGAGATAAAACAGAGTCTGATGCAAGGGATAAGAAAGGAACCCTAGGCCACAAGTGAGAATAGAGGGACAGGCACGGAGAGGAGAACATTGTCATCTATTCAAGTCTATGGGGAGGTCATGCTGATTCAAGCTTGCAACTTCATTGGAAACAAGTGGCCGGACTTGGCGTTCATCACACCTACAGTGCCCTTGTGCCTTAAGCATAATGCAAAGTCAAGAAAGATGTCTTGAGGACATTGAAGAGAAGAATCGATGCCTCCTTTCCAAGGCCCATAGCATTCTTTGCAGGTCAGTCTCTTTTTCCGAAGCTCTGGTGTCACGTGGGCCCACTGGGCACATGGTAATGTGTCCCAAGAGATGTCTTGGAAGCCTTGAAGGAATGGAGCCCTGTCACGCTTGGGGTATGTCTCTTTGTTTGGAAGTGCTCTACAAGGGTGCTGAAAAGCACCCTCTTCCACAGGGCTTCGTTCCTTCGTGAAGGCTGCCCTCCCAGGCTAGTGTGCTCTGTTTGCCTCCATCGAAATTCTCTCCCCCTACCTCTTGCCGTAGAAGGATTATTGATTATGTGTTTTGACACCATATGTAAGGAAGTTGCACGAAAATTAGAACTTTACAGTTGTGTTTCAAGAAAAATAAACAGGCCAGGGTAGAGGATGTAGGGCAAACAAATGGCACACCCTATAAAAATTAAGTAAGCCCGTATCTGGACGGAATCTAGGGGAACGTTCAAGGATCAGGGGTCAAGTTCGAAACTTCCCAAATCCGGAAAAGAGACAGAAAAATATCTTTCCTGGAGAGTGGAATTCATCCGATTTGTCTAAGTTGTCTTGGAAACATTGTGTCCGTGAAGGGGGTTGCCAGGACCACCTCGAATTTGGAGTTTCTGATCTCAGGATGTCAAACCAACCCACATGACCACGTGTTCTCAGTGCTTAGTTTGACCTAGGCTAGGATAGCCAAGAGTCCTACAAGTGACCGGTGCAAATTCAAGGACAACAACCAAGAGTCACGAAAGCACTCACACCTCACCCTAGAGAACATACAGCGATTAAAGAAATACAAACTAATCCCTTGGAATGAAGGAGAACGGACTGATAAGCATGTCTAAGGGAGATAGCTGAGAAAGACCATGACGAGTATACTATGGAAAAGAAAAAGAGGACCCAGAAAATGGAAGGTGAACAGAAATCACACCTGAATTATCCACAATGAAAGATGATGTCCGTCTTTAGACAGACTCTGCTGGAACGTTTGAAAGTCAGAGAAATTCACAAGCCAAAAAACGGCAGCGAAGGTCAAGCATGGGCTAACTGGGAAGGGTGAGTTATGAGACTGCTCCAAGCAGGCTCTGAAACCTGTATCCAGGAAGCATGCTGGACCTCAGAGACACAATTATGACAAATCCTCTGACATCACAATGGACCCGAAAAACAACCTAGCCTCATCTACACAGTGCTAGAGTTGGGCTCACTAGTATATTTAACTCCCATTGCACTCAACTGCACGTTGCCACTGAACATGTAAGTGGCCGGCCGGTGGTGCAGTGGTGAGGTCCGCACCTTCTGGGTCTGTGGCCCAGTATGGGCTGGGTGGAATCCTCGGTTTGGGCCTCCTCACCACTGCTTCAGTTGTTCTGGTGCAGGCGTCCGAGGTAGAGTAGAGGCAGATGGGAAGGGACGTTGGACAGGGCCAGACTTCCACAGCAAATACAGGAGCATTGCCAGCAGATGTGAGCACAGCAATGCACTTGTGCCAAAACAAAACCAATTAAAAGTTGCAAAGAATAGAAAAACTGAAGCTAAGGAAAAAAAAAAACAAAAAAACAGGAGCTTGCCATTACGAAGAATAGGATCTCTGTGAATAACCTTAGCAAAACAGGTGAATTCTATGTTAATTCAAAAACTAGCAAACCTTTGGGGAAAGAAACTCAAGAAGACACAAGAAAAAAAAAGATACCGAGGGATCTAGGAATGGAAGGATTAACACACTTGAAAGGTTCATACCGCAGTAAGGAATCTCTGGATTCCATGCAATCCCAGTCAAAGTTGCAGCAGTATTTGCCACAGAGAAGAAGAGAGAATCCTAAAGTTTCTAGCCAGCAACACGAGACCCTGACTAGGCAAAGGAATCCTCAGGAAAACGAACAAAGCGGCACGTGTCACAATTTCTGATTTCAACATAGAGGACGAAGCGCTAGGTACCGAAACGGCACAGTCTGGGCCCCAAAACAGGCATGAAGACCCATGCAAAACAATTGAGAGCCCAGAGCCCAACTCAAACTTACATGGACAGCCCATTTTGGACCAGGGAGCCAAGTGGAGACAGCGGAGAAAGGAGATTCTCTACAATAAACGGTGCTGGGAAGCCTGCACAGCCACATGGAACACAACGAGAGTACACCATGATGTTACACCTGGCACACACACCACCTGAAGTGGATTAAAGCCTTGAATGGCAGACTTGAAACCGTGAACCTTGTAGGAGAAGACCTAGGCAGAGTGCTCTTTGCCATCTGTCTGAGCCGCCTATTTGGAAGAAGCATGTCTGACTGGGCAAGGGCAACAAAGGAAACAAGAAACAAACGGGACCACATCAAATGCACACACTTCTGCCCACTCAAGGAAACCATCAACTGAATACTAAGACACCACAACAATTGGGAGAGGATGTTTGCAAACCACACATCGGACAAGGGGTGAAAAGCCCAAAGATACAATCAACTCGCACGTCTCCACAAGAAAAAAAACAAGCCAATGAAAACCTGGTCAAAAGATGGAAGCAGAGATTTCTCCGAAGAAGACAGAAAGAGGGCCAGTAGGTGCACGAAAACTTGTTCACCATCATTAAGTCTCAGGAAAATGCAAATCCAAACTGCAAGGCCATGGCAGCTCACTGTGGTCAGCATGGCTAGAAGGAAGCAGACAGGAAATAACAAGTGTCAGAGAGGAGGTGCAGAGAAGGGAAGCCTCCTGCACTGCTGGTGAGAGTGTAACCCGGTGCAGCCACGATGCCAAAGGTGTGGAACTGCCTCAGAAGTTTAAGTATCCATGTCCCGTATGACCCAGCTATTAATCTGCCGCTTGTTTATCCAAAAAAGTCAGAAAGACTACCGCATAAAGACATGTGCATGGCTGTGTTCACCACAGTCTTACTCCTGATATCCAAGACTTGGAAAGCACCCTGGTGTCCAGCAAGGGATGATTGGAGAAGGAAGATGGGCTATAGCCACACAATGGTATACCACTCAGCCGGAACAAATGATGCAATCCAGCCATTTGTGACCACCAGAATGGCTGTGAGGGTTTTAGGGGAAGTGTAACAAGCCCCAGTGAGAAATTCAAATACCATAGAATCTCACTTACAAGGCGAAGAAAAAGCAAGCACTAACCATCAGGTGGCACTGAACATTTGTATGCGGGCTCCCAGAGGCAAAGAGGGGCGGTGACGGAGGGTGAAAGAGAAGATTAGGCACAAGTGTGTGGTGAGGGCCTGTGATTAGTCTTACACTGGTGAAGATGATGTAAGCTACACAGAAGTCTAAAGCAATGAGGATGTGAATCTGGAAGTTATAGTACGTTCTAATGCAGGGTCATGGCTATAAATTCACCTCAAATCAAAAATCCAAAAAGGGGTCCAGAATGATGTCATAAAGCTTTGGGGGCGGAAAGAGTTTACGGAAGGTGAACTTCCAAGGATGGAAAATCACCTCCAAATGCTTACAGATGCTACAGAAAGGCAGACCATTCCAAATAGGTGAAGAGGAATACTACGAAGAGAACATGATCAGTCCTAAACCCATGAACGAACGGAAAATGTTACCGTCCATGATGTTATTACTAATCACCTTCACGAATAATCCAAACAGGCCCACGTCTTCCCAAGTTCAGGCAAAAGGTTGGTCCAAAAGTACAATTCAGGGCCGGCCCTGTGGTGGAGCAGGTAAGTGCCCACATTCCGCTTGGGCGGCCCGGGCCTCACTGTTTCACATTACGAGTGCATATCACATTAGTAGTGTTAGGAAATATAGATTTCATGGTATGGTGCGGGCAGAGATCATAAATAAGCAGCAATTGTGAGGATACGTTATCAATACGCACAAGAAAAGGAACCATAAGAATATTACAATCTATGGAAGTATCTGGTACACTTCCCAAAGGCAGAAGGAAGGAAAACTTGTGACCTGCCAAGGTGGAATTGGCAGAGTGCCACGAGATGACACCATCATTGTGCATCAGAACATTCCCTGGGCAACTTCAACTTGTGAGGGAGTCCAGGACTTTTTCTGGGTAAGGTCCACCCATTTTGCCATCTACCCAAGATATAAGAGATAAAACCCAGGATAATCTTACAGGAGTGAAACCAGTGTCTAGAGAGAATGTAGGAGCCCTTTCGAAGTTCAAGGAGAAAGATAGAAACTGACAACAATTGCAGAAAAAGGAAAACTATCCTACCTAGACAGGGTGAGGAGTCAGACTGGTCTGAGATGGCTGTGAAACTCTGTGTGCACGGAGGTTGTCAGGACAACTTCGAATTTTGAGGTCGCTTATGACATCACGGTGAACATGTCCCCCAGGGTGGCCGCATGGTTACAGTCTGAGGATTGGCCTAGGCTAGGCTATTAAAGGGACAGATACCCAGAAACAGGTTTGGCAAACAGAAAGCAGGCACAGAAACTAGAAGAGATAAAACAGAGTCTGATGCAAGGGATAAGAAAGGAACCCTAGGCCACAAGTGAGAATAGAGGGACAGGCACGGAGAGGAGAACATTGTCATCTATTCAAGTCTATGGGGAGGTCATGCTGATTCAAGCTTGCAACTTCATTGGAAACAAGTGGCCGGACTTGGCGTTCATCACACCTACAGTGCCCTTGTGCCTTAAGCATAATGCAAAGTCAAGAAAGATGTCTTGAGGACATTGAAGAGAAGAATCGATGCCTCCTTTCCAAGGCCCGTAGCATTCTTTGAAGGTCAGTCTCTTTTTCCGAAGCTCTGGTGTCACGTGGGCCCACTGGGCACATGGTAATGTGTCCCAAGAGATGTCTTGGAAGCCTTGAAGGAATGGAGCCCTGTCACGCTTGGGGTATGTCTCTTTGTTTGGAAGTGCTCTACAAGGGTGCTGAAAAGCACCCTCTTCCACAGGGCTTCGTTCCTTCGTGAAGGCTGCCCTCCCAGGCTAGTGTGCTCTGTTTGCCTCCATCGAAATTCTCTCCCCCTACCTCTTGCCGTAGAAGGATTATTGATTATGTGTTTTGACACCATATGTAAGGAAGTTGCACGAAAATTAGAACTTTACAGTTGTGTTTCAAGAAAAATAAACAGGCCAGGGTAGAGGATGTAGGGCAAACAAATGGCACACCCTATAAAAATTAAGTAAGCCCGTATCTGGACGGAATCTAGGGGAACGTTCAAGGATCAGGGGTCAAGTTCGAAACTTCCCAAATCCGGAAAAGAGACAGAAAAATATCTTTCCTGGAGAGTGGAATTCATCCGATTTGTCTAAGTTGTCTTGGAAACATTGTGTCCGTGAAGGGGGTTGCCAGGACCACCTCGAATTTGGAGTTTCTGATCTCAGGATGTCAAACCAACCCACATGACCACGTGTTCTCAGTGCTTAGTTTGACCTAGGCTAGGATAGCCAAGAGTCCTACAAGTGACCGGTGCAAATTCAAGGACAACAACCAAGAGTCACGAAAGCACTCACACCTCACCCTAGAGAACATACAGCGATTAAAGAAATACAAACTAATCCCTTGGAATGAAGGAGAACGGACTGATAAGCATGTCTAAGGGAGATAGCTGAGAAAGACCATGACGAGTATACTATGGAAAAGAAAAAGAGGACCCAGAAAATGGAAGGTGAACAGAAATCACACCTGAATTATCCACAATGAAAGATGATGTCCGTCTTTAGACAGACTCTGCTGGAACGTTTGAAAGTCAGAGAAATTCACAAGCCAAAAAACGGCAGCGAAGGTCAAGCATGGGCTAACTGGGAAGGGTGAGTTATGAGACTGCTCCAAGCAGGCTCTGAAACCTGTATCCAGGAAGCATGCTGGACCTCAGAGACACAATTATGACAAATCCTCTGACATCACAATGGACCCGAAAAACAACCTAGCCTCATCTACACAGTGCTAGAGTTGGGCTCACTAGTATATTTAACTCCCATTGCACTCAAGTGCACGTTGCCACTGAACATGTAAGTGGCCGGCCGGTGGTGCAGTGGTGAGGTCCGCACCTTCTGGGTCTGTGGCCCAGTATGGGCTGGGTGGAATCCTCGGTTTGGGCCTCCTCACCACTGCTTCAGTTGTTCTGCTGCAGGCGTCCGAGGTAGAGTAGAGGCAGATGGGAAGGGACGTTGGACAGGGCCACACTTCCACAGCAAATACAGGAGCATTGCCAGCAGATGTGAGCACAGCAATGCACTTGTGCCAAAACAAAACCAATTAAAAGTTGCAAAGAATAGAAAAACTGAAGCTAAGGAAAAAAAAAAACAAAAAAACAGGAGCTTGCCATTACGAAGAATAGGATCTCTGTGAATAACCTTAGCAAAACAGGTGAATTCTATGTTAATTCAAAAACTAGCAAACCTTTGGGGAAAGAAACTCAAGAAGACACAAGAAAAAAAAAGATACCGAGGGATCTAGGAATGGAAGGATTAATACACTTGAAAGGTTCATACCGCAGTAAGGAATCTCTGGATTCCATGCAATCCCAGTCAAAGTTGCAGCAGTATTTGCCACAGAGAAGAAGAGAGAATCCTAAAGTTTCTAGCCAGCAACACGAGACCCTGACTAGGCAAAGGAATCCTCAGGAAAACGAACAAAGCGGCACGTGTCACAATTTCTGATTTCAACATAGAGGACGAAGCGCTAGGTACCGAAACGGCACAGTCTGGGCCCCAAAACAGGCATGAAGACCCATGCAAAACAATTGAGAGCCCAGAGCCCAACTCAAACTTACATGGACAGCCCATTTTGGACCAGGGAGCCAAGTGGAGACAGCGGAGAAAGGAGAGTCTCTACAATAAACGGTGCTGGGAAGCCTGCACAGCCACATGGAACACAACGAGAGTACACCATGATGTTACACCTGGCACACACACCACCTGAAGTGGATTAAAGCCTTGAATGGCAGACTTGAAACCGTGAACCTTGTAGGAGAACACCTAGGCAGAGTGCTCTTTGCCATCTGTCTGAGCCGCCTATTTGGAAGAAGCATGTCTGACTGGGCAAGGGCAACAAAGGAAACAAGAAACAAACGGGACCACATCAAATGCACACACTTCTGCCCACTCAAGGAAACCATCAACTGAATACTAAGACACCACAACAATTGGGAGAGGATGTTTGCAAACCACACATCGGACAAGGGGTGAAAAGCCCAAAGATACAATCAACTCGCACGTCTCCACAAGAAAAAAAACAAGCCAATGAAAACCTGGTCAAAAGATGGAAGCAGAGATTTCTCCGAAGAAGACAGAAAGAGGGCCAGTAGGTGCACGAAAACTTGTTCACCATCATTAAGTCTCAGGAAAATGCAAATCCAAACTGCAAGGCCATGGCAGCTCACTGTGGTCAGCATGGCTAGAAGGAAGCAGACAGGAAATAACAAGTGTCAGAGAGGAGGTGGAGAGAAGGGAAGCCTCCTGCACTGCTGGTGGGAGTGTAACCCGGTGCAGCCACGATGCCAAAGGTGTGGAACTGCCTCAGAAGTTTAAGTATCCATGTCCCGTATGACCCAGCTATTAATCTGCCGCTTGTTTATCCAAAAAAGTCAGAAAGACTACTGCATAAAGACATGTGCATGGCTGTGTTCACCACAGTCTTACTCCTGATATCCAAGACTTGGAAAGCACCCTGGTGTCCAGCAAGGGATGATTGGAGAAGGAAGATGGGCTATAGCCACACAATGGTATACCACTCAGCCGGAACAAATGATGCAATCCAGCCATTTGTGACCACCAGAATGGCTGTGAGGGTTTTAGGGGAAGTGTAACAAGCCCCAGTGAGAAATTCAAATACCATAGAATCTCACTTACAAGGCGAAGAAAAAGCAAGCACTAACCATCAGGTGGCACTGAACATTTGTATGCGGGCTCCCAGAGGCAAAGAGGGGCGGTGACGGAGGGTGAAAGAGAAGATTAGGCACAAGTGTGTGGTGAGGGCCTGTGATTAGTCTTACACTGGTGAAGATGATGTAAGCTACACAGAAGTCTAAAGCAATGAGGATGTGAATCTGGAAGTTATAGTACGTTCTAATGCAGGGTCATGGCTATAAATTCACCTCAAATCAAAAATCCAAAAAGGGGTCCAGAATGATGTCATAAAGCTTTGGGGGCGGAAAGAGTTTACGGAAGGTGAACTTCCAAGGATGGAAAATCACCTCCAAATGCTTACAGATGCTACAGAAAGGCAGACCATTCCAAATAGGTGAAGAGGAATACTACGAAGAGAACATGATCAGTCCTAAACCCATGAACGAACGGAAAATGTTACCGTCCATGATGTTATTACTAATCACCTTCACGAATAATCCAAACAGGCCCACGTCTTCCCAAGTTCAGGCAAAAGGTTGGTCCAAAAGTACAATTCAGGGCCGGCCCTGTGGTGGAGCAGGTAAGTGCCCACATTCCGCTTGGGCGGCCCGGGCCTCACTGTTTCACATTACGAGTGCATATCACATTAGTAGTGTTAGGAAATATAGATTTCATGGTATGGTGCGGGCAGAGATCATAAATAAGCAGCAATTGTGAGGATACGTTATCAATACGCACAAGAAAAGGAACCATAAGAATATTACAATCTATGGAAGTATCTGGTACACTTCCCAAAGGCAGAAGGAAGGAAAACTTGTGACCTGCCAAGGTGGAATTGGCAGAGTGCCACGAGATGACACCATCATTGTGCATCAGAACATTCCCTGGGCAACTTCAACTTGTGAGGGAGTCCAGGACTTTTTCTGGGTAAGGTCCACCCATTTTGCCATCTACCCAAGATATAAGAGATAAAACCCAGGATAATCTTACAGGAGTGAAACCAGTGTCTAGAGAGAATGTAGGAGCCCTTTCGAAGTTCAAGGAGAAAGATAGAAACTGACAACAATTGCAGAAAAAGGAAAACTATCCTACCTAGACAGGGTGAGGAGTCAGACTGGTCTGAGATGGCTGTGAAACTCTGTGTGCACGGAGGTTGTCAGGACAACTTCGAATTTTGAGGTCGCTTATGACATCACGGTGAACATGTCCCCCAGGGTGGCCGCATGGTTACAGTCTGAGGATTGGCCTAGGCTAGGCTATTAAAGGGACAGATACCCAGAAACAGGTTTGGCAAACAGAAAGCAGGCACAGAAACTAGAAGAGATAAAACAGAGTCTGATGCAAGGGATAAGAAAGGAACCCTAGGCCACAAGTGAGAATAGAGGGACAGGCACGGAGAGGAGAACATTGTCATCTATTCAAGTCTATGGGGAGGTCATGCTGATTCAAGCTTGCAACTTCATTGGAAACAAGTGGCCGGACTTGGCGTTCATCACACCTACAGTGCCCTTGTGCCTTAAGCATAATGCAAAGTCAAGAAAGATGTCTTGAGGACATTGAAGAGAAGAATCGATGCCTCCTTTCCAAGGCCCGTAGCATTCTTTGAAGGTCAGTCTCTTTTTCCGAAGCTCTGGTGTCACGTGGGCCCACTGGGCACATGGTAATGTGTCCCAAGAGATGTCTTGGAAGCCTTGAAGGAATGGAGCCCTGTCACGCTTGGGGTATGTCTCTTTGTTTGGAAGTGCTCTACAAGGGTGCTGAAAAGCACCCTCTTCCACAGGGCTTCGTTCCTTCGTGAAGGCTGCCCTCCCAGGCTAGTGTGCTCTGTTTGCCTCCATCGAAATTCTCTCCCCCTACCTCTTGCCGTAGAAGGATTATTGATTATGTGTTTTGACACCATATGTAAGGAAGTTGCACGAAAATTAGAACTTTACAGTTGTGTTTCAAGAAAAATAAACAGGCCAGGGTAGAGGATGTAGGGCAAACAAATGGCACACCCTATAAAAAGTAAGTAAGCCCGTATCTGGACGGAATCTAGGGGAACGTTCAAGGATCAGGGGTCAAGTTCGAAACTTCCCAAATCCGGAAAAGAGACAGAAAAATATCTTTCCTGGAGAGTGGAATTCATCCGATTTGTCTAAGTTGTCTTGGAAACATTGTGTCCGTGAAGGTGGTTGCCAGGACCACCTCGAATTTGGAGTTTCTGATATCTCAGGATGTCAAACCAACCCACATGACCACGTGTTCTCAGTGCTTAGTTTGACCTAGGCTAGGATAGCCAAGAGTCCTACAAGTGACCGGTGCAAATTCAAGGACAACAACCAAGAGTCACGAAAGCACTCACACCTCACCCTAGAGAACATACAGCGATTAAAGAAATACAAACTAATCCCTTGGAATGAAGGAGAACGGACTGATAAGCATGTCTAAGGGAGATAGCTGAGAAAGACCATGACGAGTATACTATGGAAAAGAAAAAGAGGACCCAGAAAATGGAAGGTGAACAGAAATCACACCTGAATTATCCACAATGAAAGATGATGTCCGTCTTTAGACAGACTCTGCTGGAACGTTTGAAAGTCAGAGAAATTCACAAGCCAAAAAACGGCAGCGAAGGTCAAGCATGGGCTAACTGGGAAGGGTGAGTTATGAGACTGCTCCAAGCAGGCTCTGAAACCTGTATCCAGGAAGCATGCTGGACCTCAGAGACACAATTATGACAAATCCTCTGACATCACAATGGACCCGAAAAACAACCTAGCCTCATCTACACAGTGCTAGAGTTGGGCTCACTAGTATATTTAACTCCCGTTGCACTCAACTGCACGTTGCCACTGAACATGTAAGTGGCCGGCCGGTGGTGCAGTGGTGAGGTCCGCACCTTCTGGGTCTGTGGCCCAGTATGGGCTGGGTGGAATCCTCGGTTTGGGCCTCCTCACCACTGCTTCAGTTGTTCTGGTGCAGGCGTCCGAGGTAGAGTAGAGGCAGATGGGAAGGGACGTTGGACAGGGCCAGACTTCCACAGCAAATACAGGAGCATTGCCAGCAGATGTGAGCACAGCAATGCACTTGTGCCAAAACAAAACCAATTAAAAGTTGCAAAGAATAGAAAAACTGAAGCTAAGGAAAAAAAAAAACAAAAAAACAGGAGCTTGCCATTACGAAGAATAGGATCTCTGTGAATAACCTTAGCAAAACAGGTGAATTCTATGTTAATTCAAAAACTAGCAAACCTTTGGGGAAAGAAACTCAAGAAGACACAAGAAAAAAAAAGATACCGAGGGATCTAGGAATGGAAGGATTAACACACTTGAAAGGTTCATACCGCAGTAAGGAATCTCTGGATTCCATGCAATCCCAGTCAAAGTTGCAGCAGTATTTGCCACAGAGAAGAAGAGAGAATCCTAAAGTTTCTAGCCAGCAACACGAGACCCTGACTAGGCAAAGGAATCCTCAGGAAAACGAACAAAGCGGCACGTGTCACAATTTCTGATTTCAACATAGAGGACGAAGTGCTAGGTACCGAAACGGCACAGTCTGGGCCCCAAAACAGGCATGAAGACCCATGCAAAACAATTGAGAGCCCAGAGCCCAACTCAAACTTACATGGACAGCCCATTTTGGACCAGGGAGCCAAGTGGAGACAGCGGAGAAAGGAGATTCTCTACAATAAACGGTGCTGGGAAGCCTGCACAGCCACATGGAACACAACGAGAGTACACCATGATGTTACACCTGGCACACACACCACCTGAAGTGGATTAAAGCCTTGAATGGCAGACTTGAAACCGTGAACCTTGTAGGAGAAGACCTAGGCAGAGTGCTCTTTGCCATCTGTCTGAGCCGCCTATTTGGAAGAAGCATGTCTGACTGGGCAAGGGCAACAAAGGAAACAAGAAACAAACGGGACCACATCAAATGCACACACTTCTGCCCACTCAAGGAAACCATCAACTGAATACTAAGACACCACAACAATTGGGAGAGGATGTTTGCAAACCACACATCGGACAAGGGGTGAAAAGCCCAAAGATACAATCAACTCGCACGTCTCCACAAGAAAAAAAACAAGCCAATGAAAACCTGGTCAAAAGATGGAAGCAGAGATTTCTCCGAAGAAGACAGAAAGAGGGCCAGTAGGTGCACGAAAACTTGTTCACCATCATTAAGTCTCAGGAAAATGCAAATCCAAACTGCAAGGCCATGGCAGCTCACTGTGGTCAGCATGGCTAGAAGGAAGCAGACAGGAAATAACAAGTGTCAGAGAGGAGGTGCAGAGAAGGGAAGCCTCCTGCACTGCTGGTGAGAGTGTAACCCGGTGCAGCCACGATGCCAAAGGTGTGGAACTGCCTCAGAAGTTTAAGTATCCATGTCCCGTATGACCCAGCTATTAATCTGCCGCTTGTTTATCCAAAAAAGTCAGAAAGACTACCGCATAAAGACATGTGCATGGCTGTGTTCACCACAGTCTTACTCCTGATATCCAAGACTTGGAAAGCACCCTGGTGTCCAGCAAGGGATGATTGGAGAAGGAAGATGGGCTATAGCCACACAATGGTATACCACTCAGCCGGAACAAATGATGCAATCCAGCCATTTGTGACCACCAGAATGGCTGTGAGGGTTTTAGGGGAAGTGTAACAAGCCCCAGTGAGAAATTCAAATACCATAGAATCTCACTTACAAGGCGAAGAAAAAGCAAGCACTAACCATCAGGTGGCACTGAACATTTGTATGCGGGCTCCCAGAGGCAAAGAGGGGCGGTGACGGAGGGTGAAAGAGAAGATTAGGCACAAGTGTGTGGTGAGGGCCTGTGATTAGTCTTACACTGGTGAAGATGATGTAAGCTACACAGAAGTCTAAAGCAATGAGGATGTGAATCTGGAAGTTATAGTACGTTCTAATGCAGGGTCATGGCTATAAATTCACCTCAAATCAAAAATCCAAAAAGGGGTCCAGAATGATGTCATAAAGCTTTGGGGGCGGAAAGAGTTTACGGAAGGTGAACTTCCAAGGATGGAAAATCACCTCCAAATGCTTACAGATGCTACAGAAAGGCAGACCATTCCAAATAGGTGAAGAGGAATACTACGAAGAGAACATGATCAGTCCTAAACCCATGAACGAACGGAAAATGTTACCGTCCATGATGTTATTACTAATCACCTTCACGAATAATCCAAACAGGCCCACGTCTTCCCAAGTTCAGGCAAAAGGTTGGTCCAAAAGTACAATTCAGGGCCGGCCCTGTGGTGGAGCAGGTAAGTGCCCACATTCCGCTTGGGCGGCCCGGGCCTCACTGTTTCACATTACGAGTGCATATCACATTAGTAGTGTTAGGAAATATAGATTTCATGGTATGGTGCGGGCAGAGATCATAAATAAGCAGCAATTGTGAGGATACGTTATCAATACGCACAAGAAAAGGAACCATAAGAATATTACAATCTATGGAAGTATCTGGTACACTTCCCAAAGGCAGAAGGAAGGAAAACTTGTGACCTGCCAAGGTGGAATTGGCAGAGTGCCACGAGATGACACCATCATTGTGCATCAGAACATTCCCTGGGCAACTTCAACTTGTGAGGGAGTCCAGGACTTTTTCTGGGTAAGGTCCACCCATTTTGCCATCTACCCAAGATATAAGAGATAAAACCCAGGATAATCTTACAGGAGTGAAACCAGTGTCTAGAGAGAATGTAGGAGCCCTTTCGAAGTTCAAGGAGAAAGATAGAAACTGACAACAATTGCAGAAAAAGGAAAACTATCCTACCTAGACAGGGTGAGGAGTCAGACTGGTCTGAGATGGCTGTGAAACTCTGTGTGCACGGAGGTTGTCAGGACAACTTCGAATTTTGAGGTCGCTTATGACATCACGGTGAACATGTCCCCCAGGGTGGCCGCATGGTTACAGTCTGAGGATTGGCCTAGGCTAGGCTATTAAAGGGACAGATACCCAGAAACAGGTTTGGCAAACAGAAAGCAGGCACAGAAACTAGAAGAGATAAAACAGAGTCTGATGCAAGGGATAAGAAAGGAACCCTAGGCCACAAGTGAGAATAGAGGGACAGGCACGGAGAGGAGAACATTGTCATCTATTCAAGTCTATGGGGAGGTCATGCTGATTCAAGCTTGCAACTTCATTGGAAACAAGTGGCCGGACTTGGCGTTCATCACACCTACAGTGCCCTTGTGCCTTAAGCATAATGCAAAGTCAAGAAAGATGTCTTGAGGACATTGAAGAGAAGAATCGATGCCTCCTTTCCAAGGCCCGTAGCATTCTTTGAAGGTCAGTCTCTTTTTCCGAAGCTCTGGTGTCACGTGGGCCCACTGGGCACATGGTAATGTGTCCCAAGAGATGTCTTGGAAGCCTTGAAGGAATGGAGCCCTGTCACGCTTGGGGTATGTCTCTTTGTTTGGAAGTGCTCTACAAGGGTGCTGAAAAGCACCCTCTTCCACAGGGCTTCGTTCCTTCGTGAAGGCTGCCCTCCCAGGCTAGTGTGCTCTGTTTGCCTCCATCGAAATTCTCTCCCCCTACCTCTTGCCGTAGAAGGATTATTGATTATGTGTTTTGACACCATATGTAAGGAAGTTGCACGAAAATTAGAACTTTACAGTTGTGTTTCAAGAAAAATAAACAGGCCAGGGTAGAGGATGTAGGGCAAACAAATGGCACACCCTATAAAAAGTAAGTAAGCCCGTATCTGGACGGAATCTAGGGGAACGTTCAAGGATCAGGGGTCAAGTTCGAAACTTCCCAAATCCGGAAAAGAGACAGAAAAATATCTTTCCTGGAGAGTGGAATTCATCCGATTTGTCTAAGTTGTCTTGGAAACATTGTGTCCGTGAAGGGGGTTGCCAGGACCACCTCGAATTTGGAGTTTCTGATCTCAGGATGTCAAACCAACCCACATGACCACGTGTTCTCAGTGCTTAGTTTGACCTAGGCTAGGATAGCCAAGAGTCCTACAAGTGACCGGTGCAAATTCAAGGACAACAACCAAGAGTCACGAAAGCACTCACACCTCACCCTAGAGAACATACAGCGATTAAAGAAATACAAACTAATCCCTTGGAATGAAGGAGAACGGACTGATAAGCATGTCTAAGGGAGATAGCTGAGAAAGACCATGACGAGTATACTATGGAAAAGAAAAAGAGGACCCAGAAAATGGAAGGTGAACAGAAATCACACCTGAATTATCCACAATGAAAGATGATGTCCGTCTTTAGACAGACTCTGCTGGAACGTTTGAAAGTCAGAGAAATTCACAAGCCAAAAAACGGCAGCGAAGGTCAAGCATGGGCTAACTGGGAAGGGTGAGTTATGAGACTGCTCCAAGCAGGCTCTGAAACCTGTATCCAGGAAGCATGCTGGACCTCAGAGACACAATTATGACAAATCCTCTGACATCACAATGGACCCGAAAAACAACCTAGCCTCATCTACACAGTGCTAGAGTTGGGCTCACTAGTATATTTAACTCCCGTTGCACTCAACTGCACGTTGCCACTGAACATGTAAGTGGCCGGCCGGTGGTGCAGTGGTGAGGTCCGCACCTTCTGGGTCTGTGGCCCAGTATGGGCTGGGTGGAATCCTCGGTTTGGGCCTCCTCACCACTGCTTCAGTTGTTCTGGTGCAGGCGTCCGAGGTAGAGTAGAGGCAGATGGGAAGGGACGTTGGACAGGGCCAGACTTCCACAGCAAATACAGGAGCATTGCCAGCAGATGTGAGCACAGCAATGCACTTGTGCCAAAACAAAACCAATTAAAAGTTGCAAAGAATAGAAAAACTGAAGCTAAGGAAAAAAAAAAAAAAAAAAAACAGGAGCTTGCCATTACGAAGAATAGGATCTCTGTGAATAACCTTAGCAAAACAGGTGAATTCTATGTTAATTCAAAAACTAGCAAACCTTTGGGGAAAGAAACTCAAGAAGACACAAGAAAAAAAAAGATACCGAGGGATCTAGGAATGGAAGGATTAACACACTTGAAAGGTTCATACCGCAGTAAGGAATCTCTGGATTCCATGCAATCCCAGTCAAAGTTGCAGCAGTATTTGCCACAGAGAAGAAGAGAGAATCCTAAAGTTTCTAGCCAGCAACACGAGACCCTGACTAGGCAAAGGAATCCTCAGGAAAACGAACAAAGCGGCACGTGTCACAATTTCTGATTTCAACATAGAGGACGAAGCGCTAGGTACCGAAACGGCACAGTCTGGGCCCCAAAACAGGCATGAAGACCCATGCAAAACAATTGAGAGCCCAGAGCCCAACTCAAACTTACATGGACAGCCCATTTTGGACCAGGGAGCCAAGTGGAGACAGCGGAGAAAGGAGATTCTCTACAATAAACGGTGCTGGGAAGCCTGCACAGCCACATGGAACACAACGAGAGTACACCATGATGTTACACCTGGCACACACACCACCTGAAGTGGATTAAAGCCTTGAATGGCAGACTTGAAACCGTGAACCTTGTAGGAGAAGACCTAGGCAGAGTGCTCTTTGCCATCTGTCTGAGCCGCCTATTTGGAAGAAGCATGTCTGACTGGGCAAGGGCAACAAAGGAAACAAGAAACAAACGGGACCACATCAAATGCACACACTTCTGCCCACTCAAGGAAACCATCAACTGAATACTAAGACACCACAACAATTGGGAGAGGATGTTTGCAAACCACACATCGGACAAGGGGTGAAAAGCCCAAAGATACAATCAACTCGCACGTCTCCACAAGAAAAAAAACAAGCCAATGAAAACCTGGTCAAAAGATGGAAGCAGAGATTTCTCCGAAGAAGACAGAAAGAGGGCCAGTAGGTGCACGAAAACTTGTTCACCATCATTAAGTCTCAGGAAAATGCAAATCCAAACTGCAAGGCCATGGCAGCTCACTGTGGTCAGCATGGCTAGAAGGAAGCAGACAGGAAATAACAAGTGTCAGAGAGGAGGTGCAGAGAAGGGAAGCCTCCTGCACTGCTGGTGAGAGTGTAACCCGGTGCAGCCACGATGCCAAAGGTGTGGAACTGCCTCAGAAGTTTAAGTATCCATGTCCCGTATGACCCAGCTATTAATCTGCCGCTTGTTTATCCAAAAAAGTCAGAAAGACTACCGCATAAAGACATGTGCATGGCTGTGTTCACCACAGTCTTACTCCTGATATCCAAGACTTGGAAAGCACCCTGGTGTCCAGCAAGGGATGATTGGAGAAGGAAGATGGGCTATAGCCACACAATGGTATACCACTCAGCCGGAACAAATGATGCAATCCAGCCATTTGTGACCACCAGAATGGCTGTGAGGGTTTTAGGGGAAGTGTAACAAGCCCCAGTGAGAAATTCAAATACCATAGAATCTCACTTACAAGGCGAAGAAAAAGCAAGCACTAACCATCAGGTGGCACTGAACATTTGTATGCGGGCTCCCAGAGGCAAAGAGGGGCGGTGACGGAGGGTGAAAGAGAAGATTAGGCACAAGTGTGTGGTGAGGGCCTGTGATTAGTCTTACACTGGTGAAGATGATGTAAGCTACACAGAAGTCTAAAGCAATGAGGATGTGAATCTGGAAGTTATAGTACGTTCTAATGCAGGGTCATGGCTATAAATTCACCTCAAATCAAAAATCCAAAAAGGGGTCCAGAATGATGTCATAAAGCTTTGGGGGCGGAAAGAGTTTACGGAAGGTGAACTTCCAAGGATGGAAAATCACCTCCAAATGCTTACAGATGCTACAGAAAGGCAGACCATTCCAAATAGGTGAAGAGGAATACTACGAAGAGAACATGATCAGTCCTAAACCCATGAACGAACGGAAAATGTTACCGTCCATGATGTTATTACTAATCACCTTCACGAATAATCCAAACAGGCCCACGTCTTCCCAAGTTCAGGCAAAAGGTTGGTCCAAAAGTACAATTCAGGGCCGGCCCTGTGGTGGAGCAGGTAAGTGCCCACATTCCGCTTGGGCGGCCCGGGCCTCACTGTTTCACATTACGAGTGCATATCACATTAGTAGTGTTAGGAAATATAGATTTCATGGTATGGTGCGGGCAGAGATCATAAATAAGCAGCAATTGTGAGGATACGTTATCAATACGCACAAGAAAAGGAACCATAAGAATATTACAATCTATGGAAGTATCTGGTACACTTCCCAAAGGCAGAAGGAAGGAAAACTTGTGACCTGCCAAGGTGGAATTGGCAGAGTGCCACGAGATGACACCATCATTGTGCATCAGAACATTCCCTGGGCAACTTCAACTTGTGAGGGAGTCCAGGACTTTTTCTGGGTAAGGTCCACCCATTTTGCCATCTACCCAAGATATAAGAGATAAAACCCAGGATAATCTTACAGGAGTGAAACCAGTGTCTAGAGAGAATGTAGGAGCCCTTTCGAAGTTCAAGGAGAAAGATAGAAACTGACAACAATTGCAGAAAAAGGAAAACTATCCTACCTAGACAGGGTGAGGAGTCAGACTGGTCTGAGATGGCTGTGAAACTCTGTGTGCACGGAGGTTGTCAGGACAACTTCGAATTTTGAGGTCGCTTATGACATCACGGTGAACATGTCCCCCAGGGTGGCCGCATGGTTACAGTCTGAGGATTGGCCTAGGCTAGGCTATTAAAGGGACAGATACCCAGAAACAGGTTTGGCAAACAGAAAGCAGGCACAGAAACTAGAAGAGATAAAACAGAGTCTGATGCAAGGGATAAGAAAGGAACCCTAGGCCACAAGTGAGAATAGAGGGACAGGCACGGAGAGGAGAACATTGTCATCTATTCAAGTCTATGGGGAGGTCATGCTGATTCAAGCTTGCAACTTCATTGGAAACAAGTGGCCGGACTTGGCGTTCATCACACCTACAGTGCCCTTGTGCCTTAAGCATAATGCAAAGTCAAGAAAGATGTCTTGAGGACATTGAAGAGAAGAATCGATGCCTCCTTTCCAAGGCCCGTAGCATTCTTTGAAGGTCAGTCTCTTTTTCCGAAGCTCTGGTGTCACGTGGGCCCACTGGGCACATGGTAATGTGTCCCAAGAGATGTCTTGGAAGCCTTGAAGGAATGGAGCCCTGTCACGCTTGGGGTATGTCTCTTTGTTTGGAAGTGCTCTACAAGGGTGCTGAAAAGCACCCTCTTCCACAGGGCTTCGTTCCTTCGTGAAGGCTGCCCTCCCAGGCTAGTGTGCTCTGTTTGCCTCCATCGAAATTCTCTCCCCCTACCTCTTGCCGTAGAAGGATTATTGATTATGTGTTTTGACACCATATGTAAGGAAGTTGCACGAAAATTAGAACTTTACAGTTGTGTTTCAAGAAAAATAAACAGGCCAGGGTAGAGGATGTAGGGCAAACAAATGGCACACCCTATAAAAAGTAAGTAAGCCCGTATCTGGACGGAATCTAGGGGAACGTTCAAGGATCAGGGGTCAAGTTCGAAACTTCCCAAATCCGGAAAAGAGACAGAAAAATATCTTTCCTGGAGAGTGGAATTCATCCGATTTGTCTAAGTTGTCTTGGAAACATTGTGTCCGTGAAGGGGGTTGCCAGGACCACCTCGAATTTGGAGTTTCTGATCTCAGGATGTCAAACCAACCCACATGACCACGTGTTCTCAGTGCTTAGTTTGACCTAGGCTAGGATAGCCAAGAGTCCTACAAGTGACCGGTGCAAATTCAAGGACAACAACCAAGAGTCACGAAAGCACTCACACCTCACCCTAGAGAACATACAGCGATTAAAGAAATACAAACTAATCCCTTGGAATGAAGGAGAACGGACTGATAAGCATGTCTAAGGGAGATAGCTGAGAAAGACCATGACGAGTATACTATGGAAAAGAAAAAGAGGACCCAGAAAATGGAAGGTGAACAGAAATCACACCTGAATTATCCACAATGAAAGATGATGTCCGTCTTTAGACAGACTCTGCTGGAACGTTTGAAAGTCAGAGAAATTCACAAGCCAAAAAACGGCAGCGAAGGTCAAGCATGGGCTAACTGGGAAGGGTGAGTTATGAGACTGCTCCAAGCAGGCTCTGAAACCTGTATCCAGGAAGCATGCTGGACCTCAGAGACACAATTATGACAAATCCTCTGACATCACAATGGACCCGAAAAACAACCTAGCCTCATCTACACAGTGCTAGAGTTGGGCTCACTAGTATATTTAACTCCCGTTGCACTCAACTGCACGTTGCCACTGAACATGTAAGTGGCCGGCCGGTGGTGCAGTGGTGAGGTCCGCACCTTCTGGGTCTGTGGCCCAGTATGGGCTGGGTGGAATCCTCGGTTTGGGCCTCCTCACCACTGCTTCAGTTGTTCTGGTGCAGGCGTCCGAGGTAGAGTAGAGGCAGATGGGAAGGGACGTTGGACAGGGCCAGACTTCCACAGCAAATACAGGAGCATTGCCAGCAGATGTGAGCACAGCAATGCACTTGTGCCAAAACAAAACCAATTAAAAGTTGCAAAGAATAGAAAAACTGAAGCTAAGGAAAAAAAAAAAAAAAAAAACAGGAGCTTGCCATTACGAAGAATAGGATCTCTGTGAATAACCTTAGCAAAACAGGTGAATTCTATGTTAATTCAAAAACTAGCAAACCTTTGGGGAAAGAAACTCAAGAAGACACAAGAAAAAAAAAGATACCGAGGGATCTAGGAATGGAAGGATTAACACACTTGAAAGGTTCATACCGCAGTAAGGAATCTCTGGATTCCATGCAATCCCAGTCAAAGTTGCAGCAGTATTTGCCACAGAGAAGAAGAGAGAATCCTAAAGTTTCTAGCCAGCAACACGAGACCCTGACTAGGCAAAGGAATCCTCAGGAAAACGAACAAAGCGGCACGTGTCACAATTTCTGATTTCAACATAGAGGACGAAGCGCTAGGTACCGAAACGGCACAGTCTGGGCCCCAAAACAGGCATGAAGACCCATGCAAAACAATTGAGAGCCCAGAGCCCAACTCAAACTTACATGGACAGCCCATTTTGGACCAGGGAGCCAAGTGGAGACAGCGGAGAAAGGAGAGTCTCTACAATAAACGGTGCTGGGAAGCCTGCACAGCCACATGGAACACAACGAGAGTACACCATGATGTTACACCTGGCACACACACCACCTGAAGTGGATTAAAGCCTTGAATGGCAGACTTGAAACCGTGAACCTTGTAGGAGAAGACCTAGGCAGAGTGCTCTTTGCCATCTGTCTGAGCCGCCTATTTGGAAGAAGCATGTCTGACTGGGCAAGGGCAACAAAGGAAACAAGAAACAAACGGGACCACATCAAATGCACACACTTCTGCCCACTCAAGGAAACCATCAACTGAATACTAAGACACCACAACAATTGGGAGAGGATGTTTGCAAACCACACATCGGACAAGGGGTGAAAAGCCCAAAGATACAATCAACTCGCACGTCTCCACAAGAAAAAAAACAAGCCAATGAAAACCTGGTCAAAAGATGGAAGCAGAGATTTCTCCGAAGAAGACAGAAAGAGGGCCAGTAGGTGCACGAAAACTTGTTCACCATCATTAAGTCTCAGGAAAATGCAAATCCAAACTGCAAGGCCATGGCAGCTCACTGTGGTCAGCATGGCTAGAAGGAAGCAGACAGGAAATAACAAGTGTCAGAGAGGAGGTGGAGAGAAGGGAAGCCTCCTGCACTGCTGGTGGGAGTGTAACCCGGTGCAGCCACGATGCCAAAGGTGTGGAACTGCCTCAGAAGTTTAAGTATCCATGTCCCGTATGACCCAGCTATTAATCTGCCGCTTGTTTATCCAAAAAAGTCAGAAAGACTACCGCATAAAGACATGTGCATGGCTGTGTTCACCACAGTCTTACTCCTGATATCCAAGACTTGGAAAGCACCCTGGTGTCCAGCAAGGGATGATTGGAGAAGGAAGATGGGCTATAGCCACACAATGGTATACCACTCAGCCGGAACAAATGATGCAATCCAGCCATTTGTGACCACCAGAATGGCTGTGAGGGTTTTAGGGGAAGTGTAACAAGCCCCAGTGAGAAATTCAAATACCATAGAATCTCACTTACAAGGCGAAGAAAAAGCAAGCACTAACCATCAGGTGGCACTGAACATTTGTATGCGGGCTCCCAGAGGCAAAGAGGGGCGGTGACGGAGGGTGAAAGAGAAGATTAGGCACAAGTGTGTGGTGAGGGCCTGTGATTAGTCTTACACTGGTGAAGATGATGTAAGCTACACAGAAGTCTAAAGCAATGAGGATGTGAATCTGGAAGTTATAGTACGTTCTAATGCAGGGTCATGGCTATAAATTCACCTCAAATCAAAAATCCAAAAAGGGGTCCAGAATGATGTCATAAAGCTTTGGGGGCGGAAAGAGTTTACGGAAGGTGAACTTCCAAGGATGGAAAATCACCTCCAAATGCTTACAGATGCTACAGAAAGGCAGACCATTCCAAATAGGTGAAGAGGAATACTACGAAGAGAACATGATCAGTCCTAAACCCATGAACGAACGGAAAATGTTACCGTCCATGATGTTATTACTAATCACCTTCACGAATAATCCAAACAGGCCCACGTCTTCCCAAGTTCAGGCAAAAGGTTGGTCCAAAAGTACAATTCAGGGCCGGCCCTGTGGTGGAGCAGGTAAGTGCCCACATTCCGCTTGGGCGGCCCGGGCCTCACTGTTTCACATTACGAGTGCATATCACATTAGTAGTGTTAGGAAATATAGATTTCATGGTATGGTGCGGGCAGAGATCATAAATAAGCAGCAATTGTGAGGATACGTTATCAATACGCACAAGAAAAGGAACCATAAGAATATTACAATCTATGGAAGTATCTGGTACACTTCCCAAAGGCAGAAGGAAGGAAAACTTGTGACCTGCCAAGGTGGAATTGGCAGAGTGCCACGAGATGACACCATCATTGTGCATCAGAACATTCCCTGGGCAACTTCAACTTGTGAGGGAGTCCAGGACTTTTTCTGGGTAAGGTCCACCCATTTTGCCATCTACCCAAGATATAAGAGATAAAACCCAGGATAATCTTACAGGAGTGAAACCAGTGTCTAGAGAGAATGTAGGAGCCCTTTCGAAGTTCAAGGAGAAAGATAGAAACTGACAACAATTGCAGAAAAAGGAAAACTATCCTACCTAGACAGGGTGAGGAGTCAGACTGGTCTGAGATGGCTGTGAAACTCTGTGTGCACGGAGGTTGTCAGGACAACTTCGAATTTTGAGGTCGCTTATGACATCACGGTGAACATGTCCCCCAGGGTGGCCGCATGGTTACAGTCTGAGGATTGGCCTAGGCTAGGCTATTAAAGGGACAGATACCCAGAAACAGGTTTGGCAAACAGAAAGCAGGCACAGAAACTAGAAGAGATAAAACAGAGTCTGATGCAAGGGATAAGAAAGGAACCCTAGGCCACAAGTGAGAATAGAGGGACAGGCACGGAGAGGAGAACATTGTCATCTATTCAAGTCTATGGGGAGGTCATGCTGATTCAAGCTTGCAACTTCATTGGAAACAAGTGGCCGGACTTGGCGTTCATCACACCTACAGTGCCCTTGTGCCTTAAGCATAATGCAAAGTCAAGAAAGATGTCTTGAGGACATTGAAGAGAAGAATCGATGCCTCCTTTCCAAGGCCCGTAGCATTCTTTGAAGGTCAGTCTCTTTTTCCGAAGCTCTGGTGTCACGTGGGCCCACTGGGCACATGGTAATGTGTCCCAAGAGATGTCTTGGAAGCCTTGAAGGAATGGAGCCCTGTCACGCTTGGGGTATGTCTCTTTGTTTGGAAGTGCTCTACAAGGGTGCTGAAAAGCACCCTCTTCCACAGGGCTTCGTTCCTTCGTGAAGGCTGCCCTCCCAGGCTAGTGTGCTCTGTTTGCCTCCATCGAAATTCTCTCCCCCTACCTCTTGCCGTAGAAGGATTATTGATTATGTGTTTTGACACCATATGTAAGGAAGTTGCACGAAAATTAGAACTTTACAGTTGTGTTTCAAGAAAAATAAACAGGCCAGGGTAGAGGATGTAGGGCAAACAAATGGCACACCCTATAAAAAGTAAGTAAGCCCGTATCTGGACGGAATCTAGGGGAACGTTCAAGGATCAGGGGTCAAGTTCGAAACTTCCCAAATCCGGAAAAGAGACAGAAAAATATCTTTCCTGGAGAGTGGAATTCATCCGATTTGTCTAAGTTGTCTTGGAAACATTGTGTCCGTGAAGGGGGTTGCCAGGACCACCTCGAATTTGGAGTTTCTGATCTCAGGATGTCAAACCAACCCACATGACCACGTGTTCTCAGTGCTTAGTTTGACCTAGGCTAGGATAGCCAAGAGTCCTACAAGTGACCGGTGCAAATTCAAGGACAACAACCAAGAGTCACGAAAGCACTCACACCTCACCCTAGAGAACATACAGCGATTAAAGAAATACAAACTAATCCCTTGGAATGAAGGAGAACGGACTGATAAGCATGTCTAAGGGAGATAGCTGAGAAAGACCATGACGAGTATACTATGGAAAAGAAAAAGAGGACCCAGAAAATGGAAGGTGAACAGAAATCACACCTGAATTATCCACAATGAAAGATGATGTCCGTCTTTAGACAGACTCTGCTGGAACGTTTGAAAGTCAGAGAAATTCACAAGCCAAAAAACGGCAGCGAAGGTCAAGCATGGGCTAACTGGGAAGGGTGAGTTATGAGACTGCTCCAAGCAGGCTCTGAAACCTGTATCCAGGAAGCATGCTGGACCTCAGAGACACAATTATGACAAATCCTCTGACATCACAATGGACCCGAAAAACAACCTAGCCTCATCTACACAGTGCTAGAGTTGGGCTCACTAGTATATTTAACTCCCGTTGCACTCAACTGCACGTTGCCACTGAACATGTAAGTGGCCGGCCGGTGGTGCAGTGGTGAGGTCCGCACCTTCTGGGTCTGTGGCCCAGTATGGGCTGGGTGGAATCCTCGGTTTGGGCCTCCTCACCACTGCTTCAGTTGTTCTGGTGCAGGCGTCCGAGGTAGAGTAGAGGCAGATGGGAAGGGACGTTGGACAGGGCCAGACTTCCACAGCAAATACAGGAGCATTGCCAGCAGATGTGAGCACAGCAATGCACTTGTGCCAAAACAAAACCAATTAAAAGTTGCAAAGAATAGAAAAACTGAAGCTAAGGAAAAAAAAAAAAAAAAAAAACAGGAGCTTGCCATTACGAAGAATAGGATCTCTGTGAATAACCTTAGCAAAACAGGTGAATTCTATGTTAATTCAAAAACTAGCAAACCTTTGGGGAAAGAAACTCAAGAAGACACAAGAAAAAAAAAGATACCGAGGGATCTAGGAATGGAAGGATTAACACACTTGAAAGGTTCATACCGCAGTAAGGAATCTCTGGATTCCATGCAATCCCAGTCAAAGTTGCAGCAGTATTTGCCACAGAGAAGAAGAGAGAATCCTAAAGTTTCTAGCCAGCAACACGAGACCCTGACTAGGCAAAGGAATCCTCAGGAAAACGAACAAAGCGGCACGTGTCACAATTTCTGATTTCAACATAGAGGACGAAGCGCTAGGTACCGAAACGGCACAGTCTGGGCCCCAAAACAGGCATGAAGACCCATGCAAAACAATTGAGAGCCCAGAGCCCAACTCAAACTTACATGGACAGCCCATTTTGGACCAGGGAGCCAAGTGGAGACAGCGGAGAAAGGAGAGTCTCTACAATAAACGGTGCTGGGAAGCCTGCACAGCCACATGGAACACAACGAGAGTACACCATGATGTTACACCTGGCACACACACCACCTGAAGTGGATTAAAGCCTTGAATGGCAGACTTGAAACCGTGAACCTTGTAGGAGAAGACCTAGGCAGAGTGCTCTTTGCCATCTGTCTGAGCCGCCTATTTGGAAGAAGCATGTCTGACTGGGCAAGGGCAACAAAGGAAACAAGAAACAAACGGGACCACATCAAATGCACACACTTCTGCCCACTCAAGGAAACCATCAACTGAATACTAAGACACCACAACAATTGGGAGAGGATGTTTGCAAACCACACATCGGACAAGGGGTGAAAAGCCCAAAGATACAATCAACTCGCACGTCTCCACAAGAAAAAAAACAAGCCAATGAAAACCTGGTCAAAAGATGGAAGCAGAGATTTCTCCGAAGAAGACAGAAAGAGGGCCAGTAGGTGCACGAAAACTTGTTCACCATCATTAAGTCTCAGGAAAATGCAAATCCAAACTGCAAGGCCATGGCAGCTCACTGTGGTCAGCATGGCTAGAAGGAAGCAGACAGGAAATAACAAGTGTCAGAGAGGAGGTGGAGAAAAGGGAAGCCTCCTGCACTGCTGGTGGGAGTGTAACCCGGTGCAGCCACGATGCCAAAGGTGTGGAACTGCCTCAGAAGTTTAAGTATCCATGTCCCGTATGACCCAGCTATTAATCTGCCGCTTGTTTATCCAAAAAAGTCAGAAAGACTACCGCATAAAGACATGTGCATGGCTGTGTTCACCACAGTCTTACTCCTGATATCCAAGACTTGGAAAGCACCCTGGTGTCCAGCAAGGGATGATTGGAGAAGGAAGATGGGCTATAGCCACACAATGGTATACCACTCAGCCGGAACAAATGATGCAATCCAGCCATTTGTGACCACCAGAATGGCTGTGAGGGTTTTAGGGGAAGTGTAACAAGCCCCAGTGAGAAATTCAAATACCATAGAATCTCACTTACAAGGCGAAGAAAAAGCAAGCACTAACCAACAGGTGGCACTGAACATTTGTATGCGGGCTCCCAGAGGCAAAGAGGGGCGGTGACGGAGGGTGAAAGAGAAGATTAGGCACAAGTGTGTGGTGAGGGCCTGTGATTAGTCTTACACTGGTGAAGATGATGTAAGCTACACAGAAGTCTAAAGCAATGAGGATGTGAATCTGGAAGTTATAGTACGTTCTAATGCAGGGTCATGGCTATAAATTCACCTCAAATCAAAAATCCAAAAAGGGGTCCAGAATGATGTCATAAAGCTTTGGGGGCGGAAAGAGTTTACAGAAGGTGAACTTCCAAGGATGGAAAATCACCTCCAAATGCTTACAGATGCTACAGAAAGGCAGACCATTCCAAATAGGTGAAGAGGAATACTACGAAGAGAACATGATCAGTCCTAAACCCATGAACGAACGGAAAATGTTACCGTCCATGATGTTATTACTAATCACCTTCACGAATAATCCAAACAGGCCCACGTCTTCCCAAGTTCAGGCAAAAGGTTGGTCCAAAAGTACAATTCAGGGCCGGCCCTGTGGTGGAGCAGGTAAGTGCCCACATTCCGCTTGGGCGGCCCGGGCCTCACTGTTTCACATTACGAGTGCATATCACATTAGTAGTGTTAGGAAATATAGATTTCATGGTATGGTGCGGGCAGAGATCATAAATAAGCAGCAATTGTGAGGATACGTTATCAATACGCACAAGAAAAGGAACCATAAGAATATTACAATCTATGGAAGTATCTGGTACACTTCCCAAAGGCAGAAGGAAGGAAAACTTGTGACCTGCCAAGGTGGAATTGGCAGAGTGCCACGAGATGACACCATCATTGTGCATCAGAACATTCCCTGGGCAACTTCAACTTGTGAGGGAGTCCAGGACTTTTTCTGGGTAAGGTCCACCCATTTTGCCATCTACCCAAGATATAAGAGATAAAACCCAGGATAATCTTACAGGAGTGACACCAGTGTCTAGAGAGAATGTAGGAGCCCTTTCGAAGTTCAAGGAGAAAGATAGAAACTGACAACAATTGCAGAAAAAGGAAAACTATCCTACCTAGACAGGGTGAGGAGTCAGACTGGTCTGAGATGGCTGTGAAACTCTGTGTGCACGGAGGTTGTCAGGACAACTTCGAATTTTGAGGTCGCTTATGACATCACGGTGAACATGTCCCCCTGGGTGGCCGCATGGTTACAGTCTGAGGATTGGCCTAGGCTAGGCTATTAAAGGGACAGATACCCAGAAACAGGTTTGGCAAACAGAAAGCAGGCACAGAAACTAGAAGAGATAAAACAGAGTCTGATGCAAGGGATAAGAAAGGAACCCTAGGCCACAAGTGAGAATAGAGGGACAGGCACGGAGAGGAGAACATTGTCATCTATTCAAGTCTATGGGGAGGTCATGCTGATTCAAGCTTGCAACTTCATTGGAAACAAGTGGCCGGACTTGGCGTTCATCACACCTACAGTGCCCTTGTGCCTTAAGCATAATGCAAAGTCAAGAAAGATGTCTTGAGGACATTGAAGAGAAGAATCGATGCCTCCTTTCCAAGGCCCGTAGCATTCTTTGAAGGTCAGTCTCTTTTTCCGAAGCTCTGGTGTCACGTGGGCCCACTGGGCACATGGTAATGTGTCCCAAGAGATGTCTTGGAAGCCTTGAAGGAATGGAGCCCTGTCACACTTGGGGTATGTCTCTTTGTTTGGAAGTGCTCTACAAGGGTGCTGAAAAGCACCCTCTTCCACAGGGCTTCGTTCCTTCGTGAAGGCTGCCCTCCCAGGCTAGTGTGCTCTGTTTGCCTCCATCGAAATTCTCTCCCCCTACCTCTTGCCGTAGAAGGATTATTGATTATGTGTTTTGACACCATATGTAAGGAAGTTGCACGAAAATTAGAACTTTACAGTTGTGTTTCAAGAAAAATAAACAGGCCAGGGTAGAGGATGTAGGGCAAACAAATGGCACACCCTATAAAAAGTAAGTAAGCCCGTATCTGGACGGAATCTAGGGGAACGTTCAAGGATCAGGGGTCAAGTTCGAAACTTCCCAAATCCGGAAAAGAGACAGAAAAATATCTTTCCTGGAGAGTGGAATTCATCCGATTTGTCTAAGTTGTCTTGGAAACATTGTGTCCGTGAAAGGGGTTGCCAGGACCACCTCGAATTTGGAGTTTCTGATCTCAGGATGTCAAACCAACCCACATGACCACGTGTTCTCAGTGCTTAGTTTGACCTAGGCTAGGATAGCCAAGAGTCCTACAAGTGACCGGTGCAAATTCAAGGACAACAACCAAGAGTCACGAAAGCACTCACACCTCACCCTAGAGAACATACAGCGATTAAAGAAATACAAACTAATCCCTTGGAATGAAGGAGAACGGACTGATAAGCATGTCTAAGGGAGATAGCTGAGAAAGACCATGACGAGTATACTATGGAAAAGAAAAAGAGGACCCAGAAAATGGAAGGTGAACAGAAATCACACCTGAATTATCCACAATGAAAGATGATGTCCGTCTTTAGACAGACTCTGCTGGAACGTTTGAAAGTCAGAGAAATTCACAAGCCAAAAAACGGCAGCGAAGGTCAAGCATGGGCTAACTGGGAAGGGTGAGTTATGAGACTGCTCCAAGCAGGCTCTGAAACCTGTATCCAGGAAGCATGCTGGACCTCAGAGACACAATTATGACAAATCCTCTGACATCACAATGGACCCGAAAAACAACCTAGCCTCATCTACACAGTGCTAGAGTTGGGCTCACTAGTATATTTAACTCCCATTGCACTCAAGTGCACGTTGCCACTGAACATGTAAGTGGCCGGCCGGTGGTGCAGTGGTGAGGTCCGCACCTTCTGGGTCTGTGGCCCAGTATGGGCTGGGTGGAATCCTCGGTTTGGGCCTCCTCACCACTGCTTCAGTTGTTCTGGTGCAGGGGTCCGAGGTAGAGTAGAGGCAGATGGGAAGGGACGTTGGACAGGGCCAGACTTCCACAGCAAATACAGGAGCATTGCCAGCAGATGTGAGCACAGCAATGCACTTGTGCCAAAACAAAACCAATTAAAAGTTGCAAAGAATAGAAAAACTGAAGCTAAGGAAAAAAAAAAACAAAAAAACAGGAGCTTGCCATTACGAAGAATAGGATCTCTGTGAATAACCTTAGCAAAACAGGTGAATTCTATGTTAATTCAAAAACTAGCAAACCTTTGGGGAAAGAAACTCAAGAAGACACAAGAAAAAAAAAGATACCGAGGGATCTAGGAATGGAAGGATTAACACACTTGAAAGGTTCATACCGCAGTAAGGAATCTCTGGATTCAGTGCAATCCCAGTCAAAGTTGCAGCAGTATTTGCCACAGAGAAGAAGAGAGAATCCTAAAGTTTCTAGCCAGCAACAGGAGACCCTGACTAGGCAAAGGAATCCTCAGGAAAACGAACAAAGCGGCACGTGTCACAATTTCTGATTTCAACATAGAGGACGAAGCGCTAGGTACCGAAACGGCACAGTCTGGGCCCCAAAACAGGCATGAAGACCCATGCAAAACAATTGAGAGCCCAGAGCCCAACTCAAACTTACATGGACAGCCCATTTTGGACCAGGGAGCCAAGTGGAGACAGCGGAGAAAGGAGAGTCTCTACAATAAACGGTGCTGGGAAGCCTGCACAGCCACATGGAACACAACGAGAGTACACCATGATGTTACACCTGGCACACACACCACCTGAAGTGGATTAAAGCCTTGAATGGCAGACTTGAAACCGTGAACCTTGTAGGAGAAGACCTAGGCAGAGTGCTCTTTGCCATCTGTCTGAGCCGCCTATTTGGAAGAAGCATGTCTGACTGGGCAAGGGCAACAAAGGAAACAAGAAACAAACGGGACCACATCAAATGCACACACTTCTGCCCACTCAAGGAAACCATCAACTGAATACTAAGACACCACAACAATTGGGAGAGGATGTTTGCAAACCACACATCGGACAAGGGGTGAAAAGCCCAAAGATACAATCAACTCGCACGTCTCCACAAGAAAAAAAACAAGCCAATGAAAACCTGGTCAAAAGATGGAAGCAGAGATTTCTCCGAAGAAGACAGAAAGAGGGCCAGTAGGTGCACGAAAACTTGTTCACCATCATTAAGTCTCAGGAAAATGCAAATCCAAACTGCAAGGCCATGGCAGCTCACTGTGGTCAGCATGGCTAGAAGGAAGCAGACAGGAAATAACAAGTGTCAGAGAGGAGGTGCAGAGAAGGGAAGCCTCCTGCACTGCTGGTGGGAGTGTAACCCGGTGCAGCCACGATGCCAAAGGTGTGGAACTGCCTCAGAAGTTTAAGTATCCATGTCCCGTATGACCCAGCTATTAATCTGCCGCTTGTTTATCCAAAAAAGTCAGAAAGACTACCGCATAAAGACATGTGCATGGCTGTGTTCACCACAGTCTTACTCCTGATATCCAAGACTTGGAAAGCACCCTGGTGTCCAGCAAGGGATGATTGGAGAAGGAAGATGGGCTATAGCCACACAATGGTATACCACTCAGCCGGAACAAATGATGCAATCCAGCCATTTGTGACCACCAGAATGGCTGTGAGGGTTTTAGGGGAAGTGTAACAAGCCCCAGGGAGAAATTCAAATACCATAGAATCTCACTTACAAGGCGAAGAAAAAGCAAGCACTAACCAACAGGTGGCACTGAACATTTGTATGCGGGCTCCCAGAGGCAAAGAGGGGCGGTGACGGAGGGTGAAAGAGAAGATTAGGCACAAGTGTGTGGTGAGGGCCTGTGATTAGTCTTACACTGGTGAAGATGATGTAAGCTACACAGAAGTCTAAAGCAATGAGGATGTGAATCTGGAAGTTATAGTACGTTCTAATGCAGGGTCATGGCTATAAATTCACCTCAAATCAAAAATCCAAAAAGGGGTCCAGAATGATGTCATAAAGCTTTGGGGGCGGAAAGAGTTTACAGAAGGTGAACTTCCAAGGATGGAAAATCACCTCCAAATGCTTACAGATGCTACAGAAAGGCAGACCATTCCAAATAGGTGAAGAGGAATACTACGAAGAGAACATGATCAGTCCTAAACCCATGAACGAACGGAAAATGTTACCGTCCATGATGTTATTACTAATCACCTTCACGAATAATCCAAACAGGCCCACGTCTTCCCAAGTTCAGGCAAAAGGTTGGTCCAAAAGTACAATTCAGGGCCGGCCCTGTGGTGGAGCAGGTAAGTGCCCACATTCCGCTTGGGCGGCCCGGGCCTCACTGTTTCACATTACGAGTGCATATCACATTAGTAGTGTTAGGAAATATAGATTTCATGGTATGGTGCGGGCAGAGATCATAAATAAGCAGCAATTGTGAGGATACGTTATCAATACGCACAAGAAAAGGAACCATAAGAATATTACAATCTATGGAAGTATCTGGTACACTTCCCAAAGGCAGAAGGAAGGAAAACTTGTGACCTGCCAAGGTGGAATTGGCAGAGTGCCACGAGATGACACCATCATTGTGCATCAGAACATTCCCTGGGCAACTTCAACTTGTGAGGGAGTCCAGGACTTTTTCTGGGTAAGGTCCACCCATTTTGCCATCTACCCAAGATATAAGAGATAAAACCCAGGATAATCTTACAGGAGTGACACCAGTGTCTAGAGAGAATGTAGGAGCCCTTTCGAAGTTCAAGGAGAAAGATAGAAACTGACAACAATTGCAGAAAAAGGAAAACTATCCTACCTAGACAGGGTGAGGAGTCAGACTGGTCTGAGATGGCTGTGAAACTCTGTGTGCACGGAGGTTGTCAGGACAACTTCGAATTTTGAGGTCGCTTATGACATCACGGTGAACATGTCCCCCTGGGTGGCCGCATGGTTACAGTCTGAGGATTGGCCTAGGCTAGGCTATTAAAGGGACAGATACCCAGAAACAGGTTTGGCAAACAGAAAGCAGGCACAGAAACTAGAAGAGATAAAACAGAGTCTGATGCAAGGGATAAGAAAGGAACCCTAGGCCACAAGTGAGAATAGAGGGACAGGCACGGAGAGGAGAACATTGTCATCTATTCAAGTCTATGGGGAGGTCATGCTGATTCAAGCTTGCAACTTCATTGGAAACAAGTGGCCGGACTTGGCGTTCATCACACCTACAGTGCCCTTGTGCCTTAAGCATAATGCAAAGTCAAGAAAGATGTCTTGAGGACATTGAAGAGAAGAATCGATGCCTCCTTTCCAAGGCCCGTAGCATTCTTTGAAGGTCAGTCTCTTTTTCCGAAGCTCTGGTGTCACGTGGGCCCACTGGGCACATGGTAATGTGTCCCAAGAGATGTCTTGGAAGCCTTGAAGGAATGGAGCCCTGTCACACTTGGGGTATGTCTCTTTGTTTGGAAGTGCTCTACAAGGGTGCTGAAAAGCACCCTCTTCCACAGGGCTTCGTTCCTTCGTGAAGGCTGCCCTCCCAGGCTAGTGTGCTCTGTTTGCCTCCATCGAAATTCTCTCCCCCTACCTCTTGCCGTAGAAGGATTATTGATTATGTGTTTTGACACCATATGTAAGGAAGTTGCACGAAAATTAGAACTTTACAGTTGTGTTTCAAGAAAAATAAACAGGCCAGGGTAGAGGATGTAGGGCAAACAAATGGCACACCCTATAAAAAGTAAGTAAGCCCGTATCTGGACGGAATCTAGGGGAACGTTCAAGGATCAGGGGTCAAGTTCGAAACTTCCCAAATCCGGAAAAGAGACAGAAAAATATCTTTCCTGGAGAGTGGAATTCATCCGATTTGTCTAAGTTGTCTTGGAAACATTGTGTCCGTGAAAGGGGTTGCCAGGACCACCTCGAATTTGGAGTTTCTGATCTCAGGATGTCAAACCAACCCACATGACCACGTGTTCTCAGTGCTTAGTTTGACCTAGGCTAGGATAGCCAAGAGTCCTACAAGTGACCGGTGCAAATTCAAGGACAACAACCAAGAGTCACGAAAGCACTCACACCTCACCCTAGAGAACATACAGCGATTAAAGAAATACAAACTAATCCCTTGGAATGAAGGAGAACGGACTGATAAGCATGTCTAAGGGAGATAGCTGAGAAAGACCATGACGAGTATACTATGGAAAAGAAAAAGAGGACCCAGAAAATGGAAGGTGAACAGAAATCACACCTGAATTATCCACAATGAAAGATGATGTCCGTCTTTAGACAGACTCTGCTGGAACGTTTGAAAGTCAGAGAAATTCACAAGCCAAAAAACGGCAGCGAAGGTCAAGCATGGGCTAACTGGGAAGGGTGAGTTATGAGACTGCTCCAAGCAGGCTCTGAAACCTGTATCCAGGAAGCATGCTGGACCTCAGAGACACAATTATGACAAATCCTCTGACATCACAATGGACCCGAAAAACAACCTAGCCTCATCTACACAGTGCTAGAGTTGGGCTCACTAGTATATTTAACTCCCATTGCACTCAAGTGCACGTTGCCACTGAACATGTAAGTGGCCGGCCGGTGGTGCAGTGGTGAGGTCCGCACCTTCTGGGTCTGTGGCCCAGTATGGGCTGGGTGGAATCCTCGGTTTGGGCCTCCTCACCACTGCTTCAGTTGTTCTGGTGCAGGGGTCCGAGGTAGAGTAGAGGCAGATGGGAAGGGACGTTGGACAGGGCCAGACTTCCACAGCAAATACAGGAGCATTGCCAGCAGATGTGAGCACAGCAATGCACTTGTGCCAAAACAAAACCAATTAAAAGTTGCAAAGAATAGAAAAACTGAAGCTAAGGAAAAAAAAAAACAAAAAAACAGGAGCTTGCCATTACGAAGAATAGGATCTCTGTGAATAACCTTAGCAAAACAGGTGAATTCTATGTTAATTCAAAAACTAGCAAACCTTTGGGGAAAGAAACTCAAGAAGACACAAGAAAAAAAAAGATACCGAGGGATCTAGGAATGGAAGGATTAACACACTTGAAAGGTTCATACCGCAGTAAGGAATCTCTGGATTCAGTGCAATCCCAGTCAAAGTTGCAGCAGTATTTGCCACAGAGAAGAAGAGAGAATCCTAAAGTTTCTAGCCAGCAACAGGAGACCCTGACTAGGCAAAGGAATCCTCAGGAAAACGAACAAAGCGGCACGTGTCACAATTTCTGATTTCAACATAGAGGACGAAGCGCTAGGTACCGAAACGGCACAGTCTGGGCCCCAAAACAGGCATGAAGACCCATGCAAAACAATTGAGAGCCCAGAGCCCAACTCAAACTTACATGGACAGCCCATTTTGGACCAGGGAGCCAAGTGGAGACAGCGGAGAAAGGAGAGTCTCTACAATAAACGGTGCTGGGAAGCCTGCACAGCCACATGGAACACAACGAGAGTACACCATGATGTTACACCTGGCACACACACCACCTGAAGTGGATTAAAGCCTTGAATGGCAGACTTGAAACCGTGAACCTTGTAGGAGAAGACCTAGGCAGAGTGCTCTTTGCCATCTGTCTGAGCCGCCTATTTGGAAGAAGCATGTCTGACTGGGCAAGGGCAACAAAGGAAACAAGAAACAAACGGGACCACATCAAATGCACACACTTCTGCCCACTCAAGGAAACCATCAACTGAATACTAAGACACCACAACAATTGGGAGAGGATGTTTGCAAACCACACATCGGACAAGGGGTGAAAAGCCCAAAGATACAATCAACTCGCACGTCTCCACAAGAAAAAAAACAAGCCAATGAAAACCTGGTCAAAAGATGGAAGCAGAGATTTCTCCGAAGAAGACAGAAAGAGGGCCAGTAGGTGCACGAAAACTTGTTCACCATCATTAAGTCTCAGGAAAATGCAAATCCAAACTGCAAGGCCATGGCAGCTCACTGTGGTCAGCATGGCTAGAAGGAAGCAGACAGGAAATAACAAGTGTCAGAGAGGAGGTGCAGAGAAGGGAAGCCTCCTGCACTGCTGGTGGGAGTGTAACCCGGTGCAGCCACGATGCCAAAGGTGTGGAACTGCCTCAGAAGTTTAAGTATCCATGTCCCGTATGACCCAGCTATTAATCTGCCGCTTGTTTATCCAAAAAAGTCAGAAAGACTACCGCATAAAGACATGTGCATGGCTGTGTTCACCACAGTCTTACTCCTGATATCCAAGACTTGGAAAGCACCCTGGTGTCCAGCAAGGGATGATTGGAGAAGGAAGATGGGCTATAGCCACACAATGGTATACCACTCAGCCGGAACAAATGATGCAATCCAGCCATTTGTGACCACCAGAATGGCTGTGAGGGTTTTAGGGGAAGTGTAACAAGCCCCAGTGAGAAATTCAAATACCATAGAATCTCACTTACAAGGCGAAGAAAAAGCAAGCACTAACCATCAGGTGGCACTGAACATTTGTATGCGGGCTCCCAGAGGCAAAGAGGGGCGGTGACGGAGGGTGAAAGAGAAGATTAGGCACAAGTGTGTGGTGAGGGCCTGTGATTAGTCTTACACTGGTGAAGATGATGTAAGCTACACAGAAGTCTAAAGCAATGAGGATGTGAATCTGGAAGTTATAGTACGTTCTAATGCAGGGTCATGGCTATAAATTCACCTCAAATCAAAAATCCAAAAAGGGGTCCAGAATGATGTCATAAAGCTTTGGGGGCGGAAAGAGTTTACGGAAGGTGAACTTCCAAGGATGGAAAATCACCTCCAAATGCTTACAGATGCTACAGAAAGGCAGACCATTCCAAATAGGTGAAGAGGAATACTACGAAGAGAACATGATCAGTCCTAAACCCATGAACGAACGGAAAATGTTACCGTCCATGATGTTATTACTAATCACCTTCACGAATAATCCAAACAGGCCCACGTCTTCCCAAGTTCAGGCAAAAGGTTGGTCCAAAAGTACAATTCAGGGCCGGCCCTGTGGTGGAGCAGGTAAGTGCCCACATTCCGCTTGGGCGGCCCGGGCCTCACTGTTTCACATTACGAGTGCATATCACATTAGTAGTGTTAGGAAATATAGATTTCATGGTATGGTGCGGGCAGAGATCATAAATAAGCAGCAATTGTGAGGATACGTTATCAATACGCACAAGAAAAGGAACCATAAGAATATTACAATCTATGGAAGTATCTGGTACACTTCCCAAAGGCAGAAGGAAGGAAAACTTGTGACCTGCCAAGGTGGAATTGGCAGAGTGCCACGAGATGACACCATCATTGTGCATCAGAACATTCCCTGGGCAACTTCAACTTGTGAGGGAGTCCAGGACTTTTTCTGGGTAAGGTCCACCCATTTTGCCATCTACCCAAGATATAAGAGATAAAACCCAGGATAATCTTACAGGAGTGACACCAGTGTCTAGAGAGAATGTAGGAACCCTTTCGAAGTTCAAGGAGAAAGATAGAAACTGACAACAATTGCAGAAAAAGGAAAACTATCCTACCTAGACAGGGTGAGGAGTCAGACTGGTCTGAGATGGCTGTGAAACTCTGTGTGCACGGAGGTTGTCAGGACAACTTCGAATTTTGAGGTCGCTTATGACATCACGGTGAACATGTCCCCCAGGGTGGCCGCATGGTTACAGTCTGAGGATTGGCCTAGGCTAGGCTATTAAAGGGACAGATACCCAGAAACAGGTTTGGCAAACAGAAAGCAGGCACAGAAACTAGAAGAGATAAAACAGAGTCTGATGCAAGGGATAAGAAAGGAACCCTAGGCCACAAGTGAGAATAGAGGGACAGGCACGGAGAGGAGAACATTGTCATCTATTCAAGTCTATGGGGAGGTCATGCTGATTCAAGCTTGCAACTTCATTGGAAACAAGTGGCCGGACTTGGCGTTCATCACACCTACAGTGCCCTTGTGCCTTAAGCATAATGCAAAGTCAAGAAAGATGTCTTGAGGACATTGAAGAGAAGAATCGATGCCTCCTTTCCAAGGCCCGTAGCATTCTTTGAAGGTCAGTCTCTTTTTCCGAAGCTCTGGTGTCACGTGGGCCCACTGGGCACATGGTAATGTGTCCCAAGAGATGTCTTGGAAGCCTTGAAGGAATGGAGCCCTGTCACGCTTGGGGTATGTCTCTTTGTTTGGAAGTGCTCTACAAGGGTGCTGAAAAGCACCCTCTTCCACAGGGCTTCGTTCCTTCGTGAAGGCTGCCCTCCCAGGCTAGTGTGCTCTGTTTGCCTCCATCGAAATTCTCTCCCCCTACCTCTTGCCGTAGAAGGATTATTGATTATGTGTTTTGACACCATATGTAAGGAAGTTGCACGAAAATTAGAACTTTACAGTTGTGTTTCAAGAAAAATAAACAGGCCAGGGTAGAGGATGTAGGGCAAACAAATGGCACACCCTATAAAAAGTAAGTAAGCCCGTATCTGGACGGAATCTAGGGGAACGTTCAAGGATCAGGGGTCAAGTTCGAAACTTCCCAAATCCGGAAAAGAGACAGAAAAATATCTTTCCTGGAGAGTGGAATTCATCCGATTTGTCTAAGTTGTCTTGGAAACATTGTGTCCGTGAAGGGGGTTGCCAGGACCACCTCGAATTTGGAGTTTCTGATCTCAGGATGTCAAACCAACCCACATGACCACGTGTTCTCAGTGCTTAGTTTGACCTAGGCTAGGATAGCCAAGAGTCCTACAAGTGACCGGTGCAAATTCAAGGACAACAACCAAGAGTCACGAAAGCACTCACACCTCACCCTAGAGAACATACAGCGATTAAAGAAATACAAACTAATCCCTTGGAATGAAGGAGAACGGACTGATAAGCATGTCTAAGGGAGATAGCTGAGAAAGACCATGACGAGTATACTATGGAAAAGAAAAAGAGGACCCAGAAAATGGAAGGTGAACAGAAATCACACCTGAATTATCCACAATGAAAGATGATGTCCGTCTTTAGACAGACTCTGCTGGAACGTTTGAAAGTCAGAGAAATTCACAAGCCAAAAAACGGCAGCGAAGGTCAAGCATGGGCTAACTGGGAAGGGTGAGTTATGAGACTGCTCCAAGCAGGCTCTGAAACCTGTATCCAGGAAGCATGCTGGACCTCAGAGACACAATTATGACAAATCCTCTGACATCACAATGGACCCGAAAAACAACCTAGCCTCATCTACACAGTGCTAGAGTTGGGCTCACTAGTATATTTAACTCCCGTTGCACTCAACTGCACGTTGCCACTGAACATGTAAGTGGCCGGCCGGTGGTGCAGTGGTGAGGTCCGCACCTTCTGGGTCTGTGGCCCAGTATGGGCTGGGTGGAATCCTCGGTTTGGGCCTCCTCACCACTGCTTCAGTTGTTCTGGTGCAGGCGTCCGAGGTAGAGTAGAGGCAGATGGGAAGGGACGTTGGACAGGGCCAGACTTCCACAGCAAATACAGGAGCATTGCCAGCAGATGTGAGCACAGCAATGCACTTGTGCCAAAACAAAACCAATTAAAAGTTGCAAAGAATAGAAAAACTGAAGCTAAGGAAAAAAAAAAACAAAAAAACAGGAGCTTGCCATTACGAAGAATAGGATCTCTGTGAATAACCTTAGCAAAACAGGTGAATTCTATGTTAATTCAAAAACTAGCAAACCTTTGGGGAAAGAAACTCAAGAAGACACAAGAAAAAAAAAGATACCGAGGGATCTAGGAATGGAAGGATTAACACACTTGAAAGGTTCATACCGCAGTAAGGAATCTCTGGATTCCATGCAATCCCAGTCAAAGTTGCAGCAGTATTTGCCACAGAGAAGAAGAGAGAATCCTAAAGTTTCTAGCCAGCAACAGGAGACCCTGACTAGGCAAAGGAATCCTCAGGAAAACGAACAAAGCGGCACGTGTCACAATTTCTGATTTCAACATAGAGGACGAAGCGCTAGGTACCGAAACGGCACAGTCTGGGCCCCAAAACAGGCATGAAGACCCATGCAAAACAATTGAGAGCCCAGAGCCCAACTCAAACTTACATGGACAGCCCATTTTGGACCAGGGAGCCAAGTGGAGACAGCGGAGAAAGGAGAGTCTCTACAATAAACGGTGCTGGGAAGCCTGCACAGCCACATGGAACACAACGAGAGTACACCATGATGTTACACCTGGCACACACACCACCTGAAGTGGATTAAAGCCTTGAATGGCAGACTTGAAACCGTGAACCTTGTAGGAGAAGACCTAGGCAGAGTGCTCTTTGCCATCTGTCTGAGCCGCCTATTTGGAAGAAGCATGTCTGACTGGGCAAGGGCAACAAAGGAAACAAGAAACAAACGGGACCACATCAAATGCACACACTTCTGCCCACTCAAGGAAACCATCAACTGAATACTAAGACACCACAACAATTGGGAGAGGATGTTTGCAAACCACACATCGGACAAGGGGTGAAAAGCCCAAAGATACAATCAACTCGCACGTCTCCACAAGAAAAAAAACAAGCCAATGAAAACCTGGTCAAAAGATGGAAGCAGAGATTTCTCCGAAGAAGACAGAAAGAGGGCCAGTAGGTGCACGAAAACTTGTTCACCATCATTAAGTCTCAGGAAAATGCAAATCCAAACTGCAAGGCCATGGCAGCTCACTGTGGTCAGCATGGCTAGAAGGAAGCAGACAGGAAATAACAAGTGTCAGAGAGGAGGTGGAGAGAAGGGAAGCCTCCTGCACTGCTGGTGGGAGTGTAACCCGGTGCAGCCACGATGCCAAAGGTGTGGAACTGCCTCAGAAGTTTAAGTATCCATGTCCCGTATGACCCAGCTATTAATCTGCCGCTTGTTTATCCAAAAAAGTCAGAAAGACTACCGCATAAAGACATGTGCATGGCTGTGTTCACCACAGTCTTACTCCTGATATCCAAGACTTGGAAAGCACCCTGGTGTCCAGCAAGGGATGATTGGAGAAGGAAGATGGGCTATAGCCACACAATGGTATACCACTCAGCCGGAACAAATGATGCAATCCAGCCATTTGTGACCACCAGAATGGCTGTGAGGGTTTTAGGGGAAGTGTAACAAGCCCCAGTGAGAAATTCAAATACCATAGAATCTCACTTACAAGGAGAAGAAAAAGCAAGCACTAACCATCAGGTGGCACTGAACATTTGTATGCGGGCTCCCAGAGGCAAAGAGGGGCGGTGACGGAGGGTGAAAGAGAAGATTAGGCACAAGTGTGTGGTGAGGGCCTGTGATTAGTCTTACACTGGTGAAGATGATGTAAGCTACACAGAAGTCTAAAGCAATGAGGATGTGAATCTGGAAGTTATAGTACGTTCTAATGCAGGGTCATGGCTATAAATTCACCTGAAATCAAAAATCCAAAAAGGGGTCCAGAATGATGTCATAAAGCTTTGGGGGCGGAAAGAGTTTACGGAAGGTGAACTTCCAAGGATGGAAAATCACCTCCAAATGCTTACAGATGCTACAGAAAGGCAGACCATTCCAAATAGGTGAAGAGGAATACTACGAAGAGAACATGATCAGTCCTAAACCCATGAACGAACGGAAAATGTTACCGTCCATGATGTTATTACTAATCACCTTCACGAATAATCCAAACAGGCCCACGTCTTCCCAAGTTCAGGCAAAAGGTTGGTCCAAAAGTACAATTCAGGGCCGGCCCTGTGGTGGAGCAGGTAAGTGCCCACATTCCGCTTGGGCGGCCCGGGCCTCACTGTTTCACATTACGAGTGCATATCACATTAGTAGTGTTAGGAAATATAGATTTCATGGTATGGTGCGGGCAGAGATCATAAATAAGCAGCAATTGTGAGGATACGTTATCAATACGCACAAGAAAAGGAACCATAAGAATATTACAATCTATGGAAGTATCTGGTACACTTCCCAAAGGCAGAAGGAAGGAAAACTTGTGACCTGCCAAGGTGGAATTGGCAGAGTGCCACGAGATGACACCATCATCGTGCATCAGAACATTCCCTGGGCAACTTCAACTTGTGAGGGAGTCCAGGACTTTTTCTGGGTAAGGTCCACCCATTTTGCCATCTACCCAAGATATAAGAGATAAAACCCAGGATAATCTTACAGGAGTGACACCAGTGTCTAGAGAGAATGTAGGAGCCCTTTCGAAGTTCAAGGAGAAAGATAGAAACTGACAACAATTGCAGAAAAAGGAAAACTATCCTACCTAGACAGGGTGAGGAGTCAGACTGGTCTGAGATGGCTGTGAAACTCTGTGTGCACGGAGGTTGTCAGGACAACTTCGAATTTTGAGGTCGCTTATGACATCACGGTGAACATGTCCCCCAGGGTGGCCGCATGGTTACAGTCTGAGGATTGGCCTAGGCTAGGCTATTAAAGGGACAGATACCCAGAAACAGGTTTGGCAAACAGAAAGCAGGCACAGAAACTAGAAGAGATAAAACAGAGTCTGATGCAAGGGATAAGAAAGGAACCCTAGGCCACAAGTGAGAATAGAGGGACAGGCACGGAGAGGAGAACATTGTCATCTATTCAAGTCTATGGGGAGGTCATGCTGATTCAAGCTTGCAACTTCATTGGAAACAAGTGGCCGGACTTGGCGTTCATCACACCTACAGTGCCCTCGTGCCTTAAGCATAATGCAAAGTCAAGAAAGATGTCTTGAGGACATTGAAGAGAAGAATCGATGCCTCCTTTCCAAGGCCCATAGCATTCTTTGAAGGTCAGTCTCTTTTTCCGAAGCTCTGGTGTCACGTGGGCCCACTGGGCACATGGTAATGTGTCCCAAGAGATGTCTTGGAAGCCTTGAAGGAATGGAGCCCTGTCACGCTTGGGGTATGTCTCTTTGTTTGGAAGTGCTCTACAAGGGTGCTGAAAAGCACCCTCTTCCACAGGGCTTCGTTCCTTCGTGAAGGCTGCCCTCCCAGGCTAGTGTGCTCTGTTTGCCTCCATCGAAATTCTCTCCCCCTACCTCTTGCCGTAGAAGGATTATTGATTATGTGTTTTGACACCATATGTAAGGAAGTTGCACGAAAATTAGAACTTTACAGTTGTGTTTCAAGAAAAATAAACAGGCCAGGGTAGAGGATGTAGGGCAAACAAATGGCACACCCTATAAAAAGTAAGTAAGCCCGTATCTGGACGGAATCTAGGGGAACGTTCAAGGATCAGGGGTCAAGTTCGAAACTTCCCAAATCCGGAAAAGAGACAGAAAAATATCTTTCCTGGAGAGTGGAATTCATCCGATTTGTCTAAGTTGTCTTGGAAACATTGTGTCCGTGAAGGGGGTTGCCAGGACCACCTCGAATTTGGAGTTTCTGATCTCAGGATGTCAAACCAACCCACATGACCACGTGTTCTCAGTGCTTAGTTTGACCTAGGCTAGGATAGCCAAGAGTCCTACAAGTGACCGGTGCAAATTCAAGGACAACAACCAAGAGTCACGAAAGCACTCACACCTCACCCTAGAGAACATACAGCGATTAAAGAAATACAAACTAATCCCTTGGAATGAAGGAGAACGGACTGATAAGCATGTCTAAGGGAGATAGCTGAGAAAGACCATGACGAGTATACTATGGAAAAGAAAAAGAGGACCCAGAAAATGGAAGGTGAACAGAAATCACACCTGAATTATCCACAATGAAAGATGATGTCCGTCTTTAGACAGACTCTGCTGGAACGTTTGAAAGTCAGAGAAATTCACAAGCCAAAAAACGGCAGCGAAGGTCAAGCATGGGCTAACTGGGAAGGGTGAGTTATGAGACTGCTCCAAGCAGGCTCTGAAACCTGTATCCAGGAAGCATGCTGGACCTCAGAGACACAATTATGACAAATCCTCTGACATCACAATGGACCCGAAAAACAACCTAGCCTCATCTACACAGTGCTAGAGTTGGGCTCACTAGTATATTTAACTCCCATTGCACTCAAGTGCACGTTGCCACTGAACATGTAAGTGGCCGGCCGGTGGTGCAGTGGTGAGGTCCGCACCTTCTGGGTCTGTGGCCCAGTATGGGCTGGGTGGAATCCTCGGTTTGGGCCTCCTCACCACTGCTTCAGTTGTTCTGGTGCAGGCGTCCGAGGTAGAGTAGAGGCAGATGGGAAGGGACGTTGGACAGGGCCAGACTTCCACAGCAAATACAGGAGCATTGCCAGCAGATGTGAGCACAGCAATGCACTTGTGCCAAAACAAAACCAATTAAAAGTTGCAAAGAATAGAAAAACTGAAGCTAAGGAAAAAAAAAAACAAAAAAACAGGAGCTTGCCATTACGAAGAATAGGATCTCTGTGAATAACCTTAGCAAAACAGGTGAATTCTATGTTAATTCAAAAACTAGCAAACCTTTGGGGAAAGAAACTCAAGAAGACACAAAAAAAAAAAGATATCGAGGGATCTAGGAATGGAAGGATTAACACACTTGAAAGGTTCATACCGCAGTAAGGAATCTCTGGATTCCATGCAATCCCAGTCAAAGTTGCAGCAGTATTTGCCACAGAGAAGAAGAGAGAATCCTAAAGTTTCTAGCCAGCAACACGAGACCCTGACTAGGCAAAGGAATCCTCAGGAAAACGAACAAAGCAGCACGTGTCACAATTTCTGATTTCAACATAGAGGACGAAGCGCTAGGTACCGAAACGGCACAGTCTGGGCCCCAAAACAGGCATGAAGACACATGCAAAACAATTGAGAGCCCAGAGCCCAACTCAAACTTACATGGACAGCCCATTTTGGACCAGGGAGCCAAGTGGAGACAGCGGAGAAAGGAGAGTCTCTACAATAAACGGTGCTGGGAAGCCTGCACAGCCACATGGAACACAACGAGAGTACACCATGATGTTACACCTGGCACACACACCACCTGAAGTGGATTAAAGCCTTGAATGGCAGACTTGAAACCGTGAACCTTGTAGGAGAAGACCTAGGCAGAGTGCTCTTTGCCATCTGTCTGAGCCGCCTATTTGGAAGAAGCATGTCTGACTGGGCAAGGGCAACAAAGGAAACAACAAACAAACGGGACCACATCAAATGCACACACTTCTGCCCACTCAAGGAAACCATCAACTGAATACTAAGACACCACAACAATTGGGAGAGGATGTTTGCAAACCACACATCGGACAAGGGGTGAAAAGCCCAAAGATACAATCAACTCGCACGTCTCCACAAGAAAAAAAACAAGCCAATGAAAACCTGGTCAAAAGATGGAAGCAGAGATTTCTCCGAAGAAGACAGAAAGAGGGCCAGTAGGTGCACGAAAACTTGTTCACCATCATTAAGTCTCAGGAAAATGCAAATCCAAACTGCAAGGCCATGGCAGCTCACTGTGGTCAGCATGGCTAGAAGGAAGCAGACAGGAAATAACAAGTGTCAGAGAGGAGGTGGAGAGAAGGGAAGCCTCCTGCACTGCTGGTGGGAGTGTAACCCGGTGCAGCCACGATGCCAAAGGTGTGGAACTGCCTCAGAAATTTAAGTATCCATGTCCCGTATGACCCAGCTATTAATCTGCCGCTTGTTTATCCAAAAAAGTCAGAAAGACTACCGCATAAAGACATGTGCATGGCTGTGTTCACCACAGTCTTACTCCTGATATCCAAGACTTGGAAAGCACCCTGGTGTCCAGCAAGGGATGATTGGAGAAGGAAGATGGGCTATAGCCACAAAATGGCATACCACTCAGCCGGAACAAATGATGCAAGCCAGCCATTTGTGACCACCAGAATGGCTGTGAGGGTTTTAGGGGAAGTGTAACAAGCCCCAGTGAGAAATTCAAATACCATAGAATCTCACTTACAAGGAGAAGAAAAAGCAAGCACTAACCAACAGGTGGCACTGAACATTTGTATGCGGGCTCCCAGAGGCAAAGAGGGGCGGTGACGGAGGGTGAAAGAGAAGATTAGGCACAAGTGTGTGGTGAGGGCCTGTGATTAGTCTTACACTGGTGAAGATGATGTAAGCTACACAGAAGTCTAAAGCAATGAGGATGTGAATCTGGAAGTTATAGTACGTTCTAATGCAGGGTCATGGCTATAAATTCACCTGAAATCAAAAATCCAAAAAGGGGTCCAGAATGATGTCATAAAGCTTTGGGGGCGGAAAGAGTTTACGGAAGGTGAACTTCCAAGGATGGAAAATCACCTCCAAATGCTTACAGATGCTACAGAAAGGCAGACCATTCCAAATAGGTGAAGAGGAATACTACGAAGAGAACATGATCAGTCCTAAACCCATGAACGAACGGAAAATGTTACCGTCCATGATGTTATTACTAATCACCTTCACGAATAATCCAAACAGGCCCACGTCTTCCCAAGTTCAGGCAAAAGGTTGGTCCAAAAGTACAATTCAGGGCCGGCCCTGTGGTGGAGCAGGTAAGTGCCCACATTCCGCTTGGGCGGCCCGGGCCTCACTGTTTCACATTACGAGTGCATATCACATTAGTAGTGTTAGGAAATATAGATTTCATGGTATGGTGCGGGCAGAGATCATAAATAAGCAGCAATTGTGAGGATACGTTATCAATACGCACAAGAAAAGGAACCATAAGAATATTACAATCTATGGAAGTATCTGGTACACTTCCCAAAGGCAGAAGGAAGGAAATCTTGTGACCTGCCAAGGTGGAATTGGCAGAGTGCCACGAGATGACACCATCATTGTGCATCAGAACATTCCCTGGGCAACTTCAACTTGTGAGGGAGTCCAGGACTTTTTCTGGGTAAGGTCCACCCATTTTGCCATCTACCCAAGATATAAGAGATAAAACCCAGGATAATCTTACAGGAGTGACACCAGTGTCTAGAGAGAATGTAGGAGCCCTTTCGAAGTTCAAGGAGAAAGATAGAAACTGACAACAATTGCAGAAAAAGGAAAACTATCCTACCTAGACAGGGTGAGGAGTCAGACTGGTCTGAGATGGCTGTGAAACTCTGTGTGCACGGAGGTTGTCAGGACAACTTCGAATTTTGAGGTCGCTTATGACATCACGGTGAACATGTCCCCCAGGGTGGCCGCATGGTTACAGTCTGAGGATTGGCCTAGGCTAGGCTATTAAAGGGACAGATACCCAGAAACAGGTTTGGCAAACAGAAAGCAGGCACAGAAACTAGAAGAGATAAAACAGAGTCTGATGCAAGGGATAAGAAAGGAACCCTAGGCCACAAGTGAGAATAGAGGGACAGGCACGGAGAGGAGAACATTGTCATCTATTCAAGTCTATGGGGAGGTCATGCTGATTCAAGCTTGCAACTTCATTGGAAACAAGTGGCCGGACTTGGCGTTCATCACACCTACAGTGCCCTTGTGCCTTAAGCATAATGCAAAGTCAAGAAAGATGTCTTGAGGACATTGAAGAGAAGAATCGATGCCTCCTTTCCAAGGCCCATAGCATTCTTTGAAGGTCAGTCTCTTTTTCCGAAGCTCTGGTGTCACGTGGGCCCACTGGGCACATGGTAATGTGTCCCAAGAGATGTCTTGGAAGCCTTGAAGGAATGGAGCCCTGTCACGCTTGGGGTATGTCTCTTTGTTTGGAAGTGCTCTACAAGGGTGCTGAAAAGCACCCTCTTCCACAGGGCTTCGTTCCTTCGTGAAGGCTGCCCTCCCAGGCTAGTGTGCTCTGTTTGCCTCCATCGAAATTCTCTCCCCCTACCTCTTGCCGTAGAAGGATTATTGATTCTGTGTTTTGACACCATATGTAAGGAAGTTGCACGAAAATTAGAACTTTACAGTTGTGTTTCAAGAAAAATAAACAGGCCAGGGTAGAGGATGTAGGGCAAACAAATGGCACACCCTATAAAAATTAAGTAAGCCCGTATCTGGACGGAATCTAGGGGAACGTTCAAGGATCAGGGGTCAAGTTCGAAACTTCCCAAATCCGGAAAAGAGACAGAAAAATATCTTTCCTGGAGAGTGGAATTCATCCGATTTGTCTAAGTTGTCTTGGAAACATTGTGTCCGTGAAGGGGTTGCCAGGACCACCTCGAATTTGGAGTTTCTGATCTCAGGATGTCAAACCAACCCACATGACCACGTGTTCTCAGTGCTTAGTTTGACCTTGGCTAGGGTAGCCAAGAGTCCTACAAGTGACCGGTGCAAATTCAAGGACAACAACCAAGAGTCACGAAAGCACTCACACCTCACCCTAGAGAACATACAGCGATTAACGAAATATAAACTAATCCCTTGGAATGAAGGAGAACGGACTGATAAGCATGTCTAAGGGAGATAGCTGAGAAAGACCATGACGAGTATACTATGGAAAAGAAAAAGAGGACCCAGAAAATGGAAGGTGAACAGAAATCACACCTGAATTATCCACAATGAAAGATGATGTCCGTCTTTAGACAGACTCTGCTGGAACGTTTGAAAGTCAGAGAAATTCACAAGCCAAAAAACGGCAGCGAAGGTCAAGCATGGGCTAACTGGGAAGGGTGAGTTATGAGACTGCTCCAAGCAGGCTCTGAAACCTGTATCCAGGAAGCATGCTGGACCTCAGAGACACAATTATGACAAATCCTCTGACATCACAATGGACCCGAAAAACAACCTAGCCTCATCTACACAGTGCTAGAGTTGGGCTCACTAGTATATTTAACTCCCATTGCACTCAACTGCACGTTGCCACTGAACATGTAAGTGGCCGGCCGGTGGTGCAGTGGTGAGGTCCGCACCTTCTGGGTCTGTGGCCCAGTATGGGCTGGGTGGAATCCTCGGTTTGGGCCTCCTCACCACTGCTTCAGTTGTTCTGGTGCAGGCGTCCGAGGTAGAGTAGAGGCAGATGGGAAGGGACGTTGGACAGGGCCAGACTTCCACAGCAAATACAGGAGCATTGCCAGCAGATGTGAGCACAGCAATGCACTTGTGCCAAAACAAAACCAATTAAAAGTTGCAAAGAATAGAAAAACTGAAGCTAAGGAAAAAAAAAACCAAAAAACAGGAGCTTGCCATTACGAAGAATAGGATCTCTGTGAATACCCTTAGCAAAACAGGTGAATTCTATGTTAATTCAAAAACTAGCAAACCTTTGGGGAAAGAAACTCAAGAAGACACAAGAAAAAAAAAGATATCGAGGGATCTAGGAATGGAAGGATTAACACACTTGAAAGGTTCATACCGCAGTAAGGAATCTCTGGATTCCATGCAATCCCAGTCAAAGTTGCAGCAGTATTTGCCACAGAGAAGAAGAGAGAATCCTGAAGTTTCTAGCCAGCAACACGAGACCCTGACTAGGCAAAGGAATCCTCAGGAAAACGAACAAAGCGGCACGTGTCACAATTTCTGATTTCAACATAGAGGACGAAGCGCTAGGTACCGAAACGGCACAGTCTGGGCCCCAAAACAGGCATGAAGACCCATGCAAAACAATTGAGAGCCCAGAGCCCAACTCAAACTTACATGGACAGCCCATTTTGGACCAGGGAGCCAAGTGGAGACAGCGGAGAAAGGAGAGTCTCTACAATAAACGGTGCTGGGAAGCCTGCACAGCCACATGGAACACAACGAGAGTACGCCATGATGTTACACCTGGCACACACACCACCTGAAGTGGATTAAAGCCTTGAATGGCAGACTTGAAACCGTGAACCTTGTAGGAGAAGACCTAGGCAGAGTGCTCTTTGCCATCTGTCTGAGCCGCCTATTTGGAAGAAGCATGTCTGACTGGGCAAGGGCAACAAAGGAAACAAGAAACAAACGGGACCACATCAAATGCACACACTTCTGCCCACTCAAGGAAACCATCAACTGAATACTAAGACACCACAACAATTGGGAGAGGATGTTTGCAAATCACACATCGGACAAGGGGTGAAAAGCCCAAAGATACAATCAACTCGCACGTCTCCACAAGAAAAAAAACAAGCCAATGAAAACCTGGTCAAAAGATGGAAGCAGAGATTTCTCCGAAGAAGACAGAAAGAGGGCCAGTAGGTGCATGAAAACTTGTTCACCATCATGAAGTCTCAGGAAAATGCAAATCCAAACTGCAAGGCCATGGCAGCTCACTGTGGTCAGCATGGCTAGAAGGAAGCAGACAGGAAATAACAAGTGTCAGAGAGGAGGTGGAGAGAAGGGAAGCCTCCTGCACTGCTGGTGGGAGTGTAACCCGGTGCAGCCACGATGCCAAAGGTGTGGAACTGCCTCAGAAGTTTAAGTATCCATGTCCCGTATGACCCAGCTATTAATCTGCCGCTTGCTTATCCAAAACAGTCAGAAAGACTACCGCATAAAGACATGTGCATGGCTGTGTTCACCACAGTCTTACTCCTGATATCCAAGACTTGGAAAGCACCCTGGTGTCCAGCAAGGGATGATTGGAGAAGGAAGATGGGCTATAGCCACACAATGGTATACCACTCAGCCGGAACAAATGATGCAATCCAGCCATTTGTGACCACCAGAATGGCTGTGAGGGTTTTAGGGGAAGTGTAACAAGCCCCAGTGAGAAATTCAAATACCATAGAATCTCACTTACAAGGCGAAGAAAAAGCAAGCACTAACCAACAGGTGGCACTGAACATTTGTATGCGGGCTCCCAGAGGCAAAGAGGGGCGGTGACGGAGGGTGAAAGAGAAGATTAGGCACAAGTGTGTGGTGAGGGCCTGTGATTAGTCTTACACTGGTGAAGATGATGTAAGCTACACAGAAGTCTAAAGCAATGAGGATGTGAATCTGGAAGTTATAGTACGTTCTAATGCAGGGTCATGGCTATAAATTCACCTCAAATCAAAAATCCAAAAAGGGGTCCAGAATGATGTCATAAAGCTTTGGGGGCGGAAAGAGTTTACGGAAGGTGAACTTCCAAGGATGGAAAATCACCTCCAAATGCTTACAGATGCTACAGAAAGGCAGACCATTCCAAATAGGTGAAGAGGAATACTACGAAGAGAACATGATCAGTCCTAAACCCATGAACGAACGGAAAATGTTACCGTCCATGATGTTATTACTAATCACCTTCACGAATAATCCAAACAGGCCCACGTCTTCCCAAGTTCAGGCAAAAGGTTGGTCCAAAAGTACAATTCAGGGCCGGCCCTGTGGTGGAGCAGGTAAGTGCCCACATTCCGCTTGGGCGGCCCGGGCCTCACTGTTTCACATTACGAGTGCATATCACATTAGTAGTGTTAGGAAATATAGATTTCATGGTATGGTGCGGGCAGAGATCATAAATAAGCAGCAATTGTGAGGATACGCTATCAATACGCACAAGAAAAGGAACCATAAGAATATTACAATCTATGGAAGTATCTGGTACACTTCCCAAAGGCAGAAGGAAGGAAAACTTGTGACCTGCCAAGGTGGAATTGGCAGAGTGCCACGAGATGACACCATCATTGTGCATCAGAACATTCCCTGGGCAACTTCAACTTGTGAGGGAGTCCAGGACTTTTTCTGGGTAAGGTCCACCCATTTTGCCATCTACCCAAGATATAAGAGATAAAACCCAGGATAATCTTACAGGAGTGACACCAGTGTCTAGAGAGAATGTAGGAGCCCTTTCGAAGTTCAAGGAGAAAGATAGAAACTGACAACAATTGCAGAAAAAGGAAAACTATCCTACCTAGACAGGGTGAGGAGTCAGACTGGTCTGAGATGGCTGTGAAACTCTGTGTGCACGGAGGTTGTCAGGACAACTTCGAATTTTGAGGTCGCTTATGACATCACGGTGAACATGTCCCCCAGGGTGGCCGCATGGTTACAGTCTGAGGATTGGCCTAGGCTAGGCTATTAAAGGGACAGATACCCAGAAACAGGTTTGGCAAACAGAAAGCAGGCACAGAAACTAGAAGAGATAAAACAGAGTCTGATGCAAGGGATAAGAAAGGAACCCTAGGCCACAAGTGAGAATAGAGGGACAGGCACGGAGAGGAGAACATTGTCATCTATTCAAGTCTATGGGGAGGTCATGCTGATTCAAGCTTGCAACTTCATTGGAAACAAGTGGCCGGACTTGGCGTTCATCACACCTACAGTGCCCTTGTGCCTTAAGCATAATGCAAAGTCAAGAAAGATGTCTTGAGGACATTGAAGAGAAGAATCGATGCCTCCTTTCCAAGGCCCATAGCATTCTTTGAAGGTCAGTCTCTTTTTCCGAAGCTCTGGTGTCACGTGGGCCCACTGGGCACATGGTAATGTGTCCCAAGAGATGTCTTGGAAGCCTTGAAGGAATGGAGCCCTGTCACGCTTGGGGTATGTCTCTTTGTTTGGAAGTGCTCTACAAGGGTGCTGAAAAGCACCCTCTTCCACAGGGCTTCGTTCCTTCGTGAAGGCTGCCCTCCCAGGCTAGTGTGCTCTGTTTGCCTCCATCGAAATTCTCTCCCCCTACCTCTTGCCGTAGAAGGATTATTGATTCTGTGTTTTGACACCATATGTAAGGAAGTTGCACGAAAATTAGAACTTTACAGTTGTGTTTCAAGAAAAATAAACAGGCCAGGGTAGAGGATGTAGGGCAAACAAATGGCACACCCTATAAAAAGTAAGTAAGCCCGTATCTGGACGGAATCTAGGGGAACGTTCAAGGATCAGGGGTCAAGTTCGAAACTTCCCAAATCCGGAAAAGAGACAGAAAAATATCTTTCCTGGAGAGTGGAATTCATCCGATTTGTCTAAGTTGTCTTGGAAACATTGTGTCCGTGAAGGGGGTTGCCAGGACCACCTCGAATTTGGAGTTTCTGATCTCAGGATGTCAAACCAACCCACATGACCACGTGTTCTCAGTGCTTAGTTTGACCTTGGCTAGGGTAGCCAAGAGTCCTACAAGTGACCGGTGCAAATTCAAGGACAACAACCAAGAGTCACGAAAGCACTCACACCTCACCCTAGAGAACATACAGCGATTAACGAAATATAAACTAATCCCTTGGAATGAAGGAGAACGGACTGATAAGCATGTCTAAGGGAGATAGCTGAGAAAGACCATGACGAGTATACTATGGAAAAGAAAAAGAGGACCCAGAAAATGGAAGGTGAACAGAAATCACACCTGAATTATCCACAATGAAAGATGATGTCCGTCTTTAGACAGACTCTGCTGGAACGTTTGAAAGTCAGAGAAATTCACAAGCCAAAAAACGGCAGCGAAGGTCAAGCATGGGCTAACTGGGAAGGGTGAGTTATGAGACTGCTCCAAGCAGGCTCTGAAACCTGTATCCAGGAAGCATGCTGGACCTCAGAGACACAATTATGACAAATCCTCTGACATCACAATGGACCCGAAAAACAACCTAGCCTCATCTACACAGTGCTAGAGTTGGGCTCACTAGTATATTTAACTCCCGTTGCACTCAACTGCACGTTGCCACTGAACATGTAAGTGGCCGGCCGGTGGTGCAGTGGTGAGGTCCGCACCTTCTGGGTCTGTGGCCCAGTATGGGCTGGGTGGAATCCTCGGTTTGGGCCTCCTCACCACTGCTTCAGTTGTTCTGGTGCAGGCGTCCGAGGTAGAGTAGAGGCAGATGGGAAGGGACGTTGGACAGGGCCAGACTTCCACAGCAAATACAGGAGCATTGCCAGCAGATGTGAGCACAGCAATGCACTTGTGCCAAAACAAAACCAATTAAAAGTTGCAAAGAATAGAAAAACTGAAGCTAAGGAAAAAAAAAACAAAAAAACAGGAGCTTGCCATTACGAAGAATAGGATCTCTGTGAATACCCTTAGCAAAACAGGTGAATTCTATGTTAATTCAAAAACTAGCAAACCTTTGGGGAAAGAAACTCAAGAAGACACAAGAAAAAAAAAGATATCGAGGGATCTAGGAATGGAAGGATTAACACACTTGAAAGGTTCATACCGCAGTAAGGAATCTCTGGATTCCATGCAATCCCAGTCAAAGTTGCAGCAGTATTTGCCACAGAGAAGAAGAGAGAATCCTGAAGTTTCTAGCCAGCAACACGAGACCCTGACTAGGCAAAGGAATCCTCAGGAAAACGAACAAAGCAGCACGTGTCACAATTTCTGATTTCAACATAGAGGACGAAGCGCTAGGTACCGAAACGGCACAGTCTGGGCCCCAAAACAGGCATGAAGACCCATGCAAAACAATTGAGAGCCCAGAGCCCAACTCAAACTTACATGGACAGCCCATTTTGGACCAGGGAGCCAAGTGGAGACAGCGGAGAAAGGAGAGTCTCTACAATAAACGGTGCTGGGAAGCCTGCACAGCCACATGGAACACAACGAGAGTACGCCATGATGTTACACCTGGCACACACACCACCTGAAATGGATTAAAGCCTTGAATGGCAGACTTGAAACCGTGAACCTTGTAGGAGAAGACCTAGGCAGAGTGCTCTTTGCCATCTGTCTGAGCCGCCTATTTGGAAGAAGCATGTCTGACTGGGCAAGGGCAACAAAGGAAACAAGAAACAAACGGGACCACATCAAATGCACACACTTCTGCCCACTCAAGGAAACCATCAACTGAATACTAAGACACCACAACAATTGGGAGAGGATGTTTGCAAATCACACATCGGACAAGGGGTGAAAAGCCCAAAGATACAATCAACTCGCACGTCTCCACAAGAAAAAAAACAAGCCAATGAAAACCTGGTCAAAAGATGGAAGCAGAGATTTCTCCGAAGAAGACAGAAAGAGGGCGAGTAGGTGCATGAAAACTTGTTCACCATCATGAAGTCTCAGGAAAATGCAAATCCAAACTGCAAGGCCATGGCAGCTCACTGTGGTCAGCATGGCTAGAAGGAAGCAGACAGGAAATAACAAGTGTCAGAGAGGAGGTGGAGAGAAGGGAAGCCTCCTGCACTGCTGGTGGGAGTGTAACCCGGTGCAGCCACGATGCCAAAGGTGTGGAACTGCCTCAGAAGTTTAAGTATCCATGTCCCGTATGACCCAGCTATTAATCTGCCGCTTGCTTATCCAAAACAGTCAGAAAGACTACCGCATAAAGACATGTGCATGGCTGTGTTCACCACAGTCTTACTCCTGATATCCAAGACTTGGAAAGCACCCTGGTGTCCAGCAAGGGATGATTGGAGAAGGAAGATGGGCTATAGCCACACAATGGTATACCACTCAGCCGGAACAAATGATGCAATCCAGCCATTTGTGACCACCAGAATGGCTGTGAGGGTTTTAGGGGAAGTGTAACAAGCCCCAGTGAGAAATTCAAATACCATAGAATCTCACTTACAAGGAGAAGAAAAAGCAAGCACTAACCAACAGGTGGCACTGAACATTTGTATGCGGGCTCCCAGAGGCAAAGAGGGGCGGTGACGGAGGGTGAAAGAGAAGATTAGGCACAAGTGTGTGGTGAGGGCCTGTGATTAGTCTTACACTGGTGAAGATGATGTAAGCTACACAGAAGTCTAAAGCAATGAGGATGTGAATCTGGAAGTTATAGTACGTTCTAATGCAGGGTCATGGCTATAAATTCACCTCAAATCAAAAATCCAAAAAGGGGTCCAGAATGATGTCATAAAGCTTTGGGGGCGGAAAGAGTTTACAGAAGGTGAACTTCCAAGGATGGAAAATCACCTCCAAATGCTTACAGATGCTACAGAAAGGCAGACCATTCCAAATAGGTGAAGAGGAATACTACGAAGAGAACATGATCAGTCCTAAACCCATGAACGAACGGAAAATGTTACCGTCCATGATGTTATTACTAATCACCTTCACGAATAATCCAAACAGGCCCACGTCTTCCCAAGTTCAGGCAAAAGGTTGGTCCAAAAGTACAATTCAGGGCCGGCCCTGTGGTGGAGCAGGTAAGTGCCCACATTCCGCTTGGGCGGCCCGGGCCTCACTGTTTCACATTACGAGTGCATATCACATTAGTAGTGTTAGGAAATATAGATTTCATGGTATGGTGCGGGCAGAGATCATAAATAAGCAGCAATTGTGAGGATACGCTATCAATACGCACAAGAAAAGGAACCATAAGAATATTACAATCTATGGAAGTATCTGGTACACTTCCCAAAGGCAGAAGGAAGGAAAACTTGTGACCTGCCAAGGTGGAATTGGCAGAGTGCCACGAGATGACACCATCATTGTGCATCAGAACATTCCCTGGGCAACTTCAACTTGTGAGGGAGTCCAGGACTTTTTCTGGGTAAGGTCCACCCATTTTGCCATCTACCCAAGATATAAGAGATAAAACCCAGGATAATCTTACAGGAGTGACACCAGTGTCTAGAGAGAATGTAGGAGCCCTTTCGAAGTTCAAGGAGAAAGATAGAAACTGACAACAATTGCAGAAAAAGGAAAACTATCCTACCTAGACAGGGTGAGGAGTCAGACTGGTCTGAGATGGCTGTGAAACTCTGTGTGCACGGAGGTTGTCAGGACAACTTCGAATTTTGAGGTCGCTTATGACATCACGGTGAACATGTCCCCCAGGGTGGCCGCATGGTTACAGTCTGAGGATTGGCCTAGGCTAGGCTATTAAAGGGACAGATACCCAGAAACAGGTTTGGCAAACAGAAAGCAGGCACAGAAACTAGAAGAGATAAAACAGAGTCTGATGCAAGGGATAAGAAAGGAACCCTAGGCCACAAGTGAGAATAGAGGGACAGGCACGGAGAGGAGAACATTGTCATCTATTCAAGTCTATGGGGAGGTCATGCTGATTCAAGCTTGCAACTTCATTGGAAACAAGTGGCCGGACTTGGCGTTCATCACACCTACAGTGCCCTTGTGCCTTAAGCATAATGCAAAGTCAAGAAAGATGTCTTGAGGACATTGAAGAGAAGAATCGATGCCTCCTTTCCAAGGCCCATAGCATTCTTTGAAGGTCAGTCTCTTTTTCCGAAGCTCTGGTGTCACGTGGGCCCACTGGGCACATGGTAATGTGTCCCAAGAGATGTCTTGGAAGCCTTGAAGGAATGGAGCCCTGTCACGCTTGGGGTATGTCTCTTTGTTTGGAAGTGCTCTACAAGGGTGCTGAAAAGCACCCTCTTCCACAGGGCTTCGTTCCTTCGTGAAGGCTGCCCTCCCAGGCTAGTGTGCTCTGTTTGCCTCCATCGAAATTCTCTCCCCCTACCTCTTGCCGTAGAAGGATTATTGATTATGTGTTTTGACACCACATGTAAGGAAGTTGCACGAAAATTAGAACTTTACAGTTGTGTTTCAAGAAAAATAAACAGGCCAGGGTAGAGGATGTAGTGCAAACAAATGGCACACCCTATAAAAATTAAGTAAGCCCGTATCTGGACGGAATCTAGGGGAACGTTCAAGGATCAGGGGTCAAGTTCGAAACTTCCCAAATCCGGAAAAGAGACAGAAAAATATCTTTCCTGGAGAGTGGAATTCATCCGATTTGTCTAAGTTGTCTTGGAAACATTGTGTCCGTGAAGGGGTTTGCCAGGACCACCTCGAATTTGGAGTTTCTGATCTCAGGATGTCAAACCAACCCACATGACCACGTGTTCTCAGTGCTTAGTTTGACCTAGGCTAGGATAGCCAAGAGTCCTACAAGTGACCGGTGCAAATTCAAGGACAACAACCAAGAGTCACGAAAGCACTCACACCTCACCCTAGAGAACATACAGCGATTAAAGAAATACAAACTAATCCCTCGGAATGAAGGAGAACGGACTGATAAGCATGTCTAAGGGAGATAGCTGAGAAAGACCATGACGAGTATACTATGGAAAAGAAAAAGAGGACCCAGAAAATGGAAGGTGAACAGAAATCACACCTGAATTATCCACAATGAAAGATGATGTCCGTCTTTAGACAGACTCTGCTGGAACGTTTGAAAGTCAGAGAAATTCACAAGCCAAAAAACGGCAGCGAAGGTCAAGCATGGGCTAACTGGGAAGGGTGAGTTATGAGACTGCTCCAAGCAGGCTCTGAAACCTGTATCCAGGAAGCATGCTGGACCTCAGAGACACAATTATGACAAATCCTCTGACATCACAATGGACCCGACAAACAACCTAGCCTCATCTACACAGTGCTAGAGTTGGGCTCACTAGTATATTTAACTCCCATTGCACTCAACTGCACGTTGCCACTGAACATGTAAGTGGCCGGCCGGTGGTGCAGTGGTGAGGTCCGCACCTTCTGGGTCTGTGGCCCAGTATGGGCTGGGTGGAATCCTCGGTTTGGGCCTCCTCACCACTGCTTCAGTTGTTCTGGTGCAGGCGTCCGAGGTAGAGTAGAGGCAGATGGGAAGGGACGTTGGACAGGGCCAGACTTCCACAGCAAATACAGGAGCATTGCCAGCAGATGTGAGCACAGCAATGCACTTGTGCCAAAACAAAACCAATTAAAAGTTGCAAAGAATAGAAAAACTGAAGCTAAGGAAAAAAAAAAAAAACAGGAGCTTGCCATTACGAAGAATAGGATCTCTGTGAATAACCTTAGCAAAACAGGTGAATTCTATGTTAATTCAAAAACTAGCAAACCTTTGGGGAAAGAAACTCAAGAAGACACAAGAAAAAAAAAGATATCGAGGGATCTAGGAATGGAAGGATTAACACACTTGAAAGGTTCATACCGCAGTAAGGAATCTCTGGATTCCATGCAATCCCAGTCAAAGTTGCAGCAGTATTTGCCACAGAGAAGAAGAGAGAATCCTAAAGTTTCTAGCCAGCAACACGAGACCCTGACTAGGCAAAGGAATCCTCAGGAAAACGAACAAAGCGGCACGTGTCACAATTTCTGATTTCAACATAGAGGACGAAGCGCTAGGTACCGAAACGGCACAGTCTGGGCCCCAAAACAGGCATGAAGACCCATGCAAAACAATTGAGAGCCCAGAGCCCAACTCAAACTTACATGGACAGCCCATTTTGGACCAGGGAGCCAAGTGGAGACAGCGGAGAAAGGAGAGTCTCTACAATAAACGGTGCTGGGAAGCCTGCACAGCCACATGGAACACAACGAGAGTACACCATGATGTTACACCTGGCACACACACCACCTGAAGTGGATTAAAGCCTTGAATGGCAGACTTGAAACCGTGAACCTTGTAGGAGAAGACCTAGGCAGAGTGCTCTTTGCCATCTGTCTGAGCCGCCTATTTGGAAGAAGCATGTCTGACTGGGCAAGGGCAACAAAGGAAACAAGAAACAAACGGGACCACATCAAATGCACACACTTCTGCCCACTCAAGGAAACCATCAACTGAATACTAAGACACCACAACAATTGGGAGAGGATGTTTGCAAACCACACATCGGACAAGGGGTGAAAAGCCCAAAGATACAATCAACTCGCACGTCTCCACAAGAAAAAAAACAAGCCAATGAAAACCTGGTCAAAAGATGGAAGCAGAGATTTCTCCGAAGAAGACAGAAAGAGGGCCAGTAGGTGCACGAAAACTTGTTCACCATCATTAAGTCTCAGGAAAATGCAAATCCAAACTGCAAGGCCATGGCAGCTCACTGTGGTCAGCATGGCTAGAAGGAAGCAGACAGGAAATAACAAGTGTCAGAGAGGAGGTGGAGAGAAGGGAAGCCTCCTGCACTGCTGGTGGGAGTGTAACCCGGTGCAGCCACGATGCCAAAGGTGTGGAACTGCCTCAGAAGTTTAAGTATCCATGTCCCGTATGACCCAGCTATTAATCTGCCGCTTGTTTATCCAAAAAAGTCAGAAAGACTACCGCATAAAGACATGTGCATGGCTGTGTTCACCACAGTCTTACTCCTGATATCCAAGACTTGGAAAGCACCCTGGTGTCCAGCAAGGGATGATTGGAGAAGGAAGATGGGCTATAGCCACACAATGGTATACCACTCAGCCGGAACAAATGATGCAATCCAGCCATTTGTGACCACCAGAATGGCTGTGAGGGTTTTAGGGGAAGTGTAACAAGCCCCAGTGAGAAATTCAAATACCATAGAATCTCACTTACAAGGCGAAGAAAAAGCAAGCACTAACCATCAGGTGGCACTGAACATTTGTATGCGGGCTCCCAGAGGCAAAGAGGGGCGGTGACGGAGGGTGAAAGAGAAGATTAGGCACAAGTGTGTGGTGAGGGCCTGTGATTAGTCTTACACTGGTGAAGATGATGTAAGCTACACAGAAGTCTAAAGCAATGAGGATGTGAATCTGGAAGTTATAGTACGTTCTAATGCAGGGTCATGGCTATAAATTCACCTCAAATCAAAAATCCAAAAAGGGGTCCAGAATGATGTCATAAAGCTTTGGGGGCGGAAAGAGTTTACGGAAGGTGAACTTCCAAGGATGGAAAATCACCTCCAAATGCTTACAGATGCTACAGAAAGGCAGACCATTCCAAATAGGTGAAGAGGAATACTACGAAGAGAACATGATCAGTCCTAAACCCATGAACGAACGGAAAATGTTACCGTCCATGATGTTATTACTAATCACCTTCACGAATAATCCAAACAGGCCCACGTCTTCCCAAGTTCAGGCAAAAGGTTGGTCCAAAAGTACAATTCAGGGCCGGCCCTGTGGTGGAGCAGGTAAGTGCCCACATTCCGCTTGGGCGGCCCGGGCCTCACTGTTTCACATTACGAGTGCATATCACATTAGTAGTGTTAGGAAATATAGATTTCATGGTATGGTGCGGGCAGAGATCATAAATAAGCAGCAATTGTGAGGATACGCTATCAATACGCACAAGAAAAGGAACCATAAGAATATTACAATCTATGGAAGTATCTGGTACACTTCCCAAAGGCAGAAGGAAGGAAAACTTGTGACCTGCCAAGGTGGAATTGGCAGAGTGCCACGAGATGACACCATCATTGTGCATCAGAACATTCCCTGGGCAACTTCAACTTGTGAGGGAGTCCAGGACTTTTTCTGGGTAAGGTCCACCCATTTTGCCATCTACCCAAGATATAAGAGATAAAACCCAGGATAATCTTACAGGAGTGACACCAGTGTCTAGAGAGAATGTAGGAGCCCTTTCGAAGTTCAAGGAGAAAGATAGAAACTGACAACAATTGCAGAAAAAGGAAAACTATCCTACCTAGACAGGGTGAGGAGTCAGACTGGTCTGAGATGGCTGTGAAACTCTGTGTGCACGGAGGTTGTCAGGACAACTTCGAATTTTGAGGTCGCTTATGACATCACGGTGAACATGTCCCCCAGGGTGGCCGCATGGTTACAGTCTGAGGATTGGCCTAGGCTAGGCTATTAAAGGGACAGATACCCAGAAACAGGTTTGGCAAACAGAAAGCAGGCACAGAAACTAGAAGAGATAAAACAGAGTCTGATGCAAGGGATAAGAAAGGAACCCTAGGCCACAAGTGAGAATAGAGGGACAGGCACGGAGAGGAGAACATTGTCATCTATTCAAGTCTATGGGGAGGTCATGCTGATTCAAGCTTGCAACTTCATTGGAAACAAGTGGCCGGACTTGGCGTTCATCACACCTACAGTGCCCTTGTGCCTTAAGCATAATGCAAAGTCAAGAAAGATGTCTTGAGGACATTGAAGAGAAGAATCGATGCCTCCTTTCCAAGGCCCATAGCATTCTTTGAAGGTCAGTCTCTTTTTCCGAAGCTCTGGTGTCACGTGGGCCCACTGGGCACATGGTAATGTGTCCCAAGAGATGTCTTGGAAGCCTTGAAGGAATGGAGCCCTGTCACGCTTGGGGTATGTCTCTTTGTTTGGAAGTGCTCTACAAGGGTGCTGAAAAGCACCCTCTTCCACAGGGCTTCGTTCCTTCGTGAAGGCTGCCCTCCCAGGCTAGTGTGCTCTGTTTGCCTCCATCGAAATTCTCTCCCCCTACCTCTTGCCGTAGAAGGATTATTGATTATGTGTTTTGACACCATATGTAAGGAAGTTGCACGAAAATTAGAACTTTACAGTTGTGTTTCAAGAAAAATAAACAGGCCAGGGTAGAGGATGTAGGGCAAACAAATGGCACACCCTATAAAAAGTAAGTAAGCCCGTATCTGGACGGAATCTAGGGGAACGTTCAAGGATCAGGGGTCAAGTTCGAAACTTCCCAAATCCGGAAAAGAGACAGAAAAATATCTTTCCTGGAGAGTGGAATTCATCCGATTTGTCTAAGTTGTCTTGGAAACATTGTGTCCGTGAAGGGGGTTGCCAGGACCACCTCGAATTTGGAGTTTCTGATCTCAGGATGTCAAACCAACCCACATGACCACGTGTTCTCAGTGCTTAGTTTGACCTAGGCTAGGGTAGCCAAGAATCCTACAAGTGACCGGTGCAAATTCAAGGACAACAACCAAGAGTCACGAAAGCACTCACACCTCACCCTAGAGAACATACAGCGATTAAAGAAATACAAACTAATCCCTTGGAATGAAGGAGAACGGACTGATAAGCATGTCTAAGGGAGATAGCTGAGAAAGACCATGACGAGTATACTATGGAAAAGAAAAAGAGGACCCAGAAAATGGAAGGTGAACAGAAATCACACCTGAATTATCCACAATGAAAGATGATGTCCGTCTTTAGACAGACTCTGCTGGAACGTTTGAAAGTCAGAGAAATTCACAAGCCAAAAAACGGCAGCGAAGGTCAAGCATGGGCTAACTGGGAAGGGTGAGTTATGAGACTGCTCCAAGCAGGCTCTGAAACCTGTATCCAGGAAGCATGCTGGACCTCAGAGACACAATTATGACAAATCCTCTGACATCACAATGGACCCGAAAAACAACCTAGCCTCATCTACACAGTGCTAGAGTTGGGCTCACTAGTATATTTAACTCCCATTGCACTCAAGTGCACGTTGCCACTGAACATGTAAGTGGCCGGCCGGTGGTGCAGTGGTGAGGTCCGCACCTTCTGGGTCTGTGGCCCAGTATGGGCTGGGTGGAATCCTCGGTTTGGGCCTCCTCACCACTGCTTCAGTTGTTCTGGTGCAGGCGTCCGAGGTAGAGTAGAGGCAGATGGGAAGGGACGTTGGACAGGGCCAGACTTCCACAGCAAATACAGGAGCATTGCCAGCAGATGTGAGCACAGCAATGCACTTGTGCCAAAACAAAACCAATTAAAAGTTGCAAAGAATAGAAAAACTGAAGCTAAGGAAAAAAAAAAAAAAACAGGAGCTTGCCATTACGAAGAATAGGATCTCTGTGAATAACCTTAGCAAAACAGGTGAATTCTATGTTAATTCAAAAACTAGCAAACCTTTGGGGAAAGAAACTCAAGAAGACACAAGAAAAAAAAAGATATCGAGGGATCTAGGAATGGAAGGATTAACACACTTGAAAGGTTCATACCGCAGTAAGGAATCTCTGGATTCCATGCAATCCCAGTCAAAGTTGCAGCAGTATTTGCCACAGAGAAGAAGAGAGAATCCTAAAGTTTCTAGCCAGCAACACGAGACCCTGACTAGGCAAAGGAATCCTCAGGAAAACGAACAAAGCGGCACGTGTCACAATTTCTGATTTCAACATAGAGGACGAAGCGCTAGGTACCGAAACGGCACAGTCTGGGCCCCAAAACAGGCATGAAGACCCATGCAAAACAATTGAGAGCCCAGAGCCCAACTCAAACTTACATGGACAGCCCATTTTGGACCAGGGAGCCAAGTGGAGACAGCGGAGAAAGGAGAGTCTCTACAATAAACGGTGCTGGGAAGCCTGCACAGCCACATGGAACACAACGAGAGTACACCATGATGTTACACCTGGCACACACACCACCTGAAGTGGATTAAAGCCTTGAATGGCAGACTTGAAACCGTGAACCTTGTAGGAGAAGACCTAGGCAGAGTGCTCTTTGCCATCTGTCTGAGCCGCCTATTTGGAAGAAGCATGTCTGACTGGGCAAGGGCAACAAAGGAAACAAGAAACAAACGGGACCACATCAAATGCACACACTTCTGCCCACTCAAGGAAACCATCAACTGAATACTAAGACACCACAACAATTGGGAGAGGATGTTTGCAAACCACACATCGGACAAGGGGTGAAAAGCCCAAAGATACAATCAACTCGCACGTCTCCACAAGAAAAAAAACAAGCCAATGAAAACCTGGTCAAAAGATGGAAGCAGAGATTTCTCCGAAGAAGACAGAAAGAGGGCCAGTAGGTGCACGAAAACTTGTTCACCATCATTAAGTCTCAGGAAAATGCAAATCCAAACTGCAAGGCCATGGCAGCTCACTGTGGTCAGCATGGCTAGAAGGAAGCAGACAGGAAATAACAAGTGTCAGAGAGGAGGTGGAGAGAAGGGAAGCCTCCTGCACTGCTGGTGGGAGTGTAACCCGGTGCAGCCACGATGCCAAAGGTGTGGAACTGCCTCAGAAGTTTAAGTATCCATGTCCCGTATGACCCAGCTATTAATCTGCCGCTTGTTTATCCAAAAAAGTCAGAAAGACTACCGCATAAAGACATGTGCATGGCTGTGTTCACCACAGTCTTACTCCTGATATCCAAGACTTGGAAAGCACCCTGGTGTCCAGCAAGGGATGATTGGAGAAGGAAGATGGGCTATAGCCACACAATGGTATACCACTCAGCCGGAACAAATGATGCAATCCAGCCATTTGTGACCACCAGAATGGCTGTGAGGGTTTTAGGGGAAGTGTAACAAGCCCCAGTGAGAAATTCAAATACCATAGAATCTCACTTACAAGGCGAAGAAAAAGCAAGCACTAACCATCAGGTGGCACTGAACATTTGTATGCGGGCTCCCAGAGGCAAAGAGGGGCGGTGACGGAGGGTGAAAGAGAAGATTAGGCACAAGTGTGTGGTGAGGGCCTGTGATTAGTCTTACACTGGTGAAGATGATGTAAGCTACACAGAAGTCTAAAGCAATGAGGATGTGAATCTGGAAGTTATAGTACGTTCTAATGCAGGGTCATGGCTATAAATTCACCTCAAATCAAAAATCCAAAAAGGGGTCCAGAATGATGTCATAAAGCTTTGGGGGCGGAAAGAGTTTACGGAAGGTGAACTTCCAAGGATGGAAAATCACCTCCAAATGCTTACAGATGCTACAGAAAGGCAGACCATTCCAAATAGGTGAAGAGGAATACTACGAAGAGAACATGATCAGTCCTAAACCCATGAACGAACGGAAAATGTTACCGTCCATGATGTTATTACTAATCACCTTCACGAATAATCCAAACAGGCCCACGTCTTCCCAAGTTCAGGCAAAAGGTTGGTCCAAAAGTACAATTCAGGGCCGGCCCTGTGGTGGAGCAGGTAAGTGCCCACATTCCGCTTGGGCGGCCCGGGCCTCACTGTTTCACATTACGAGTGCATATCACATTAGTAGTGTTAGGAAATATAGATTTCATGGTATGGTGCGGGCAGAGATCATAAATAAGCAGCAATTGTGAGGATACGCTATCAATACGCACAAGAAAAGGAACCATAAGAATATTACAATCTATGGAAGTATCTGGTACACTTCCCAAAGGCAGAAGGAAGGAAAACTTGTGACCTGCCAAGGTGGAATTGGCAGAGTGCCACGAGATGACACCATCATTGTGCATCAGAACATTCCCTGGGCAACTTCAACTTGTGAGGGAGTCCAGGACTTTTTCTGGGTAAGGTCCACCCATTTTGCCATCTACCCAAGATATAAGAGATAAAACCCAGGATAATCTTACAGGAGTGACACCAGTGTCTAGAGAGAATGTAGGAGCCCTTTCGAAGTTCAAGGAGAAAGATAGAAACTGACAACAATTGCAGAAAAAGGAAAACTATCCTACCTAGACAGGGTGAGGAGTCAGACTGGTCTGAGATGGCTGTGAAACTCTGTGTGCACGGAGGTTGTCAGGACAACTTCGAATTTTGAGGTCGCTTATGACATCACGGTGAACATGTCCCCCAGGGTGGCCGCATGGTTACAGTCTGAGGATTGGCCTAGGCTAGGCTATTAAAGGGACAGATACCCAGAAACAGGTTTGGCAAACAGAAAGCAGGCACAGAAACTAGAAGAGATAAAACAGAGTCTGATGCAAGGGATAAGAAAGGAACCCTAGGCCACAAGTGAGAATAGAGGGACAGGCACGGAGAGGAGAACATTGTCATCTATTCAAGTCTATGGGGAGGTCATGCTGATTCAAGCTTGCAACTTCATTGGAAACAAGTGGCCGGACTTGGCGTTCATCACACCTACAGTGCCCTTGTGCCTTAAGCATAATGCAAAGTCAAGAAAGATGTCTTGAGGACATTGAAGAGAAGAATCGATGCCTCCTTTCCAAGGCCCATAGCATTCTTTGAAGGTCAGTCTCTTTTTCCGAAGCTCTGGTGTCACGTGGGCCCACTGGGCACATGGTAATGTGTCCCAAGAGATGTCTTGGAAGCCTTGAAGGAATGGAGCCCTGTCACGCTTGGGGTATGTCTCTTTGTTTGGAAGTGCTCTACAAGGGTGCTGAAAAGCACCCTCTTCCACAGGGCTTCGTTCCTTCGTGAAGGCTGCCCTCCCAGGCTAGTGTGCTCTGTTTGCCTCCATCGAAATTCTCTCCCCCTACCTCTTGCCGTAGAAGGATTATTGATTATGTGTTTTGACACCATATGTAAGGAAGTTGCACGAAAATTAGAACTTTACAGTTGTGTTTCAAGAAAAATAAACAGGCCAGGGTAGAGGATGTAGGGCAAACAAATGGCACACCCTATAAAAAGTAAGTAAGCCCGTATCTGGACGGAATCTAGGGGAACGTTCAAGGATCAGGGGTCAAGTTCGAAACTTCCCAAATCCGGAAAAGAGACAGAAAAATATCTTTCCTGGAGAGTGGAATTCATCCGATTTGTCTAAGTTGTCTTGGAAACATTGTGTCCGTGAAGGGGGTTGCCAGGACCACCTCGAATTTGGAGTTTCTGATCTCAGGATGTCAAACCAACCCACATGACCACGTGTTCTCAGTGCTTAGTTTGACCTAGGCTAGGGTAGCCAAGAGTCCTACAAGTGACCGGTGCAAATTCAAGGACAACAACCAAGAGTCACGAAAGCACTCACACCTCACCCTAGAGAACATACAGCGATTAAAGAAATACAAACTAATCCCTTGGAATGAAGGAGAACGGACTGATAAGCATGTCTAAGGGAGATAGCTGAGAAAGACCATGACGAGTATACTATGGAAAAGAAAAAGAGGACCCAGAAAATGGAAGGTGAACAGAAATCACACCTGAATTATCCACAATGAAAGATGATGTCCGTCTTTAGACAGACTCTGCTGGAACGTTTGAAAGTCAGAGAAATTCACAAGCCAAAAAACGGCAGCGAAGGTCAAGCATGGGCTAACTGGGAAGGGTGAGTTATGAGACTGCTCCAAGCAGGCTCTGAAACCTGTATCCAGGAAGCATGCTGGACCTCAGAGACACAATTATGACAAATCCTCTGACATCACAATGGACCCGAAAAACAACCTAGCCTCATCTACACAGTGCTAGAGTTGGGCTCACTAGTATATTTAACTCCCATTGCACTCAAGTGCACGTTGCCACTGAACATGTAAGTGGCCGGCCGGTGGTGCAGTGGTGAGGTCCGCACCTTCTGGGTCTGTGGCCCAGTATGGGCTGGGTGGAATCCTCGGTTTGGGCCTCCTCACCACTGCTTCAGTTGTTCTGGTGCAGGCGTCCGAGGTAGAGTAGAGGCAGATGGGAAGGGACGTTGGACAGGGCCAGACTTCCACAGCAAATACAGGAGCATTGCCAGCAGATGTGAGCACAGCAATGCACTTGTGCCAAAACAAAACCAATTAAAAGTTGCAAAGAATAGAAAAACTGAAGCTAAGGAAAAAAAAAACAAAAAAACAGGAGCTTGCCATTACGAAGAATAGGATCTCTGTGAATAACCTTAGCAAAACAGGTGAATTCTATGTTAATTCAAAAACTAGCAAACCTTTGGGGAAAGAAACTCAAGAAGACACAAAAAAAAAAAGATATCGAGGGATCTAGGAATGGAAGGATTAACACACTTGAAAGGTTCATACCGCAGTAAGGAATCTCTGGATTCCATGCAATCCCAGTCAAAGTTGCAGCAGTATTTGCCACAGAGAAGAAGAGAGAATCCTAAAGTTTCTAGCCAGCAACACGAGACCCTGACTAGGCAAAGGAATCCTCAGGAAAACGAACAAAGCGGCACGTGTCACAATTTCTGATTTCAACATAGAGGACGAAGCGCTAGGTACCGAAACGGCACAGTCTGGGCCCCAAAACAGGCATGAAGACCCATGCAAAACAATTGAGAGCCCAGAGCCCAACTCAAACTTACATGGACAGCCCATTTTGGACCAGGGAGCCAAGTGGAGACAGCGGAGAAAGGAGAGTCTCTACAATAAACGGTGCTGGGAAGCCTGCACAGCCACATGGAACACAACGAGAGTACACCATGATGTTACACCTGGCACACACACCACCTGAAGTGGATTAAAGCCTTGAATGGCAGACTTGAAACCGTGAACCTTGTAGGAGAAGACCTAGGCAGAGTGCTCTTTGCCATCTGTCTGAGCCGCCTATTTGGAAGAAGCATGTCTGACTGGGCAAGGGCAACAAAGGAAACAAGAAACAAACGGGACCACATCAAATGCACACACTTCTGCCCACTCAAGGAAACCATCAACTGAATACTAAGACACCACAACAATTGGGAGAGGATGTTTGCAAACCACACATCGGACAAGGGGTGAAAAGCCCAAAGATACAATCAACTCGCACGTCTCCACAAGAAAAAAAACAAGCCAATGAAAACCTGGTCAAAAGATGGAAGCAGAGATTTCTCCGAAGAAGACAGAAAGAGGGCCAGTAGGTGCACGAAAACTTGTTCACCATCATTAAGTCTCAGGAAAATGCAAATCCAAACTGCAAGGCCATGGCAGCTCACTGTGGTCAGCATGGCTAGAAGGAAGCAGACAGGAAATAACAAGTGTCAGAGAGGAGGTGGAGAGAAGGGAAGCCTCCTGCACTGCTGGTGGGAGTGTAACCCGGTGCAGCCACGATGCCAAAGGTGTGGAACTGCCTCAGAAGTTTAAGTATCCATGTCCCGTATGACCCAGCTATTAATCTGCCGCTTGTTTATCCAAAAAAGTCAGAAAGACTACCGCATAAAGACATGTGCATGGCTGTGTTCACCACAGTCTTACTCCTGATATCCAAGACTTGGAAAGCACCCTGGTGTCCAGCAAGGGATGATTGGAGAAGGAAGATGGGCTATAGCCACACAATGGTATACCACTCAGCCGGAACAAATGATGCAATCCAGCCATTTGTGACCACCAGAATGGCTGTGAGGGTTTTAGGGGAAGTGTAACAAGCCCCAGTGAGAAATTCAAATACCATAGAATCTCACTTACAAGGCGAAGAAAAAGCAAGCACTAACCATCAGGTGGCACTGAACATTTGTATGCGGGCTCCCAGAGGCAAAGAGGGGCGGTGACGGAGGGTGAAAGAGAAGATTAGGCACAAGTGTGTGGTGAGGGCCTGTGATTAGTCTTACACTGGTGAAGATGATGTAAGCTACACAGAAGTCTAAAGCAATGAGGATGTGAATCTGGAAGTTATAGTACGTTCTAATGCAGGGTCATGGCTATAAATTCACCTCAAATCAAAAATCCAAAAAGGGGTCCAGAATGATGTCATAAAGCTTTGGGGGCGGAAAGAGTTTACGGAAGGTGAACTTCCAAGGATGGAAAATCACCTCCAAATGCTTACAGATGCTACAGAAAGGCAGACCATTCCAAATAGGTGAAGAGGAATACTACGAAGAGAACATGATCAGTCCTAAACCCATGAACGAACGGAAAATGTTACCGTCCATGATGTTATTACTAATCACCTTCACGAATAATCCAAACAGGCCCACGTCTTCCCAAGTTCAGGCAAAAGGTTGGTCCAAAAGTACAATTCAGGGCCGGCCCTGTGGTGGAGCAGGTAAGTGCCCACATTCCGCTTGGGCGGCCCGGGCCTCACTGTTTCACATTACGAGTGCATATCACATTAGTAGTGTTAGGAAATATAGATTTCATGGTATGGTGCGGGCAGAGATCATAAATAAGCAGCAATTGTGAGGATACGTTATCAATACGCACAAGAAAAGGAACCATAAGAATATTACAATCTATGGAAGTATCTGGTACACTTCCCAAAGGCAGAAGGAAGGAAAACTTGTGACCTGCCAAGGTGGAATTGGCAGAGTGCCACGAGATGACACCATCATTGTGCATCAGAACATTCCCTGGGCAACTTCAACTTGTGAGGGAGTCCAGGACTTTTTCTGGGTAAGGTCCACCCATTTTGCCATCTACCCAAGATATAAGAGATAAAACCCAGGATAATCTTACAGGAGTGACACCAGTGTCTAGAGAGAATGTAGGAGCCCTTTCGAAGTTCAAGGAGAAAGATAGAAACTGACAACAATTGCAGAAAAAGGAAAACTATCCTACCTAGACAGGGTGAGGAGTCAGACTGGTCTGAGATGGCTGTGAAACTCTGTGTGCACGGAGGTTGTCAGGACAACTTCGAATTTTGAGGTCGCTTATGACATCACGGTGAACATGTCCCCCAGGGTGGCCGCATGGTTACAGTCTGAGGATTGGCCTAGGCTAGGCTATTAAAGGGACAGATACCCAGAAACAGGTTTGGCAAACAGAAAGCAGGCACAGAAACTAGAAGAGATAAAACAGAGTCTGATGCAAGGGATAAGAAAGGAACCCTAGGCCACAAGTGAGAATAGAGGGACAGGCACGGAGAGGAGAACATTGTCATCTATTCAAGTCTATGGGGAGGTCATGCTGATTCAAGCTTGCAACTTCATTGGAAACAAGTGGCCGGACTTGGCGTTCATCACACCTACAGTGCCCTTGTGCCTTAAGCATAATGCAAAGTCAAGAAAGATGTCTTGAGGACATTGAAGAGAAGAATCGATGCCTCCTTTCCAAGGCCCATAGCATTCTTTGAAGGTCAGTCTCTTTTTCCGAAGCTCTGGTGTCACGTGGGCCCACTGGGCACATGGTAATGTGTCCCAAGAGATGTCTTGGAAGCCTTGAAGGAATGGAGCCCTGTCACGCTTGGGGTATGTCTCTTTGTTTGGAAGTGCTCTACAAGGGTGCTGAAAAGCACCCTCTTCCACAGGGCTTCGTTCCTTCGTGAAGGCTGCCCTCCCAGGCTAGTGTGCTCTGTTTGCCTCCATCGAAATTCTCTCCCCCTACCTCTTGCCGTAGAAGGATTATTGATTATGTGTTTTGACACCATATGTAAGGAAGTTGCACGAAAATTAGAACTTTACAGTTGTGTTTCAAGAAAAATAAACAGGCCAGGGTAGAGGATGTAGGGCAAACAAATGGCACACCCTATAAAAAGTAAGTAAGCCCGTATCTGGACGGAATCTAGGGGAACGTTCAAGGATCAGGGGTCAAGTTCGAAACTTCCCAAATCCGGAAAAGAGACAGAAAAATATCTTTCCTGGAGAGTGGAATTCATCCGATTTGTCTAAGTTGTCTTGGAAACATTGTGTCCGTGAAGGGGGTTGCCAGGACCACCTCGAATTTGGAGTTTCTGATCTCAGGATGTCAAACCAACCCACATGACCACGTGTTCTCAGTGCTTAGTTTGACCTAGGCTAGGGTAGCCAAGAGTCCTACAAGTGACCGGTGCAAATTCAAGGACAACAACCAAGAGTCACGAAAGCACTCACACCTCACCCTAGAGAACATACAGCGATTAAAGAAATACAAACTAATCCCTTGGAATGAAGGAGAACGGACTGATAAGCATGTCTAAGGGAGATAGCTGAGAAAGACCATGACGAGTATACTATGGAAAAGAAAAAGAGGACCCAGAAAATGGAAGGTGAACAGAAATCACACCTGAATTATCCACAATGAAAGATGATGTCCGTCTTTAGACAGACTCTGCTGGAACGTTTGAAAGTCAGAGAAATTCACAAGCCAAAAAACGGCAGCGAAGGTCAAGCATGGGCTAACTGGGAAGGGTGAGTTATGAGACTGCTCCAAGCAGGCTCTGAAACCTGTATCCAGGAAGCATGCTGGACCTCAGAGACACAATTATGACAAATCCTCTGACATCACAATGGACCCGAAAAACAACCTAGCCTCATCTACACAGTGCTAGAGTTGGGCTCACTAGTATATTTAACTCCCGTTGCACTCAACTGCACGTTGCCACTGAACATGTAAGTGGCCGGCCGGTGGTGCAGTGGTGAGGTCCGCACCTTCTGGGTCTGTGGCCCAGTATGAGCTGGGTGGAATCCTCGGTTTGGGCCTCCTCACCACTGCTTCAGTTGTTCTGGTGAAGGCGTCCAAGGTAGAGTAGAGGCAGATGGGAAGGGACGTTGGACAGGGCCAGACTTCCACAGCAAATACAGGAGCATTGCCAGCAGATGTGAGCACAGCAATGCACTTGTGCCAAAACAAAACCAATTAAAAGTTGCAAAGAATAGAAAAACTGAAGCTAAGGAAAAAAAAAAAAAAAAACAGGAGCTTGCCATTACGAAGAATAGGATCTCTGTGAATAACCTTAGCAAAACAGGTGAATTCTATGTTAATTCAAAAACTAGCAAACCTTTGGGGAAAGAAACTCAAGAAGACACAAGAAAAAAAAAGATATCGAGGGATCTAGGAATGGAAGGATTAACACACTTGAAAGGTTCATACCGCAGTAAGGAATCTCTGGATTCCATGCAATCCCAGTCAAAGTTGCAGCAGTATTTGCCACAGAGAAGAAGAGAGAATCCTAAAGTTTCTAGCCAGCAACACGAGACCCTGACTAGGCAAAGGAATCCTCAGGAAAAAGAACAAAGCGGCACGTGTCACAATTTCTGATTTCAACATAGAGGACGAAGCGCTAGGTACCGAAACGGCACAGTCTGGGCCCCAAAACAGGCATGAAGACCCATGCAAAACAATTGAGAGCCCAGAGCCCAACTCAAACTTACATGGACAGCCCATTTTGGACCAGGGAGCCAAGTCTAGACAGCGGAGAAAGGAGAGTCTCTACAATAAACGGTGCTGGGAAGCCTGCACAGCCACATGGAACACAACGAGAGTACACCATGATGTTACACCTGGCACACACACCACCTGAAGTGGATTAAAGCCTTGAATGGCAGACTTGAAACCGTGAACCTTGTAGGAGAAGACCTAGGCAGAGTGCTCTTTGCCATCTGTCTGAGCCGCCTATTTGGAAGAAGCATGTCTGACTGGGCAAGGGCAACAAAGGAAACAAGAAACAAACGGGACCACATCAAATGCACACACTTCTGCCCACTCAAGGAAACCATCAACTGAATACTAAGACACCACAACAATTGGGAGAGGATGTTTGCAAACCACACATCGGACAAGGGGTGAAAAGCCCAAAGATACAATCAACTCGCACGTCTCCACAAGAAAAAAAACAAGCCAATGAAAACCTGGTCAAAAGATGGAAGCAGAGATTTCTCCGAAGAAGACAGAAAGAGGGCCAGTAGGTGCATGAAAACTTGTTCACCATCATTAAGTCTCAGGAAAATGCAAATCCAAACTGCAAGGCCATGGCAGCTCACTGTGGTCAGCATGGCTAGAAGGAAGCAGACAGGAAATAACAAGTGTCAGAGAGGAGGTGGAGAGAAGGGAAGCCTCCTGCACTGCTGGTGGGAGTGTAACCCGGTGCAGCCACGATGCCAAAGGTGTGGAACTGCCTCAGAAGTTTAAGTATCCATGTCCCGTATGACCCAGCTATTAATCTGCCGCTTGTTTATCCAAAAAAGTCAGAAAGACTACCGCATAAAGACATGTGCATGGCTGTGTTCACCACAGTCTTACTCCTGATATCCAAGACTTGGAAAGCACCCTGGTGTCCAGCAAGGGATGATTGGAGAAGGAAGATGGGCTATAGCCACACAATGGTATACCACTCAGCCGGAACAAATGATGCAATCCAGCCATTTGTGACCACCAGAATGGCTGTGAGGGTTTTAGGGGAAGTGTAACAAGCCCCAGTGAGAAATTCAAATACCATAGAATCTCACTTACAAGGCGAAGAAAAAGCAAGCACTAACCATCAGGTGGCACTGAACATTTGTATGCGGGCTCCCAGAGGCAAAGAGGGGCGGTGACGGAGGGTGAAAGAGAAGATTAGGCACAAGTGTGTGGTGAGGGCCTGTGATTAGTCTTACACTGGTGAAGATGATGTAAGCTACACAGAAGTCTAAAGCAATGAGGATGTGAATCTGGAAGTTATAGTACGTTCTAATGCAGGGTCATGGCTATAAATTCACCTCAAATCAAAAATCCAAAAAGGGGTCCAGAATGATGTCATAAAGCTTTGGGGGCGGAAAGAGTTTACGGAAGGTGAACTTCCAAGGATGGAAAATCACCTCCAAATGCTTACAGATGCTACAGAAAGGCAGACCATTCCAAATAGTTGAAGAGGAATACTACGAAGAGAACATGATCAGTCCTAAACCCATGAACGAACGGAAAATGTTACCGTCCATGATGTTATTACTAATCACCTTCACGAATAATCCAAACAGGCCCACGTCTCCCCAAGTTCAGGCAAAAGGTTGGTCCAAAAGTACAATTCAGGGCCGGCCCTGTGGTGGAGCAGGTAAGTGCCCACATTCCGCTTGGGCGGCCCGGGCCTCACTGTTTCACATTACGAGTGCATATCACATTAGTAGTGTTAGGAAATATAGATTTCATGGTATGGTGCGGGCAGAGATCATAAATAAGCAGCAATTGTGAGGATACGTTATCAATACGCACAAGAAAAGGAACCATAAGAATATTACAATCTATGGAAGTATCTGGTACACTTCCCAAAGGCAGAAGGAAGGAAAACTTGTGACCTGCCAAGGTGGAATTGGCAGAGTGCCACGAGATGACACCATCATTGTGCATCAGAACATTCCCTGGGCAACTTCAACTTGTGAGGGAGTCCAGGACTTTTTCTGGGTAAGGTCCACCCATTTTGCCATCTACCCAAGATATAAGAGATAAAACCCAGGATAATCTTACAGGAGTGACACCAGTGTCTAGAGAGAATGTAGGAGCCCTTTCGAAGTTCAAGGAGAAAGATAGAAACTGACAACAATTGCAGAAAAAGGAAAACTATCCTACCTAGACAGGGTGAGGAGTCAGACTGGTCTGAGATGGCTGTGAAACTCTGTGTGCACGGAGGTTGTCAGGACAACTTCGAATTTTGAGGTCGCTTATGACATCACGGTGAACATGTCCCCCAGGGTGGCCGCATGGTTACAGTCTGAGGATTGGCCTAGGCTAGGCTATTAAAGGGACAGATACCCAGAAACAGGTTTGGCAAACAGAAAGCAGGCACAGAAACTAGAAGAGATAAAACAGAGTCTGATGCAAGGGATAAGAAAGGAACCCTAGGCCACAAGTGAGAATAGAGGGACAGGCACGGAGAGGAGAACATTGTCATCTATTCAAGTCTATGGGGAGGTCATGCTGATTCAAGCTTGCAACTTCATTGGAAACAAGTGGCCGGACTTGGCGTTCATCACACCTACAGTGCCCTTGTGCCTTAAGCATAATGCAAAGTCAAGAAAGATGTCTTGAGGACATTGAAGAGAAGAATCGATGCCTCCTTTCCAAGGCCCATAGCATTCTTTGAAGGTCAGTCTCTTTTTCCGAAGCTCTGGTGTCACGTGGGCCCACTGGGCACATGGTAATGTGTCCCAAGAGATGTCTTGGAAGCCTTGAAGGAATGGAGCCCTGTCACGCTTGGGGTATGTCTCTTTGTTTGGAAGTGCTCTACAAGGGTGCTGAAAAGCACCCTCTTCCACAGGGCTTCGTTCCTTCGTGAAGGCTGCCCTCCCAGGCTAGTGTGCTCTGTTTGCCTCCATCGAAATTCTCTCCCCCTACCTCTTGCCGTAGAAGGATTATTGATTATGTGTTTTGACACCATATGTAAGGAAGTTGCACGAAAATTAGAACTTTACAGTTGTGTTTCAAGAAAAATAAACAGGCCAGGGTAGAGGATGTAGGGCAAACAAATGGCACACCCTATAAAAAGTAAGTAAGCCCGTATCTGGACGGAATCTAGGGGAACGTTCAAGGATCAGGGGTCAAGTTCGAAACTTCCCAAATCCGGAAAAGAGACAGAAAAATATCTTTCCTGGAGAGTGGAATTCATCCGATTTGTCTAAGTTGTCTTGGAAACATTGTGTCCGTGAAGGGGGTTGCCAGGACCACCTCGAATTTGGAGTTTCTGATCTCAGGATGTCAAACCAACCCACATGACCACGTGTTCTCAGTGCTTAGTTTGACCTAGGCTAGGGTAGCCAAGAGTCCTACAAGTGACCGGTGCAAATTCAAGGACAACAACCAAGAGTCACGAAAGCACTCACACCTCACCCTAGAGAACATACAGCGATTAAAGAAATACAAACTAATCCCTTGGAATGAAGGAGAACGGACTGATAAGCATGTCTAAGGGAGATAGCTGAGAAAGACCATGACGAGTATACTATGGAAAAGAAAAAGAGGACCCAGAAAATGGAAGGTGAACAGAAATCACACCTGAATTATCCACAATGAAAGATGATGTCCGTCTTTAGACAGACTCTGCTGGAACGTTTGAAAGTCAGAGAAATTCACAAGCCAAAAAACGGCAGCGAAGGTCAAGCATGGGCTAACTGGGAAGGGTGAGTTATGAGACTGCTCCAAGCAGGCTCTGAAACCTGTATCCAGGAAGCATGCTGGACCTCAGAGACACAATTATGACAAATCCTCTGACATCACAATGGACCCGTAAAACAACCTAGCCTCATCTACACAGTGCTAGAGTTGGGCTCACTAGTATATTTAACTCCCGTTGCACTCAACTGCACGTTGCCACTGAACATGTAAGTGGCCGGCCGGTGGTGCAGTGGTGAGGTCCGCACCTTCTGGGTCTGTGGCCCAGTATGGGCTGGGTGGAATCCTCGGTTTGGGCCTCCTCACCACTGCTTCAGTTGTTCTGGTGCAGGCGTCCGAGGTAGAGTAGAGGCAGATGGGAAGGGACGTTGGACAGGGCCAGACTTCCACAGCAAATACAGGAGCATTGCCAGCAGATGTGAGCACAGCAATGCACTTGTGCCAAAACAAAACCAATTAAAAGTTGCAAAGAATAGAAAAACTGAAGCTAAGGAAAAAAAAAAAAAAAAACAGGAGCTTGCCATTACGAAGAATAGGATCTCTGTGAATAACCTTAGCAAAACAGGTGAATTCTATGTTAATTCAAAAACTAGCAAACCTTTGGGGAAAGAAACTCAAGAAGACACAAGAAAAAAAAAGATATCGAGGGATCTAGGAATGGAAGGATTAACACACTTGAAAGGTTCATACCGCAGTAAGGAATCTCTGGATTCCATGCAATCCCAGTCAAAGTTGCAGCAGTATTTGCCACAGAGAAGAAGAGAGAATCCTAAAGTTTCTAGCCAGCAACACGAGACCCTGACTAGGCAAAGGAATCCTCAGGAAAACGAACAAAGCGGCACGTGTCACAATTTCTGATTTCAACATAGAGGACGAAGCGCTAGGTACCGAAACGGCACAGTCTGGGCCCCAAAACAGGCATGAAGACCCATGCAAAACAATTGAGAGCCCAGAGCCCAACTCAAACTTACATGGACAGCCCATTTTGGACCAGGGAGCCAAGTGGAGACAGCGGAGAAAGGAGAGTCTCTACAATAAACGGTGCTGGGAAGCCTGCACAGCCACATGGAACACAACGAGAGTACACCATGATGTTACACCTGGCACACACACCACCTGAAGTGGATTAAAGCCTTGAATGGCAGACTTGAAACCGTGAACCTTGTAGGAGAAGACCTAGGCAGAGTGCTCTTTGCCATCTGTCTGAGCCGCCTATTTGGAAGAAGCATGTCTGACTGGGCAAGGGCAACAAAGGAAACAAGAAACAAACGGGACCACATCAAATGCACACACTTCTGCCCACTCAAGGAAACCATCAACTGAATACTAAGACACCACAACAATTGGGAGAGGATGTTTGCAAACCACACATCGGACAAGGGGTGAAAAGCCCAAAGATACAATCAACTCGCACGTCTCCACAAGAAAAAAAACAAGCCAATGAAAACCTGGTCAAAAGATGGAAGCAGAGATTTCTCCGAAGAAGACAGAAAGAGGGCCAGTAGGTGCATGAAAACTTGTTCACCATCATTAAGTCTCAGGAAAATGCAAATCCAAACTGCAAGGCCATGGCAGCTCACTGTGGTCAGCATGGCTAGAAGGAAGCAGACAGGAAATAACAAGTGTCAGAGAGGAGGTGGAGAGAAGGGAAGCCTCCTGCACTGCTGGTGGGAGTGTAACCCGGTGCAGCCACGATGCCAAAGGTGTGGAACTGCCTCAGAAGTTTAAGTATCCATGTCCCGTATGACCCAGCTATTAATCTGCCGCTTGTTTATCCAAAAAAGTCAGAAAGACTACCGCATAAAGACATGTGCATGGCTGTGTTCACCACAGTCTTACTCCTGATATCCAAGACTTGGAAAGCACCCTGGTGTCCAGCAAGGGATGATTGGAGAAGGAAGATGGGCTATAGCCACACAATGGTATACCACTCAGCCGGAACAAATGATGCAATCCAGCCATTTGTGACCACCAGAATGGCTGTGAGGGTTTTAGGGGAAGTGTAACAAGCCCCAGTGAGAAATTCAAATACCATAGAATCTCACTTACAAGGCGAAGAAAAAGCAAGCACTAACCATCAGGTGGCACTGAACATTTGTATGCGGGCTCCCAGAGGCAAAGAGGGGCGGTGACGGAGGGTGAAAGAGAAGATTAGGCACAAGTGTGTGGTGAGGGCCTGTGATTAGTCTTACACTGGTGAAGATGATGTAAGCTACACAGAAGTCTAAAGCAATGAGGATGTGAATCTGGAAGTTATAGTACGTTCTAAAGCAGGGTCATGGCTATAAATTCACCTCAAATCAAAAATCCAAAAAGGGGTCCAGAATGATGTCATAAAGCTTTGGGGGCGGAAAGAGTTTACGGAAGGTGAACTTCCAAGGATGGAAAATCACCTCCAAATGCTTACAGATGCTACAGAAAGGCAGACCATTCCAAATAGGTGAAGAGGAATACTACGAAGAGAACATGATCAGTCCTAAACCCATGAACGAACGGAAAATGTTACCGTCCATGATGTTATTACTAATCACCTTCATGAATAATCCAAACAGGCCCACGTCTTCCCAAGTTCAGGCAAAAGGTTGGTCCAAAAGTACAATTCAGGGCCGGCCCTGTGGTGGAGCAGGTAAGTGCCCACATTCCGCTTGGGCGGCCCGGGCCTCACTGTTTCACATTACGAGTGCATATCACATTAGTAGTGTTAGGAAATATAGATTTCATGGTATGGTGCGGGCAGAGATCATAAATAAGCAGCAATTGTGAGGATACGTTATCAATACGCACAAGAAAAGGAACCATAAGAATATTACAATCTATGGAAGTATCTGGTACACTTCCCAAAGGCAGAAGGAAGGAAAACTTGTGACCTGCCAAGGTGGAATTGGCAGAGTGCCACGAGATGACACCATCATTGTGCATCAGAACATTCCCTGGGCAACTTCAACTTGTGAGGGAGTCCAGGACTTTTTCTGGGTAAGGTCCACCCATTTTGCCATCTACCCAAGATATAAGAGATAAAACCCAGGATAATCTTACAGGAGTGACACCAGTGTCTAGAGAGAATGTAGGAGCCCTTTCGAAGTTCAAGGAGAAAGATAGAAACTGACAACAATTGCAGAAAAAGGAAAACTATCCTACCTAGACAGGGTGAGGAGTCAGACTGGTCTGAGATGGCTGTGAAACTCTGTGTGCACGGAGGTTGTCAGGACAACTTCGAATTTTGAGGTCGCTTATGACATCACGGTGAACATGTCCCCCAGGGTGGCCGCATGGTTACAGTCTGAGGATTGGCCTAGGCTAGGCTATTAAAGGGACAGATACCCAGAAACAGGTTTGGCAAACAGAAAGCAGGCACAGAAACTAGAAGAGATAAAACAGAGTCTGATGCAAGGGATAAGAAAGGAACCCTAGGCCACAAGTGAGAATAGAGGGACAGGCACGGAGAGGAGAACATTGTCATCTATTCAAGTCTATGGGGAGGTCATGCTGATTCAAGCTCGCAACTTCATTGGAAACAAGTGGCCGGACTTGGCGTTCATCACACCTACAGTGCCCTTGTGCCTTAAGCATAATGCAAAGTCAAGAAAGATGTCTTGAGGACATTGAAGAGAAGAATCGATGCCTCCTTTCCAAGGCCCATAGCATTCTTTGAAGGTCAGTCTCTTTTTCCGAAGCTCTGGTGTCACGTGGGCCCACTGGGCACATGGTAATGTGTCCCAAGAGATGTCTTGGAAGCCTTGAAGGAATGGAGCCCTGTCACGCTTGGGGTATGTCTCTTTGTTTGGAAGTGCTCTACAAGGGTGCTGAAAAGCACCCTCTTCCACAGGGCTTCGTTCCTTCGTGAAGGCTGCCCTCCCAGGCTAGTGTGCTCTGTTTGCCTCCATCGAAATTCTCTCCCCCTACCTCTTGCCGTAGAAGGATTATTGATTATGTGTTTTGACACCATATGTAAGGAAGTTGCACGAAAATTAGAACTTTACAGTTGTGTTTCAAGAAAAATAAACAGGACAGGGTAGAGGATGTAGGGCAAACAAATGGCACACCCTATAAAAATTAAGTAAGCCCGTATCTGGACGGAATCTAGGGGAACGTTCAAGGATCAGGGGTCAAGTTCGAAACTTCCCAAATCCGGAAAAGAGACAGAAAAATATCTTTCCTGGAGAGTGGAATTCATCCGATTTGTCTAAGTTGTCTTGGAAACATTGTGTCCGTGAAGGGGGTTGCCAGGACCACCTCGAATTTGGAGTTTCTGATCTCAGGATGTCAAACCAACCCACATGACCACGTGTTCTCAGTGCTTAGTTTGACCTAGGCTAGGATAGCCAAGAGTCCTACAAGTGACCGGTGCAAATTCAAGGACAACAACCAAGAGTCACGAAAGCACTCACACCTCACCCTAGAGAACATACAGCGATTAAAGAAATACAAACTAATCACTTGGAATGAAGGAGAACGGAATGATAAGCATGTCTAAGGGAGATAGCTGAGAAAGACCATGACGAGTATACTATGGAAAAGAAAAAGAGGACCCAGAAAATGGAAGGTGAACAGAAATCACACCTGAATTATCCACAATGAAAGATGATGTCCGTCTTTAGACAGACTCTGCTGGAACGTTTGAAAGTCAGAGAAATTCACAAGCCAAAAAACGGCAGCGAAGGTCAAGCATGGGCTAACTGGGAAGGGTGAGTTATGAGACTGCTCCAAGCAGGCTCTGAAACCTGTATCCAGGAAGCATGCTGGACCTCAGAGACACAATTATGACAAATCCTCTGACATCACAATGGACCCGAAAAACAACCTAGCCTCATCTACACAGTGCTAGAGTTGGGCTCACTAGTATATTTAACTCCCATTGCACTCAAGTGCACGTTGCCACTGAACATGTAAGTGGCCGGCCGGTGGTGCAGTGGTGAGGTCCGCACCTTCTGGGTCTGTGGCCCAGTATGAGCTGGGTGGAATCCTCGGTTTGGGCCTCCTCACCACTGCTTCAGTTGTTCTGGTGCAGGCGTCAGAGGTAGAGTAGAGGCAGATGGGAAGGGACGTTGGACAGGGCCAGACTTCCACAGCAAATACAGGAGCATTGCCAGCAGATGTGAGCACAGCAATGCACTTGTGCCAAAACAAAACCAATTAAAAGTTGCAAAGAATAGAAAAACTGAAGCTAAGGAAAAAAAAAAAAAAAAAACAGGAGCTTGCCATTACGAAGAATAGGATCTCTGTGAATAACCTTAGCAAAACAGGTGAATTCTATGTTAATTCAAAAACTAGCAAACCTTTGGGGAAAGAAACTCAAGAAGACACAAGAAAAAAAAAGATATCGAGGGATCTAGGAATGGAAGGATTAACACACTTGAAAGGTTCATACCGCAGTAAGGAATCTCTGGATTCCATGCAATCCCAGTCAAAGTTGCAGCAGTATTTGCCACAGAGAAGAAGAGAGAATCCTAAAGTTTCTAGCCAGCAACACGAGACCCTGACTAGGCAAAGGAATCCTCAGGAAAACGAACAAAGCGGCACGTGTCACAATTTCTGATTTCAACATAGAGGACGAAGCGCTAGGTACCGAAACGGCACAGTCTGGGCCCCAAAACAGGCATGAAGACCCATGCAAAACAATTGAGAGTCCAGAGCCCAACTCAAACTTACATGGACAGCCCATTTTGGACCAGGGAGCCAAGTCTAGACAGCGGAGAAAGGAGAGTCTCTACAATAAACGGTGCTGGGAAGCCTGCACAGCCACATGGAACACAACGAGAGTACACCATGATGTTACACCTGGCACACACACCACCTGAAATGGATTAAAGCCTTGAATGGCAGACTTGAAACCGTGAACCTTGTAGGAGAAGACCTAGGCAGAGTGCTCTTTGCCATCTGTCTGAGCCGCCTATTTGGAAGAAGCATGTCTGACTGGGCAAGGGCAACAAAGGAAACAAGAAACAAACGGGACCACATCAAATGCACACACTTCTGCCCACTCAAGGAAACCATCAACTGAATACTAAGACACCACAACAATTGGGAGAGGATGTTTGCAAACCACACATCGGACAAGGGGTGAAAAGCCCAAAGATACAATCAACTCGCACGTCTCCACAAGAAAAAAAACAAGCCAATGAAAACCTGGTCAAAAGATGGAAGCAGAGATTTCTCCGAAGAAGACAGAAAGAGGGCCAGTAGGTGCATGAAAACTTGTTCACCATCATTAAGTCTCAGGAAAATGCAAATCCAAACTGCAAGGCCATGGCAGCTCACTGTGGTCAGCATGGCTAGAAGGAAGCAGACAGGAAATAACAAGTGTCAGAGAGGAGGTGGAGAGAAGGGAAGCCTCCTGCACTGCTGGTGGGAGTGTAACCCGGTGCAGCCACGATGCCAAAGGTGTGGAACTGCCTCAGAAGTTTAAGTATCCATGTCCCGTATGACCCAGCTATTAATCTGCCGCTTGTTTATCCAAAAAAGTCAGAAAGACTACCGCATAAAGACATGTGCATGGCTGTGTTCACCACAGTCTTACTCCTGATATCCAAGACTTGGAAAGCACCCTGGTGTCCAGCAAGGGATGATTGGAGAAGGAAGATGGGCTATAGCCACACAATGGTATACCACTCAGCCGGAACAAATGATGCAATCCAGCCATTTGTGACCACCAGAATGGCTGTGAGGGTTTTAGGGGAAGTGTAACAAGCCCCAGTGAGAAATTCAAATACCATAGAATCTCACTTACAAGGCGAAGAAAAAGCAAGCACTAACCATCAGGTGGCACTGAACATTTGTATGCGGGCTCCCAGAGGCAAAGAGGGGCGGTGACGGAGGGTGAAAGAGAAGATTAGGCACAAGTGTGTGGTGAGGGCCTGTGATTAGTCTTACACTGGTGAAGATGATGTAAGCTACACAGAAGTCTAAAGCAATGAGGATGTGAATCTGGAAGTTATAGTACGTTCTAATGCAGGGTCATGGCTATAAATTCACCTCAAATCAAAAATCCAAAACGGGGTCCAGAATGATGTCATAAAGCTTTGGGGGCGGAAAGAGTTTACGGAAGGTGAACTTCCAAGGATGGAAAATCACCTCCAAATGCTTACAGATGCTACAGAAAGGCAGACCATTCCAAATAGGTGAAGAGGAATACTACGAAGAGAACATGATCAGTCCTAAACCCATGAACGAACGGAAAATGTTACCGTCCATGATGTTATTACTAATCACCTTCACGAATAATCCAAACAGGCCCACGTCTTCCCAAGTTCAGGCAAAAGGTTGGTCCAAAAGTACAATTCAGGGCCGGCCCTGTGGTGGAGCAGGTAAGTGCCCACATTCCGCTTGGGCGGCCCGGGCCTCACTGTTTCACATTACGAGTGCATATCACATTAGTAGTGTTAGGAAATATAGATTTCATGGTATGGTGCGGGCAGAGATCATAAATAAGCAGCAATTGTGAGGATACGTTATCAATACGCACAAGAAAAGGAACCATAAGAATATTACAATCTATGGAAGTATCTGGTACACTTCCCAAAGGCAGAAGGAAGGAAATCTTGTGACCTGCCAAGGTGGAATTGGCAGAGTGCCACGAGATGACACCATCATTGTGCATCAGAACATTCCCTGGGCAACTTCAACTTGTGAGGGAGTCCAGGACTTTTTCTGGGTAAGGTCCACCCATTTTGCCATCTACCCAAGATATAAGAGATAAAACCCAGGATAATCTTACAGGAGTGACACCAGTGTCTAGAGAGAATGTAGGAGCCCTTTCGAAGTTCAAGGAGAAAGATAGAAACTGACAACAATTGCAGAAAAAGGAAAACTATCCTACCTAGACAGGGTGAGGAGTCAGACTGGTCTGAGATGGCTGTGAAACTCTGTGTGCACGGAGGTTGTCAGGACAACTTCGAATTTTGAGGTCGCTTATGACATCACGGTGAACATGTCCCCCAGGGTGGCCGCATGGTTACAGTCTGAGGATTGGCCTAGGCTAGGCTATTAAAGGGACAGATACCCAGAAACAGGTTTGGCAAACAGAAAGCAGGCACAGAAACTAGAAGAGATAAAACAGAGTCTGATGCAAGGGATAAGAAAGGAACCCTAGGCCACAAGTGAGAATAGAGGGACAGGCACGGAGAGGAGAACATTGTCATCTATTCAAGTCTATGGGGAGGTCATGCTGATTCAAGCTTGCAACTTCATTGGAAACAAGTGGCCGGACTTGGCGTTCATCACACCTACAGTGCCCTTGTGCCTTAAGCATAATGCAAAGTCAAGAAAGATGTCTTGAGGACATTGAAGAGAAGAATCGATGCCTCCTTTCCAAGGCCCATAGCATTCTTTGAAGGTCAGTCTCTTTTTCCGAAGCTCTGGTGTCACGTGGGCCCACTGGGCACATGGTAATGTGTCCCAAGAGATGTCTTGGAAGCCTTGAAGGAATGGAGCCCTGTCACGCTTGGGGTATGTCTCTTTGTTTGGAAGTGCTCTACAAGGGTGCTGAAAAGCACCCTCTTCCACAGGGCTTCGTTCCTTCGTGAAGGCTGCCCTCCCAGGCTAGTGTGCTCTGTTTGCCTCCATCGAAATTCTCTCCCCCTACCTCTTGCCGTAGAAGGATTATTGATTATGTGTTTTGACACCATATGTAAGGAAGTTGCACGAAAATTAGAACTTTACAGTTGTGTTTCAAGAAAAATAAACAGGCCAGGGTAGAGGATGTAGGGCAAACAAATGGCACACCCTATAAAAATTAAGTAAGCCCGTATCTGGACGGAATCTAGGGGAACGTTCAAGGATCAGGGGTCAAGTTCGAAACTTCCCAAATCCGGAAAAGAGACAGAAAAATATCTTTCCTGGAGAGTGGAATTCATCCGATTTGTCTAAGTTGTCTTGGAAACATTGTGTCCGTGAAGGGGGTTGCCAGGACCACCTCGAATTTGGAGTTTCTGATCTCAGGATGTCAAACCAACCCACATGACCACGTGTTCTCAGTGCTTAGTTTGACCTTGGCTAGGGTAGCCAAGAGTCCTACAAGTGACCGGTGCAAATTCAAGGACAACAACCAAGAGTCACGAAAGCACTCACACCTCACCCTAGAGAACATACAGCGATTAAAGAAATACAAACTAATCCCTCGGAATGAAGGAGAACGGACTGATAAGCATGTCTAAGGGAGATAGCTGAGAAAGACCATGACGAGTATACTATGGAAAAGAAAAAGAGGACCCAGAAAATGGAAGGTGAACAGAAATCACACCTGAATTATCCACAATGAAAGATGATGTCCGTCTTTAGACAGACTCTGCTGGAACGTTTGAAAGTCAGAGAAATTCACAAGCCAAAAAACGGCAGCGAAGGTCAAGCATGGGCTAACTGGGAAGGGTGAGTTATGAGACTGCTCCAAGCAGGCTCTGAAACCTGTATCCAGGAAGCATGCTGGACCTCAGAGACACAATTATGACAAATCCTCTGACATCACAATGGACCCGAAAAACAACCTAGCCTCATCTACACAGTGCTAGAGTTGGGCTCACTAGTATATTTAACTCCCGTTGCACTCAACTGCACGTTGCCACTGAACATGTAAGTGGCCGGCCGGTGGTGCAGTGGTGAGGTCCGCACCTTCTGGGTCTGTGGCCCAGTATGGGCTGGGTGGAATCCTCGGTTTGGGCCTCCTCACCACTGCTTCAGTTGTTCTGGTGCAGGCGTCCGAGGTAGAGTAGAGGCAGATGGGAAGGGACGTTGGACAGGGCCAGACTTCCACAGCAAATACAGGAGCATTGCCAGCAGATGTGAGCACAGCAATGCACTTGTGCCAAAACAAAACCAATTAAAAGTTGCAAAGAATAGAAAAACTGAAGCTAAGGAAAAAAAAAAAAAAAAAAACAGGAGCTTGCCATTACGAAGAATAGGATCTCTGTGAATAACCTTAGCAAAACAGGTGAATTCTATGTTAATTCAAAAACTAGCAAACCTTTGGGGAAAGAAACTCAAGAAGACACAAGAAAAAAAAAGATATCGAGGGATCTAGGAATGGAAGGATTAACACACTTGAAAGGTTCATACCGCAGTAAGGAATCTCTGGATTCCATGCAATCCCAGTCAAAGTTGCAGCAGTATTTGCCACAGAGAAGAAGAGAGAATCCTAAAGTTTCTAGCCAGCAACACGAGACCCTGACTAGGCAAAGGAATCCTCAGGAAAACGAACAAAGCAGCACGTGTCACAATTTCTGATTTCAACATAGAGGACGAAGCGCTAGGTACCGAAACGGCACAGTCTGGGCCCCAAAACAGGCATGAAGACACATGCAAAACAATTGAGAGCCCAGAGCCCAACTCAAACTTACATGGACAGCCCATTTTGGACCAGGGAGCCAAGTGGAGACAGCGGAGAAAGGAGAGTCTCTACAATAAACGGTGCTGGGAAGCCTGCACAGCCACATGGAACACAACGAGAGTACACCATGATGTTACACCTGGCACACACACCACCTGAAATGGATTAAAGCCTTGAATGGCAGACTTGAAACCGTGAACCTTGTAGGAGAAGACCTAGGCAGAGTGCTCTTTGCCATCTGTCTGAGCCGCCTATTTGGAAGAAGCATGTCTGACTGGGCAAGGGCAACAAAGGAAACAAGAAACAAACGGGACCACATCAAATGCACACACTTCTGCCCACTCAAGGAAACCATCAACTGAATACTAAGACACCACAACAATTGGGAGAGGATGTTTGCAAACCACACATCGGACAAGGGGTGAAAAGCCCAAAGATACAATCAACTCGCACGTCTCCACAAGAAAAAAAACAAGCCAATGAAAACCTGGTCAAAAGATGGAAGCAGAGATTTCTCCGAAGAAGACAGAAAGAGGGCCAGTAGGTGCACGAAAACTTGTTCACCATCATTAAGTCTCAGGAAAATGCAAATCCAAACTGCAAGGCCATGGCAGCTCACTGTGGTCAGCATGGCTAGAAGGAAGCAGACAGGAAATAACAAGTGTCAGAGAGGAGGTGGAGAGAAGGGAAGCCTCCTGCACTGCTGGTGGGAGTGTAACCCGGTGCAGCCACGATGCCAAAGGTGTGGAACTGCCTCAGAAATTTAAGTATCCATGTCCCGTATGACCCAGCTATTAATCTGCCGCTTGTTTATCCAAAAAAGTCAGAAAGACTACCGCATAAAGACATGTGCATGGCTGTGTTCACCACAGTCTTACTCCTGATATCCAAGACTTGGAAAGCACCCTGGTGTCCAGCAAGGGATGATTGGAGAAGGAAGATGGGCTATAGCCACACAATGGTATACCACTCAGCCGGAACAAATGATGCAATCCAGCCATTTGTGACCACCAGAATGGCTGTGAGGGTTTTAGGGGAAGTGTAACAAGCCCCAGTGAGAAATTCAAATACCATAGAATCTCACTTACAAGGCGAAGAAAAAGCAAGCACTAACCAACAGGTGGCACTGAACATTTGTATGCGGGCTCCCAGAGGCAAAGAGGGGCGGTGACGGAGGGTGAAAGAGAAGATTAGGCACAAGTGTGTGGTGAGGGCCTGTGATTAGTCTTACACTGGTGAAGATGATGTAAGCTACACAGAAGTCTAAAGCAATGAGGATGTGAATCTGGAAGTTATAGTACGTTCTAATGCAGGGTCATGGCTATAAATTCACCTCAAATCAAAAATCCAAAACGGGGTCCAGAATGATGTCATAAAGCTTTGGGGGCGGAAAGAGTTTACGGAAGGTGAACTTCCAAGGATGGAAAATCACCTCCAAATGCTTACAGATGCTACAGAAAGGCAGACCATTCCAAATAGGTGAAGAGGAATACTACGAAGAGAACATGATCAGTCCTAAACCCATGAACGAACGGAAAATGTTACCGTCCATGATGTTATTACTAATCACCTTCACGAATAATCCAAACAGGCCCACGTCTTCCCAAGTTCAGGCAAAAGGTTGGTCCAAAAGTACAATTCAGGGCCGGCCCTGTGGTGGAGCAGGTAAGTGCCCACATTCCGCTTGGGCGGCCCGGGCCTCACTGTTTCACATTACGAGTGCATATCACATTAGTAGTGTTAGGAAATATAGATTTCATGGTATGGTGCGGGCAGAGATCATAAATAAGCAGCAATTGTGAGGATACGTTATCAATACGCACAAGAAAAGGAACCATAAGAATATTACAATCTATGGAAGTATCTGGTACACTTCCCAAAGGCAGAAGGAAGGAAATCTTGTGACCTGCCAAGGTGGAATTGGCAGAGTGCCACGAGATGACACCATCATTGTGCATCAGAACATTCCCTGGGCAACTTCAACTTGTGAGGGAGTCCAGGACTTTTTCTGGGTAAGGTCCACCCATTTTGCCATCTGCCCAAGATATAAGAGATAAAACCCAGGATAATCTTACAGGAGTGACACCAGTGTCTAGAGAGAATGTAGGAGCCCTTTCGAAGTTCAAGGAGAAAGATAGAAACTGACAACAATTGCAGAAAAAGGAAAACTATCCTACCTAGACAGGGTGAGGAGTCAGACTGGTCTGAGATGGCTGTGAAACTCTGTGTGCACGGAGGTTGTCAGGACAACTTCGAATTTTGAGGTCGCTTATGACATCACGGTGAACATGTCCCCCAGGGTGGCCGCATGGTTACAGTCTGAGGATTGGCCTAGGCTAGGCTATTAAAGGGACAGATACCCAGAAACAGGTTTGGCAAACAGAAAGCAGGCACAGAAACTAGAAGAGATAAAACAGAGTCTGATGCAAGGGATAAGAAAGGAACCCTAGGCCACAAGTGAGAATAGAGGGACAGGCACGGAGAGGAGAACATTGTCATCTATTCAAGTCTATGGGGAGGTCATGCTGATTCAAGCTTGCAACTTCATTGGAAACAAGTGGCCGGACTTGGGGTTCATCACACCTACAGTGCCCTTGTGCCTTAAGCATAATGCAAAGTCAAGAAAGATGTCTTGAGGACATTGAACAGAAGAATCGATGCCTCCTTTCCAAGGCCCATAGCATTCTTTGAAGGTCAGTCTCTTTTTCCGAAGCTCTGGTGTCACGTGGGCCCACTGGGCACATGGTAATGTGTCCCAAGAGATGTCTTGGAAGCCTTGAAGGAATGGAGCCCTGTCACGCTTGGGGTATGTCTCTTTGTTTGGAAGTGCTCTACAAGGGTGCTGAAAAGCACCCTCTTCCACAGGGCTTCGTTCCTTCGTGAAGGCTGCCCTCCCAGGCTAGTGTGCTCTGTTTGCCTCCATCGAAATTCTCTCCCCCTACCTCTTGCCGTAGAAGGATTATTGATTATGTGTTTTGACACCATATGTAAGGAAGTTGCACGAAAATTAGAACTTTACAGTTGTGTTTCAAGAAAAATAAACAGGCCAGGGTAGAGGATGTAGGGCAAACAAATGGCACACCCTATAAAAAGTAAGTAAGCCCGTATCTGGACGGAATCTAGGGGAACGTTCAAGGATCAGGGGTCAAGTTCGAAACTTCCCAAATCCGGAAAAGAGACAGAAAAATATCTTTCCTGGAGAGTGGAATTCATCCGATTTGTCTAAGTTGTCTTGGAAACATTGTGTCCGTGAAGGGGGTTGCCAGGACCACCTCGAATTTGGAGTTTCTGATCTCAGGATGTCAAACCAACCCACATGACCACGTGTTCTCAGTGCTTAGTTTGACCTTGGCTAGGGTAGCCAAGAGTCCTACAAGTGACCAGTGCAAATTCAAGGACAACAACCAAGAGTCACGAAAGCACTCACACCTCACCCTAGAGAACATACAGCGATTAAAGAAATACAAACTAATCCCTCGGAATGAAGGAGAACGGACTGATAAGCATGTCTAAGGGAGATAGCTGAGAAAGACCATGACGAGTATACTATGGAAAAGAAAAAGAGGACCCAGAAAATGGAAGGTGAACAGAAATCACACCTGAATTATCCACAATGAAAGATGATGTCCGTCTTTAGACAGACTCTGCTGGAACGTTTGAAAGTCAGAGAAATTCACAAGCCAAAAAACGGCAGCGAAGGTCAAGCATGGGCTAACTGGGAAGGGTGAGTTATGAGACTGCTCCAAGCAGGCTCTGAAACCTGTATCCAGGAAGCATGCTGGACCTCAGAGACACAATTATGACAAATCCTCTGACATCACAATGGACCCGAAAAACAACCTAGCCTCATCTACACAGTGCTAGAGTTGGGCTCACTAGTATATTTAACTCCCGTTGCACTCAACTGCACGTTGCCACTGAACATGTAAGTGGCCGGCCGGTGGTGCAGTGGTGAGGTCCGCACCTTCTGGGTCTGTGGCCCAGTATGGGCTGGGTGGAATCCTCGGTTTGGGCCTCCTCACCACTGCTTCAGTTGTTCTGGTGCAGGCGTCCGAGGTAGAGTAGAGGCAGATGGGAAGGGACGTTGGACAGGGCCAGACTTCCACAGCAAATACAGGAGCATTGCCAGCAGATGTGAGCACAGCAATGCACTTGTGCCAAAACAAAACCAATTAAAAGTTGCAAAGAATAGAAAAACTGAAGCTAAGGAAAAAAAAAAAAAAAAAAACAGGAGCTTGCCATTACGAAGAATAGGATCTCTGTGAATAACCTTAGCAAAACAGGTGAATTCTATGTTAATTCAAAAACTAGCAAACCTTTGGGGAAAGAAACTCAAGAAGACACAAGAAAAAAAAAGATATCGAGGGATCTAGGAATGGAAGGATTAACACACTTGAAAGGTTCATACCGCAGTAAGGAATCTCTGGATTCCATGCAATCCCAGTCAAAGTTGCAGCAGTATTTGCCACAGAGAAGAAGAGAGAATCCTAAAGTTTCTAGCCAGCAACACGAGACCCTGACTAGGCAAAGGAATCCTCAGGAAAACGAACAAAGCGGCACGTGTCACAATTTCTGATTTCAACATAGAGGACGAAGCGCTAGGTACCGAAACGGCACAGTCTGGGCCCCAAAACAGGCATGAAGACCCATGCAAAACAATTGAGAGCCCAGAGCCCAACTCAAACTTACATGGACAGCCCATTTTGGACCAGGGAGCCAAGTGGAGACAGCGGAGAAAGGAGAGTCTCTACAATAAACGGTGCTGGGAAGCCTGCACAGCCACATGGAACACAACGAGAGTACACCATGATGTTACACCTGGCACACACACCACCTGAAATGGATTAAAGCCTTGAATGGCAGACTTGAAACCGTGAACCTTGTAGGAGAAGACCCAGGCAGAGTGCTCTTTGCCATCTGTCTGAGCCGCCTATTTGGAAGAAGCATGTCTGACTGGGCAAGGGCAACAAAGGAAACAAGAAACAAACGGGACCACATCAAATGCACACACTTCTGCCCACTCAAGGAAACCATCAACTGAATACTAAGACACCACAACGATTGGGAGAGGATGTTTGCAAACCACACATCGGACAAGGGGTGAAAAGCCCAAAGATACAATCAACTCGCACGTCTCCACAAGAAAAAAAACAAGCCAATGAAAACCTGGTCAAAAGATGGAAGCAGAGATTTCTCCGAAGAAGACAGAAAGAGGGCCAGTAGGTGCACGAAAACTTGTTCACCATCATTAAGTCTCAGGAAAATGCAAATCCAAACTGCAAGGCCATGGCAGCTCACTGTGGTCAGCATGGCTAGAAGGAAGCAGACAGGAAATAACAAGTGTCAGAGAGGAGGTGGAGAGAAGGGAAGCCTCCTGCACTGCTGGTGGGAGTGTAACCCGGTGCAGCCACGATGCCAAAGGTGTGGAACTGCCTCAGAAATTTAAGTATCCATGTCCCGTATGACCCAGCTATTAATCTGCCGCTTGTTTATCCAAAAAAGTCAGAAAGACTACCGCATAAAGACATGTGCATGGCTGTGTTCACCACAGTCTTACTCCTGATATCCAAGACTTGGAAAGCACCCTGGTGTCCAGCAAGGGATGATTGGAGAAGGAAGATGGGCTATAGCCACACAATGGTATACCACTCAGCCGGAACAAATGATGCAATCCAGCCATTTGTGACCACCAGAATGGCTGTGAGGGTTTTAGGGGAAGTGTAACAAGCCCCAGTGAGAAATTCAAATACCATAGAATCTCACTTACAAGGCGAAGAAAAAGCAAGCACTAACCAACAGGTGGCACTGAACATTTGTATGCGGGCTCCCAGAGGCAAAGAGGGGCGGTGACGGAGGGTGAAAGAGAAGATTAGGCACAAGTGTGTGGTGAGGGCCTGTGATTAGTCTTACACTGGTGAAGATGATGTAAGCTACACAGAAGTCTAAAGCAATGAGGATGTGAATCTGGAAGTTATAGTACGTTCTAATGCAGGGTCATGGCTATAAATTCACCTCAAATCAAAAATCCAAAACGGGGTCCAGAATGATGTCATAAAGCTTTGGGGGCGGAAAGAGTTTACGGAAGGTGAACTTCCAAGGATGGAAAATCACCTCCAAATGCTTACAGATGCTACAGAAAGGCAGACCATTCCAAATAGGTGAAGAGGAATACTACGAAGAGAACATGATCAGTCCTAAACCCATGAACGAACGGAAAATGTTACCGTCCATGATGTTATTACTAATCACCTTCACGAATAATCCAAACAGGCCCACGTCTTCCCAAGTTCAGGCAAAAGGTTGGTCCAAAAGTACAATTCAGGGCCGGCCCTGTGGTGGAGCAGGTAAGTGCCCACATTCCGCTTGGGCGGCCCGGGCCTCACTGTTTCACATTACGAGTGCATATCACATTAGTAGTGTTAGGAAATATAGATTTCATGGTATGGTGCGGGCAGAGATCATAAATAAGCAGCAATTGTGAGGATACGTTATCAATACGCACAAGAAAAGGAACCATAAGAATATTACAATCTATGGAAGTATCTGGTACACTTCCCAAAGGCAGAAGGAAGGAAATCTTGTGACCTGCCAAGGTGGAATTGGCAGAGTGCCACGAGATGACACCATCATTGTGCATCAGAACATTCCCTGGGCAACTTCAACTTGTGAGGGAGTCCAGGACTTTTTCTGGGTAAGGTCCACCCATTTTGCCATCTGCCCAAGATATAAGAGATAAAACCCAGGATAATCTTACAGGAGTGAAACCAGTGTCTAGAGAGAATGTAGGAGCCCTTTCGAAGTTCAAGGAGAAAGATAGAAACTGACAACAATTGCAGAAAAAGGAAAACTATCCTACCTAGACAGGGTGAGGAGTCAGACTGGTCTGAGATGGCTGTGAAACTCTGTGTGCACGGAGGTTGTCAGGACAACTTCGAATTTTGAGGTCGCTTATGACATCACGGTGAACATGTCCCCCAGGGTGGCCGCATGGTTACAGTCTGAGGATTGGCCTAGGCTAGGCTATTAAAGGGACAGACACCCAGAAACAGGTTTGGCAAACAGAAAGCAGGCACAGAAACTAGAAGAGATAAAACAGAGTCTGATGCAAGGGATAAGAAAGGAACCCTAGGCCACAAGTGAGAATAGAGGGACAGGCACGGAGAGGAGAACATTGTCATCTATTCAAGTCTATGGGGAGGTCATGCTGATTCAAGCTTGCAACTTCATTGGAAACAAGTGGCCGGACTTGGGGTTCATCACACCTACAGTGCCCTTGTGCCTTAAGCATAATGCAAAGTCAAGAAAGATGTCTTGAGGACATTGAAGAGAAGAATCGATGCCTCCTTTCCAAGGCCCATAGCATTCTTTGAAGGTCAGTCTCTTTTTCCGAAACTCTGGTGTCACGTGGGCCCACTGGGCACATGGTAATGTGTCCCAAGAGATGTCTTGGAAGCCTTGAAGGAATGGAGCCCTGTCACGCTTGGGGTATGTCTCTTTGTTTGGAAGTGCTCTACAAGGGTGCTGAAAAGCACCCTCTTCCACAGGGCTTCGTTCCTTCGTGAAGGCTGCCCTCCCAGGCTAGTGTGCTCTGTTTGCCTCCATCGAAATTCTCTCCCCCTACCTCTTGCCGTAGAAGGATTATTGATTATGTGTTTTGACACCATATGTAAGGAAGTTGCACGAAAATTAGAACTTTACAGTTGTGTTTCAAGAAAAATAAACAGGCCAGGGTAGAGGATGTAGGGCAAACAAATGGCACACCCTATAAAAAGTAAGTAAGCCCGTATCTGGACGGAATCTAGGGGAACGTTCAAGGATCAGTGGTCAAGTTCGAAACTTCCCAAATCCGGAAAAGAGACAGAAAAATATCTTTCCTGGAGAGTGGAATTCATCCGATTTGTCTAAGTTGTCTTGGAAACATTGTGTCCGTGAAGGGGGTTGCCAGGACCACCTCGAATTTGGAGTTTCTGATCTCAGGATGTCAAACCAACCCACATGACCACGTGTTCTCAGTGCTTAGTTTGACCTAGGCTAGGATAGCCAAGAGTCCTACAAGTGACCGGTGCAAATTCAAGGACAACAACCAAGAGTCACGAAAGCACTCACACCTCACCCTAGAGAACATACAGCGATTAAAGAAATACAAACTAATCCCTCGGAATGAAGGAGAACGGACTGATAAGCATGTCTAAGGGAGATAGCTGAGAAAGACCATGACGAGTATACTATGGAAAAGAAAAAGAGGACCCAGAAAATGGAAGGTGAACAGAAATCACACCTGAATTATCCACAATGAAAGATGATGTCCGTCTTTAGACAGACTCTGCTGGAACGTTTGAAAGTCAGAGAAATTCACAAGCCAAAAAACGGCAGCGAAGGTCAAGCATGGGCTAACTGGGAAGGGTGAGTTATGAGACTGCTCCAAGCAGGCTCTGAAACCTGTATCCAGGAAGCATGCTGGACCTCAGAGACACAATTATGACAAATCCTCTGACATCACAATGGACCCGAAAAACAACCTAGCCTCATCTACACAGTGCTAGAGTTGGGCTCACTAGTATATTTAACTCCCGTTGCACTCAACTGCACGTTGCCACTGAACATGTAAGTGGCCGGCCGGTGGTGCAGTGGTGAGGTCCGCACCTTCTGGGTCTGTGGCCCAGTATGGGCTGGGTGGAATCCTCGGTTTGGGCCTCCTCACCACTGCTTCAGTTGTTCTGGTGCAGGCGTCCGAGGTAGAGTAGAGGCAGATGGGAAGGGACGTTGGACAGGGCCAGACTTCCACAGCAAATACAGGAGCATTGCCAGCAGATGTGAGCACAGCAATGCACTTGTGCCAAAACAAAACCAATTAAAGGTTGCAAAGAATAGAAAAACTGAAGCTAAGGAAAAAAAAAACAAAAAACAGGAGCTTGCCATTACGAAGAATAGGATCTCTGTGAATAACCTTAGCAAAACAGGTGAATTCTATGTTAATTCAAAAACTAGCAAACCTTTGGGGAAAGAAACTCAAGAAGACACAAGAAAAAAAAAGATATCGAGGGATCTAGGAATGGAAGGATTAACACACTTGAAAGGTTCATACCGCAGTAAGGAATCTCTGGATTCCATGCAATCCCAGTCAAAGTTGCAGCAGTATTTGCCACAGAGAAGAAGAGAGAATCCTAAAGTTTCTAGCCAGCAACGCGAGACCCTGACTAGGCAAAGGAATCCTCAGGAAAACGAACAAAGCAGCACGTGTCACAATTTCTGATTTCAACATAGAGGACGAAGCGCTAGGTACCGAAACGGCACAGTCTGGGCCCCAAAACAGGCATGAAGACCCATGCAAAACAATTGAGAGCCCAGAGCCCAACTCAAACTTACATGGACAGCCCATTTTGGACCAGGGAGCCAAGTGGAGACAGCGGAGAAAGGAGAGTCTCTACAATAAACGGTGCTGGGAAGCCTGCACAGCCACATGGAACACAACGAGAGTACACCATGATGTTACACCTGGCACACACACCACCTGAAGTGGATTAAAGCCTTGAATGGCAGACTTGAAACCGTGAACCTTGTAGGAGAAGACCCAGGCAGAGTGCTCTTTGCCATCTGTCTGAGCCGCCTATTTGGAAGAAGCATGTCTGACTGGGCAAGGGCAACAAAGGAAACAAGAAACAAACGGGACCACATCAAATGCACACACTTCTGCCCACTCAAGGAAACCATCAACTGAATACTAAGACACCACAACAATTGGGAGAGGATGTTTGCAAACCACACATCGGACAAGGGGTGAAAAGCCCAAAGATACAATCAACTCGCACGTCTCCACAAGAAAAAAAACAAGCCAATGAAAACCTGGTCAAAAGATGGAAGCAGAGATTTCTCCGAAGAAGACAGAAAGAGGGCCAGTAGGTGCACGAAAACTTGTTCACCATCATTAAGTCTCAGGAAAATGCAAATCCAAACTGCAAGGCCATGGCAGCTCACTGTGGTCAGCATGGCTAGAAGGAAGCAGACAGGAAATAACAAGTGTCAGAGAGGAGGTGCAGAGAAGGGAAGCCTCCTGCACTGCTGGTGGGAGTGTAACCCGGTGCAGCCACGATGCCAAAGGTGTGGAACTGCCTCAGAAGTTTAAGTATCCATGTCCCGTATGACCCAGCTATTAATCTGCCGCTTGCTTATCCAAAAAAGTCAGAAAGACTACCGCATAAAGACATGTGCATGGCTGTGTTCACCACCGTCTTACTCCTGATATCCAAGACTTGGAAAGCACCCTGGTGTCCAGCAAGGGATGATTGGAGAAGGAAGATGGGCTATAGCCACACAATGGTATACCACTCAGCCGGAACAAATGATGCAATCCAGCCATTTGTGACCACCAGAATGGCTGTGAGGGTTTTAGGGGAAGTGTAACAAGCCCCAGTGAGAAATTCAAATACCATAGAATCTCACTTACAAGGCGAAGAAAAAGCAAGCACTAACCAACAGGTGGCACTGAACATTTGTATGCGGGCTCCCAGAGGCAAAGAGGGGCGGTGACGGAGGGTGAAAGAGAAGATTAGGCACAAGTGTGTGGTGAGGGCCTGTGATTAGTCTTACACTGGTGAAGATGATGTAAGCTACACAGAAGTCTAAAGCAATGAGGATGTGAATCTGGAAGTTATAGTACGTTCTAATGCAGGGTCATGGCTATAAATTCACCTCAAATCAAAAATCCAAAACGGGGTCCAGAATGATGTCATAAAGCTTTGGGGGCGGAAAGAGTTTACGGAAGGTGAACTTCCAAGGATGGAAAATCACCTCCAAATGCTTACAGATGCTACAGAAAGGCAGACCATTCCAAATAGGTGAAGAGGAATACTACGAAGAGAACATGATCAGTCCTAAACCCATGAACGAACGGAAAATGTTACCGTCCATGATGTTATTACTAATCACCTTCACGAATAATCCAAACAGGCCCACGTCTTCCCAAGTTCAGGCAAAAGGTTGGTCCAAAAGTACAATTCAGGGCCGGCCCTGTGGTGGAGCAGGTAAGTGCCCACATTCCGCTTGGGCGGCCCGGGCCTCACTGTTTCACATTACGAGTGCATATCACATTAGTAGTGTTAGGAAATATAGATTTCATGGTATGGTGCGGGCAGAGATCATAAATAAGCAGCAATTGTGAGGATACGTTATCAATACGCACAAGAAAAGGAACCATAAGAATATTACAATCTATGGAAGTATCTGGTACACTTCCCAAAGGCAGAAGGAAGGAAATCTTGTGACCTGCCAAGGTGGAATTGGCAGAGTGCCACGAGATGACACCATCATTGTGCATCAGAACATTCCCTGGGCAACTTCAACTTGTGAGGGAGTCCAGGACTTTTTCTGGGTAAGGTCCACCCATTTTGCCATCTACCCAAGATATAAGAGATAAAACCCAGGATAATCTTACAGGAGTGAAACCAGTGTCTAGAGAGAATGTAGGAGCCCTTTCGAAGTTCAAGGAGAAAGATAGAAACTGACAACAATTGCAGAAAAAGGAAAACTATCCTACCTAGACAGGGTGAGGAGTCAGACTGGTCTGAGATGGCTGTGAAACTCTGTGTGCACGGAGGTTGTCAGGACAACTTCGAATTTTGAGGTCGCTTATGACATCACGGTGAACATGTCCCCCAGGGTGGCCGCATGGTTACAGTCTGAGGATTGGCCTAGGCTAGGCTATTAAAGGGACAGATACCCAGAAACAGGTTTGGCAAACAGAAAGCAGGCACAGAAACTAGAAGAGATAAAACAGAGTCTGATGCAAGGGATAAGAAAGGAACCCTAGGCCACAAGTGAGAATAGAGGGACAGGCACGGAGAGGAGAACATTGTCATCTATTCAAGTCTATGGGGAGGTCATGCTGATTCAAGCTTGCAACTTCATTGGAAACAAGTGGCCGGACTTGGGGTTCATCACACCTACAGTGCCCTTGTGCCTTAAGCATAATGCAAAGTCAAGAAAGATGTCTTGAGGACATTGAACAGAAGAATCGATGCCTCCTTTCCAAGGCCCATAGCATTCTTTGAAGGTCAGTCTCTTTTTCCGAAGCTCTGGTGTCACGTGGGCCCACTGGGCACATGGTAATGTGTCCCAAGAGATGTCTTGGAAGCCTTGAAGGAATGGAGCCCTGTCACGCTTGGGGTATGTCTCTTTGTTTGGAAGTGCTCTACAAGGGTGCTGAAAAGCACCCTCTTCCACAGGGCTTCGTTCCTTCGTGAAGGCTGCCCTCCCAGGCTAGTGTGCTCTGTTTGCCTCCATCGAAATTCTCTCCCCCTACCTCTTGCCGTAGAAGGATTATTGATTATGTGTTTTGACACCATATGTAAGGAAGTTGCACGAAAATTAGAACTTTACAGTTGTGTTTCAAGAAAAATAAACAGGCCAGGGTAGAGGATGTAGGGCAAACAAATGGCACACCCTATAAAAATTAAGTAAGCCCGTATCTGGACGGAATCTAGGGGAACGTTCAAGGATCAGGGGTCAAGTTCGAAACTTCCCAAATCGGGAAAAGAGACAGAAAAATATCTTTCCTGGAGAGTGGAATTCATCCGATTTGTCTAAGTTGTCTTGGAAACATTGTGTCCGTGAAGGGAGTTGCCAGGACCACCTCGAATTTGGAGTTTCTGATCTCAGGATGTCAAACCAACCCACATGACCACGTGTTCTCAGTGCTTAGTTTGACCTAGGCTAGGATAGCCAAGAGTCCTACAAGTGACCGGTGCAAATTCAAGGACAACAACCAAGAGTCACGAAAGCACTCACACCTCACCCTAGAGAACATACAGCGATTAAAGAAATACAAACTAATCCCTCGGAATGAAGGAGAACGGACTGATAAGCATGTCTAAGGGAGATAGCTGAGAAAGACCATGACGAGTATACTATGGAAAAGAAAAAGAGGACCCAGAAAATGGAAGGTGAACAGAAATCACACCTGAATTATCCACAATGAAAGATGATGTCCGTCTTTAGACAGACTCTGCTGGAACGTTTGAAAGTCAGAGAAATTCACAAGCCAAAAAACGGCAGCGAAGGTCAAGCATGGGCTAACTGGGAAGGGTGAGTTATGAGACTGCTCCAAGCAGGCTCTGAAACCTGTATCCAGGAAGCATGCTGGACCTCAGAGACACAATTATGACAAATCCTCTGACATCACAATGGACCCGAAAAACAACCTAGCCTCATCTACACAGTGCTAGAGTTGGGCTCACTAGTATATTTAACTCCCGTTGCACTCAACTGCACGTTGCCACTGAACATGTAAGTGGCCGGCCGGTGGTGCAGTGGTGAGGTCCGCACCTTCTGGGTCTGTGGCCCAGTATGGGCTGGGTGGAATCCTCGGTTTGGGCCTCCTCACCACTGCTTCAGTTGTTCTGGTGCAGGCGTCCGAGGTAGAGTAGAGGCAGATGGGAAGGGACGTTGGACAGGGCCAGACTTCCACAGCAAATACAGGAGCATTGCCAGCAGATGTGAGCACAGCAATGCACTTGTGCCAAAACAAAACCAATTAAAAGTTGCAAAGAATAGAAAAACTGAAGCTAAGGAAAAAAAAAAAAAAAAAACAGGAGCTTGCCATTACGAAGAATAGGATCTCTGTGAATAACCTTAGCAAAACAGGTGAATTCTATGTTAATTCAAAAACTAGCAAACCTTTGGGGAAAGAAACTCAAGAAGACACAAGAAAAAAAAAGATATCGAGGGATCTAGGAATGGAAGGATTAACACACTTGAAAGGTTCATACCGCAGTAAGGAATCTCTGGATTCCATGCAATCCCAGTCAAAGTTGCAGCAGTATTTGCCACAGAGAAGAAGAGAGAATCCTAAAGTTTCTAGCCAGCAACGCGAGACCCTGACTAGGCAAAGGAATCCTCAGGAAAACGAACAAAGCAGCACGTGTCACAATTTCTGATTTCAACATAGAGGACGAAGCGCGAGGTACCGAAACGGCACAGTCTGGGCCCCAAAACAGGCATGAAGACCCATGCAAAACAATTGAGAGCCCAGAGCCCAACTCAAACTTACATGGACAGCCCATTTTGGACCAGGGAGCCAAGTGGAGACAGCGGAGAAAGGAGAGTCTCTACAATAAACGGTGCTGGGAAGCCTGCACAGCCACATGGAACACAACGAGAGTACACCATGATGTTACACCTGGCACACACACCACCTGAAGTGGATTAAAGCCTTGAATGGCAGACTTGAAACCGTGAACCTTGTAGGAGAAGACCCAGGCAGAGTGCTCTTTGCCATCTGTCTGAGCCGCCTATTTGGAAGAAGCATGTCTGACTGGGCAAGGGCAACAAAGGAAACAAGAAACAAACGGGACCACATCAAATGCACACACTTCTGCCCACTCAAGGAAACCATCAACTGAATACTAAGACACCACAACAATTGGGAGAGGATGTTTGCAAACCACACATCGGACAAGGGGTGAAAAGCCCAAAGATACAATCAACTCGCACGTCTCCACAAGAAAAAAAACAAGCCAATGAAAACCTGGTCAAAAGATGGAAGCAGAGATTTCTCCGAAGAAGACAGAAAGAGGGCCAGTAGGTGCATGAAAACTTGTTCACCATCATGAAGTCTCAGGAAAATGCAAATCCAAACTGCAAGGCCATGGCAGCTCACTGTGGTCAGCATGGCTAGAGGGAGCAGACAGGAAATAACAAGTGTCAGAGAGGAGGTGCAGAGAAGGGAAGCCTCCTGCACTGCTGGTGGGAGTGTAACCCGGTGCAGCCACGATGCCAAAGGTGTGGAACTGCCTCAGAAGTTTAAGTATCCATGTCCCGTATGACCCAGCTATTAATCTGCCGCTTGCTTATCCAAAACAGTCAGAAAGACTACCGCATAAAGACATGTGCATGGCTGTGTTCACCACCGTCTTACTCCTGATATCCAAGACTTGGAAAGCACCCTGGTGTCCAGCAAGGGATGATTGGAGAAGGAAGATGGGCTATAGCCACACAATGGTATACCACTCAGCCGGAACAAATGATGCAATCCAGCCATTTGTGACCACCAGAATGGCTGTGAGGGTTTTAGGGGAAGTGTAACAAGCCCCAGTGAGAAATTCAAATACCATAGAATCTCACTTACAAGGCGAAGAAAAAGCAAGCACTAACCAACAGGTGGCACTGAACATTTGTATGCGGGCTCCCAGAGGCAAAGAGGGGCGGTGACGGAGGGTGAAAGAGAAGATTAGGCACAAGTGTGTGGTGAGGGCCTGTGATTAGTCTTACACTGGTGAAGATGATGTAAGCTACACAGAAGTCTAAAGCAATGAGGATGTGAATCTGGAAGTTATAGTACGTTCTAATGCAGGGTCATGGCTATAAAGTCACCTCAAATCAAAAATCCAAAACGGGGTCCAGAATGATGTCATAAAGCTTTGGGGGCGGAAAGAGTTTACGGAAGGTGAACTTCCAAGGATGGAAAATCACCTCCAAATGCTTACAGATGCTACAGAAAGGCAGACCATTCCAAATAGGTGAAGAGGAATACTACGAAGAGAACATGATCAGTCCTAAACCCATGAACGAACGGAAAATGTTACCGTCCATGATGTTATTACTAATCACCTTCACGAATAATCCAAACAGGCCCACGTCTTCCCAAGTTCAGGCAAAAGGTTGGTCCAAAAGTACAATTCAGGGCCGGCCCTGTGGTGGAGCAGGTAAGTGCCCACATTCCGCTTGGGCGGCCCGGGCCTCACTGTTTCACCTTACGAGTGCATATCACATTAGTAGTGTTAGGAAATATAGATTTCATGGTATGGTGCGGGCAGAGATCATAAATAAGCAGCAATTGTGAGGATACGTTATCAATACGCACAAGAAAAGGAACCATAAGAATATTACAATCTATGGAAGTATCTGGTACACTTCCCAAAGGCAGAAGGAAGGAAAACTTGTGACCTGCCAAGGTGGAATTGGCAGAGTGCCACGAGATGACACCATCATTGTGCATCAGAACATTCCCTGGGCAACTTCAACTTGTGAGGGAGTCCAGGACTTTTTCTGGGTAAGGTCCACCCATTTTGCCATCTACCCAAGATATAAGAGATAAAACCCAGGATAATCTTACAGGAGTGAAACCAGTGTCTAGAGAGAATGTAGGAGCCCTTTCGAAGTTCAAGGAGAAAGATAGAAACTGACAACAATTGCAGAAAAAGGAAAACTATCCTACCTAGACAGGGTGAGGAGTCAGACTGGTCTGAGATGGCTGTGAAACTCTGTGTGCACGGAGGTTGTCAGGACAACTTCGAATTTTGAGGTCGCTTATGACATCACGGTGAACATGTCCCCCAGGGTGGCCGCATGGTTACAGTCTGAGGATTGGCCTAGGCTAGGCTATTAAAGGGACAGATACCCAGAAACAGGTTTGGCAAACAGAAAGCAGGCACAGAAACTAGAAGAGATAAAACAGAGTCTGATGCAAGGGATAAGAAAGGAACCCTAGGCCACAAGTGAGAATAGAGGGACAGGCACGGAGAGGAGAACATTGTCATCTATTCAAGTCTATGGGGAGGTCATGCTGATTCAAGCTTGCAACTTCATTGGAAACAAGTGGCCGGACTTGGCGTTCATCACACCTACAGTGCCCTTGTGCCTTAAGCATAATGCAAAGTCAAGAAAGATGTCTTGAGGACATTGAAGAGAAGAATCGATGCCTCCTTTCCAAGGCCCATAGCATTCTTTGAAGGTCAGTCTCTTTTTCCGAAGCTCTGGTGTCACGTGGGCCCACTGGGCACATGGTAATGTGTCCCAAGAGATGTCTTGGAAGCCTTGAAGGAATGGAGCCCTGTCACGCTTGGGGTATGTCTCTTTGTTTGGAAGTGCTCTACAAGGGTGCTGAAAAGCACCCTCTTCCACAGGGCTTCGTTCCTTCGTGAAGGCTGCCCTCCCAGGCTAGTGTGCTCTGTTTGCCTCCATGGAAATTCTCTCCCCCTACCTCTTGCCGTAGAAGGATTATTGATTATGTGTTTTGACACCATATGTAAGGAAGTTGCACGAAAATTAGAACTTTACAGTTGTGTTTCAAGAAAAATAAACAGGCCAGGGTAGAGGATGTAGGGCAAACAAATGGCACACCCTATAGAAATTAAGTAAGCCGGTATCTGGACGGAATCTAGGGGAACGTTCAAGGATCAGGGGTCAAGGTCGAAACTTCCCAAATCCGGAAAAGAGACAGAAAAATATCTTTCCTGGAGAGTGGAATTCATCCGATTTGTCTATGTTGTCTTGGAGACATTGTGTCCGTGAAGGGGGTTGCCAGGACCACCTCGAATTTGGAGTTTCTGATCTCAGGATGTCAAACCAACCCACATGACCACGTGTTCTCAGTGCTTAGTTTGACCTAGGCTAGGATAGCCAAGAGTCCTACAAGTGACCGGTGCAAATTCAAGGACAACAACCAAGAGTCACGAAAGCACTCACACCTCACCCTAGAGAACATACAGCGATTAACGAAATACAAACTAATCCCTCGGAATGAAGGAGAACGGACTGATAAGCATGTCTAAGGGAGATAGCTGAGAAAGACCATGACGAGTATACTATGGAAAAGAAAAAGAGGACCCAGAAAATGGAAGGTGAACAGAAATCACACCTGAATTATCCACAATGAAAGATGATGTCCGTCTTTAGACAGACTCTGCTGGAACGTTTGAAAGTCAGAGAAATTCACAAGCCAAAAAACGGCAGCGAAGGTCAAGCATGGGCTAACTGGGAAGGGTGAGTTATGAGACTGCTCCAAGCAGGCTCTGAAACCTGTATCCAGGAAGCATGCTGGACCTCAGAGACACAATTATGACAAATCCTCTGACATCACAATGGACCCGAAAAACAACCTAGCCTCATCTACACAGTGCTAGAGTTGGGCTCACTAGTATATTTAACTCCCATTGCACTCAACTGCACGTTGCCACTGAACATGTAAGTGGCCGGCCGGTGGTGCAGTGGTGAGGTCCGCACCTTCTGGGTCTGTGGCCCAGTATGGGCTGGGTGGAATCCTCGGTTTGGGCCTCCTCACCACTGCTTCAGTTGTTCTGGTGCAGGCGTCCGAGGTAGAGTAGAGGCAGATGGGAAGGGACGTTGGACAGGGCCAGACTTCCACAGCAAATACAGGAGCATTGCCAGCAGATGTGAGCACAGCAATGCACTTGTGCCAAAACAAAACCAATTAAAAGTTGCAAAGAATAGAAAAACTGAAGCTAAGGAAAAAAAAAACAAAAAAACAGGAGCTTGCCATTACGAAGAATAGGATCTCTGTGAATAACCTTAGCAAAACAGGTGAATTCTATGTTAATTCAAAAACTAGCAAACCTTTGGGGAAAGAAACTCAAGAAGACACAAGAAAAAAAAAGATATCGAGGGATCGAGGAATGGAAGGATTAACACACTTGAAAGGTTCATACCGCAGTAAGGAATCTCTGGATTCCATGCAATCCCAGTCAAAGTTGCAGCAGTATTTGCCACAGAGAAGAAGAGAGAATCCTGAAGTTTCTAGCCAGCAACACGAGACCCTGACTAGGCAAAGGAATCCTCAGGAAAACGAACAAAGCGGCACGTGTCACAATTTCTGATTTCAACATAGAGGACGAAGCGCTAGGTACCGAAACGGCACAGTCTGGGCCCCAAAACAGGCATGAAGACCCATGCAAAACAATTGAGAGCCCAGAGCCCAACTCAAACTTACATGGACAGCCCATTTTGGACCAGGGAGCCAAGTGGAGACAGCGGAGAAAGGAGAGTCTCTACAATAAACGGTGCTGGGAAGCCTGCACAGCCACATGGAACACAACGAGAGTACGCCATGATGTTACACCTGGCACACACACCACCTGAAATGGATTAAAGCCTTGAATGGCAGACTTGAAACCGTGAACCTTGTAGGAGAAGACCTAGGCAGAGTGCTCTTTGCCATCTGTCTGAGCCGCCTATTTGGAAGAAGCATGTCTGACTGGGCAAGGGCAACAAAGGAAACAAGAAACAAACGGGACCACATCAAATGCACACACTTCTGCCCACTCAAGGAAACCATCAACTGAATACTAAGACACCACAACGATTGGGAGAGGATGTTTGCAAACCACACATCGGACAAGGGGTGAAAAGCCCAAAGATGCAATCAACTCGCACGTCTCCACAAGAAAAAAAACAAGCCAATGAAAACCTGGTCAAAAGATGGAAGCAGAGATTTCTCCGAAGAAGACAGAAAGAGGGCCAGTAGGTGCATGAAAACTTGTTCACCATCATGAAGTCTCAGGAAAATGCAAATCCAAACTGCAAGGCCATGGCAGCTCACTGTGGTCAGCATGGCTAGAAGGAAGCAGACAGGAAATAACAAGTGTCAGAGAGGAGGTGGAGAGAAGGGAAGCCTCCTGCACTGCTGGTGGGAGTGTAACCCGGTGCAGCCACGATGCCAAAGGTGTGGAACTGCCTCAGAAGTTTAAGTATCCATGTCCCGTATGACCCAGCTATTAATCTGCCGCTTGCTTATCCAAAACAGTCAGAAAGACTACCGCATAAAGACATGTGCATGGCTGTGTTCACCACAGTCTTACTCCTGATATCCAAGACTTGGAAAGCACCCTGGTGTCCAGCAAGGGATGATTGGAGAAGGAAGATGGGCTATAGCCACACAATGGTATACCACTCAGCCGGAACAAATGATGCAATCCAGCCATTTGTGACCACCAGAATGGCTGTGAGGGTTTTAGGGGAAGTGTAACAAGCCCCAGTGAGAAATTCAAATACCATAGAATCTCTCTTACAAGGCGAAGAAAAAGCAAGCACTAACCAACAGGTGGCACTGAACATTTGTATGCGGGCTCCCAGAGGCAAAGAGGGGCGGTGACGGAGGGTGAAAGAGAAGATTAGGCACAAGTGTGTGGTGAGGGCCTGTGATTAGTCTTACACTGGTGAAGATGATGTAAGCTACACAGAAGTCTAAAGCAATGAGGATGTGAATCTGGAAGTTATAGTACGTTCTAATGCAGGGTCATGGCTATAAATTCACCTCAAATCAAAAATCCAAAAAGGGGTCCAGAATGATGTCATAAAGCTTTGGGGGCGGAAAGAGTTTACAGAAGGTGAACTTCCAAGGATGGAAAATCACCTCCAAATGCTTACAGATGCTACAGAAAGGCAGACCATTCCAAATAGGTGAAGAGGAATACTACGAAGAGAACATGATCAGTCCTAAACCCATGAACGAACGGAAAATGTTACCGTCCGTGATGTTATTACTAATCACCTTCACGAATAATCCAAACAGGCCCACGTCTTCCCAAGTTCAGGCAAAAGGTTGGTCCAAAAGTACAATTCAGGGCCGGCCCTGTGGTGGAGCAGGTAAGTGCCCACATTCCGCTTGGGCGGCCCGGGCCTCACTGTTTCACCTTACGAGTGCATATCACATTAGTAGTGTTAGGAAATATAGATTTCATGGTATGGTGCGGGCAGAGATCATAAATAAGCAGCAATTGTGAGGATACGTTATCAATACGCACAAGAAAAGGAACCATAAGAATATTACAATCTATGGAAGTATCTGGTACACTTCCCAAAGGCAGAAGGAAGGAAAACTTGTGACCTGCCAAGGTGGAATTGGCAGAGTGCCACGAGATGACACCATCATTGTGCATCAGAACATTCCCTGGGCAACTTCAACTTGTGAGGGAGTCCAGGACTTTTTCTGGGTAAGGTCCACCCATTTTGCCATCTACCCAAGATATAAGAGATAAAACCCAGGATAATCTTACAGGAGTGAAACCAGTGTCTAGAGAGAATGTAGGAGCCCTTTCGAAGTTCAAGGAGAAAGATAGAAACTGACAACAATTGCAGAAAAAGGAAAACTATCCTACCTAGACAGGGTGAGGAGTCAGACTGGTCTGAGATGGCTGTGAAACTCTGTGTGCACGGAGGTTGTCAGGACAACTTCGAATTTTGAGGTCGCTTATGACATCACGGTGAACATGTCCCCCAGGGTGGCCGCATGGTTACAGTCTGAGGATTGGCCTAGGCTAGGCTATTAAAGGGACAGATACCCAGAAACAGGTTTGGCAAACAGAAAGCAGGCACAGAAACTAGAAGAGATAAAACAGAGTCTGATGCAAGGGATAAGAAAGGAACCCTAGGCCACAAGTGAGAATAGAGGGACAGGCACGGAGAGGAGAACATTGTCATCTATTCAAGTCTATGGGGAGGTCATGCTGATTCAAGCTTGCAACTTCATTGGAAACAAGTGGCCGGACTTGGGGTTCATCACACCTACAGTGCCCTTGTGCCTTAAGCATAATGCAAAGTCAAGAAAGATGTCTTGAGGACATTGAAGAGAAGAATCGATGCCTCCTTTCCAAGGCCCATAGCATTCTTTGAAGGTCAGTCTCTTTTTCCGAAGCTCTGGTGTCACGTGGGCCCACTGGGCACATGGTAATGTGTCCCAAGAGATGTCTTGGAAGCCTTGAAGGAATGGAGCCCTGTCACGCTTGGGGTATGTCTCTTTGTTTGGAAGTGCTCTACAAGGGTGCTGAAAAGCACCCTCTTCCACAGGGCTTCGTTCCTTCGTGAAGGCTGCCCTCCCAGGCTAGTGTGCTCTGTTTGCCTCCATCGAAATTCTCTCCCCCTACCTCTTGCCGTAGAAGGATTATTGATTATGTGTTTTGACACCATATGTAAGGAAGTTGCACGAAAATTAGAACTTTACAGTTGTGTTTCAAGAAAAATAAACAGGCCAGGGTAGAGGATGTAGGGCAAACAAATGGCACACCCTATAGAAATTAAGTAAGCCCGTATCTGGACGGAATCTAGGGGAACGTTCAAGGATCAGGGGTCAAGTTCGAAACTTCCCAAATCCGGAAAAGAGACAGAAAAATATCTTTCCTGGAGAGTGGAATTCATCCGATTTGTCTAAGTTGTCTTGGAGACATTGTGTCCGTGAAGGGGGTTGCCAGGACCACCTCGAATTTGGAGTTTCTGATCTCAGGATGTCAAACCAACCCACATGACCACGTGTTCTCAGTGCTTAGTTTGACCTAGGCTAGGGTAGCCAAGAGTCCTACAAGTGACCGGTGCAAATTCAAGGACAACAACCAAGAGTCACGAAAGCACTCACACCTCACCCTAGAGAACATACAGCGATTAAAGAAATACAAACTAATCCCTTGGAATGAAGGAGAACGGACTGATAAGCATGTCTAAGGGAGATAGCTGAGAAAGACCATGACGAGTATACTATGGAAAAGAAAAAGAGGACCCAGAAAATGGAAGGTGAACAGAAATCACACCTGAATTATCCACAATGAAAGATGATGTCCGTCTTTAGACAGACTCTGCTGGAACGTTTGAAAGTCAGAGAAATTCACAAGCCAAAAAACGGCAGCGAAGGTCAAGCATGGGCTAACTGGGAAGGGTGAGTTATGAGACTGCTCCAAGCAGGCTCTGAAACCTGTATCCAGGAAGCATGCTGGACCTCAGAGACACAATTATGACAAATCCTCTGACATCACAATGGACCCGAAAAACAACCTAGCCTCATCTACACAGTGCTAGAGTTGGGCTCACTAGTATATTTAACTCCCGTTGCACTCAACTGCACGTTGCCACTGAACATGTAAGTGGCCGGCCGGTGGTGCAGTGGTGAGGTCCGCACCTTCTGGGTCTGTGGCCCAGTATGGGCTGGGTGGAATCCTCGGTTTGGGCCTCCTCACCACTGCTTCAGTTGTTCTGGTGCAGGCGTCCGAGGTAGAGTAGAGGCAGATGGGAAGGGACGTTGGACAGGGCCAGACTTCCACAGCAAATACAGGAGCATTGCCAGCAGATGTGAGCACAGCAATGCACTTGTGCCAAAACAAAACCAATTAAAAGTTGCAAAGAATAGAAAAACTGAAGCTAAGGAAAAAAAAAACAAAAAAACAGGAGCTTGCCATTACGAAGAATAGGATCTCTGTGAATAACCTTAGCAAAACAGGTGAATTCTATGTTAATTCAAAAACTAGCAAACCTTTGGGGAAAGAAACTCAAGAAGACACAAGAAAAAAAAAGATATCGAGGGATCGAGGAATGGAAGGATTAACACACTTGAAAGGTTCATACCGCAGTAAGGAATCTCTGGATTCCATGCAATCCCAGTCAAAGTTGCAGCAGTATTTGCCACAGAGAAGAAGAGAGAATCCTGAAGTTTCTAGCCAGCAACACGAGACCCTGACTAGGCAAAGGAATCCTCAGGAAAACGAACAAAGCAGCACGTGTCACAATTTCTGATTTCAACATAGAGGACGAAGCGCTAGGTACCGAAACGGCACAGTCTGGGCCCCAAAACAGGCATGAAGACCCATGCAAAACAATTGAGAGCCCAGAGCCCAACTCAAACTTACATGGACAGCCCATTTTGGACCAGGGAGCCAAGTGGAGACAGCGGAGAAAGGAGAGTCTCTACAATAAACGGTGCTGGGAAGCCTGCACAGCCACATGGAACACAACGAGAGTACGCCATGATGTTACACCTGGCACACACACCACCTGAAATGGATTAAAGCCTTGAATGGCAGACTTGAAACCGTGAACCTTGTAGGAGAAGACCTAGGCAGAGTGCTCTTTGCCATCTGTCTGAGCCGCCTATTTGGAAGAAGCATGTCTGACTGGGCAAGGGCAACAAAGGAAACAAGAAACAAACGGGACCACATCAAATGCACACACTTCTGCCCACTCAAGGAAACCATCAACTGAATACTAAGACACCACAACGATTGGGAGAGGATGTTTGCAAACCACACATCGGACAAGGGGTGAAAAGCCCAAAGATGCAATCAACTCGCACGTCTCCACAAGAAAAAAAACAAGCCAATGAAAACCTGGTCAAAAGATGGAAGCAGAGATTTCTCCGAAGAAGACAGAAAGAGGGCCAGTAGGTGCATGAAAACTTGTTCACCATCATGAAGTCTCAGGAAAATGCAAATCCAAACTGCAAGGCCATGGCAGCTCACTGTGGTCAGCATGGCTAGAAGGAAGCAGACAGGAAATAACAAGTGTCAGAGAGGAGGTGGAGAGAAGGGAAGCCTCCTGCACTGCTGGTGGGAGTGTAACCCGGTGCAGCCACGATGCCAAAGGTGTGGAACTGCCTCAGAAGTTTAAGTATCCATGTCCCGTATGACCCAGCTATTAATCTGCCGCTTGCTTATCCAAAACAGTCAGAAAGACTACCGCATAAAGACATGTGCATGGCTGTGTTCACCACAGTCTTACTCCTGATATCCAAGACTTGGAAAGCACCCTGGTGTCCAGCAAGGGATGATTGGAGAAGGAAGATGGGCTATAGCCACACAATGGTATACCACTCAGCCGGAACAAATGATGCAATCCAGCCATTTGTGACCACCAGAATGGCTGTGAGGGTTTTAGGGGAAGTGTAACAAGCCCCAGTGAGAAATTCAAATACCATAGAATCTCTCTTACAAGGCGAAGAAAAAGCAAGCACTAACCAACAGGTGGCACTGAACATTTGTATGCGGGCTCCCAGAGGCAAAGAGGGGCGGTGACGGAGGGTGAAAGAGAAGATTAGGCACAAGTGTGTGGTGAGGGCCTGTGATTAGTCTTACACTGGTGAAGATGATGTAAGCTACACAGAAGTCTAAAGCAATGAGGATGTGAATCTGGAAGTTATAGTACGTTCTAATGCAGGGTCATGGCTATAAATTCACCTCAAATCAAAAATCCAAAAAGGGGTCCAGAATGATGTCATAAAGCTTTGGGGGCGGAAAGAGTTTACAGAAGGTGAACTTCCAAGGATGGAAAATCACCTCCAAATGCTTACAGATGCTACAGAAAGGCAGACCATTCCAAATAGGTGAAGAGGAATACTACGAAGAGAACATGATCAGTCCTAAACCCATGAACGAACGGAAAATGTTACCGTCCGTGATGTTATTACTAATCACCTTCACGAATAATCCAAACAGGCCCACGTCTTCCCAAGTTCAGGCAAAAGGTTGGTCCAAAAGTACAATTCAGGGCCGGCCCTGTGGTGGAGCAGGTAAGTGCCCACATTCCGCTTGGGCGGCCCGGGCCTCACTGTTTCACCTTACGAGTGCATATCACATTAGTAGTGTTAGGAAATATAGATTTCATGGTATGGTGCGGGCAGAGATCATAAATAAGCAGCAATTGTGAGGATACGTTATCAATACGCACAAGAAAAGGAACCATAAGAATATTACAATCTATGGAAGTATCTGGTACACTTCCCAAAGGCAGAAGGAAGGAAAACTTGTGACCTGCCAAGGTGGAATTGGCAGAGTGCCACGAGATGACACCATCATTGTGCATCAGAACATTCCCTGGGCAACTTCAACTTGTGAGGGAGTCCAGGACTTTTTCTGGGTAAGGTCCACCCATTTTGCCATCTACCCAAGATATAAGAGATAAAACCCAGGATAATCTTACAGGAGTGAAACCAGTGTCTAGAGAGAATGTAGGAGCCCTTTCGAAGTTCAAGGAGAAAGATAGAAACTGACAACAATTGCAGAAAAAGGAAAACTATCCTACCTAGACAGGGTGAGGAGTCAGACTGGTCTGAGATGGCTGTGAAACTCTGTGTGCACGGAGGTTGTCAGGACAACTTCGAATTTTGAGGTCGCTTATGACATCACGGTGAACATGTCCCCCAGGGTGGCCGCATGGTTACAGTCTGAGGATTGGCCTAGGCTAGGCTATTAAAGGGACAGATACCCAGAAACAGGTTTGGCAAACAGAAAGCAGGCACAGAAACTAGAAGAGATAAAACAGAGTCTGATGCAAGGGATAAGAAAGGAACCCTAGGCCACAAGTGAGAATAGAGGGACAGGCACGGAGAGGAGAACATTGTCATCTATTCAAGTCTATGGGGAGGTCATGCTGATTCAAGCTTGCAACTTCATTGGAAACAAGTGGCCGGACTTGGCGTTCATCACACCTACAGTGCCCTTGTGCCTTAAGCATAATGCAAAGTCAAGAAAGATGTCTTGAGGACATTGAAGAGAAGAATCGATGCCTCCTTTCCAAGGCCCATAGCATTCTTTGAAGGTCAGTCTCTTTTTCCGAAGCTCTGGTGTCACGTGGGCCCACTGGGCACATGGTAATGTGTCCCAAGAGATGTCTTGGAAGCCTTGAAGGAATGGAGCCCTGTCACGCTTGGGGTATGTCTCTTTGTTTGGAAGTGCTCTACAAGGGTGCTGAAAAGCACCCTCTTCCACAGGGCTTCGTTCCTTCGTGAAGGCTGCCCTCCCAGGCTAGTGTGCTCTGTTTGCCTCCATCGAAATTCTCTCCCCCTACCTCTTGCCGTAGAAGGATTATTGATTATGTGTTTTGACACCATATGTAAGGAAGTTGCACGAAAATTAGAACTTTACAGTTGTGTTTCAAGAAAAATAAACAGGCCAGGGTAGAGGATGTAGGGCAAACAAATGGCACACCCTATAAAAATTAAGTAAGCCCGTATCTGGACGGAATCTAGGGGAACGTTCAAGGATCAGGGGTCAAGTTCGAAACTTCCCAAATCCGGAAAAGAGACAGAAAAATATCTTTCCTGGAGAGTGGAATTCATCCGATTTGTCTAAGTTGTCTTGGAAACATTGTGTCCGTGAAGGGGGTTGCCAGGACCACCTCGAATTTGGAGTTTCTGATCTCAGGATGTCAAACCAACCCACATGACCACGTGTTCTCAGTGCTTAGTTTGACCTAGGCTAGGGTAGCCAAGAGTCCTACAAGTGACCGGTGCAAATTCAAGGACAACAACCAAGAGTCACGAAAGCACTCACACCTCACCCTAGAGAACATACAGCGATTAAAGAAATACAAACTAATCCCTCGGAATGAAGGAGAACGGACTGATAAGCATGTCTAAGGGAGATAGCTGAGAAAGACCATGACGAGTATACTATGGAAAAGAAAAAGAGGACCCAGAAAATGGAAGGTGAACAGAAATCACACCTGAATTATCCACAATGAAAGATGATGTCCGTCTTTAGACAGACTCTGCTGGAACGTTTGAAAGTCAGAGAAATTCACAAGCCAAAAAACGGCAGCGAAGGTCAAGCATGGGCTAACTGGGAAGGGTGAGTTATGAGACTGCTCCAAGCAGGCTCTGAAACCTGTATCCAGGAAGCATGCTGGACCTCAGAGACACAATTATGACAAATCCTCTGACATCACAATGGACCCGAAAAACAACCTAGCCTCATCTACACAGTGCTAGAGTTGGGCTCACTAGTATATTTAACTCCCGTTGCACTCAACTGCACGTTGCCACTGAACATGTAAGTGGCCGGCCGGTGGTGCAGTGGTGAGGTCCGCACCTTCTGGGTCTGTGGCCCAGTATGGGCTGGGTGGAATCCTCGGTTTGGGCCTCCTCACCACTGCTTCAGTTGTTCTGGTGCAGGCGTCCGAGGTAGAGTAGAGGCAGATGGGAAGGGACGTTGGACAGGGCCAGACTTCCACAGCAAATACAGGAGCATTGCCAGCAGATGTGAGCACAGCAATGCACTTGTGCCAAAACAAAACCAATTAAAAGTTGCAAAGAATAGAAAAACTGAAGCTAAGGAAAAAAAAAACAAAAAAACAGGAGCTTGCCATTACGAAGAATAGGATCTCTGTGAATAACCTTAGCAAAACAGGTGAATTCTATGTTAATTCAAAAACTAGCAAACCTTTGGGGAAAGAAACTCAAGAAGACACAAGAAAAAAAAAGATATCGAGGGATCGAGGAATGGAAGGATTAACACACTTGAAAGGTTCATACCGCAGTAAGGAATCTCTGGATTCCATGCAATCCCAGTCAAAGTTGCAGCAGTATTTGCCACAGAGAAGAAGAGAGAATCCTAAAGTTTCTAGCCAGCAACACGAGACCCTGACTAGGCAAAGGAATCCTCAGGAAAACGAACAAAGCAGCACGTGTCACAATTTCTGATTTCAACATAGAGGACGAAGCGCTAGGTACCGAAACGGCACAGTCTGGGCCCCAAAACAGGCATGAAGACCCATGCAAAACAATTGAGAGCCCAGAGCCCAACTCAAACTTACATGGACAGCCCATTTTGGACCAGGCAGCCAAGTGGAGACAGCGGAGGAAGGAGAGTCTCTACAATAAACGGTGCTGGGAAGCCTGCACAGCCACATGGAACACAACGAGAGTACACCATGATGTTACACCTGGCACACACACCACCTGAAATGGATTAAAGCCTTGAATGGCAGACTTGAAACCGTGAACCTTGTAGGAGAAGACCTAGGCAGAGTGCTCTTTGCCATCTGTCTGAGCCGCCTATTTGGAAGAAGCATGTCTGACTGGGCAAGGGCAACAAAGGAAACAAGAAACAAACGGGACCACATCAAATGCACACACTTCTGCCCACTCAAGGAAACCATCAACTGAATACTAAGACACCACAACGATTGGGAGAGGATGTTTGCAAACCACACATCGGACAAGGGGTGAAAAGCCCAAAGATGCAATCAACTCGCACGTCTCCACAAGAAAAAAAACAAGCCAATGAAAACCTGGTCAAAAGATGGAAGCAGAGATTTCTCCGAAGAAGACAGAAAGAGGGCCAGTAGGTGCATGAAAACTTGTTCACCATCATGAAGTCTCAGGAAAATGCAAATCCAAACTGCAAGGCCATGGCAGCTCACTGTGGTCAGCATGGCTAGAAGGAAGCAGACAGGAAATAACAAGTGTCAGAGAGGAGGTGGAGAGAAGGGAAGCCTCCTGCACTGCTGGTGGGAGTGTAACCCGGTGCAGCCACGATGCCAAAGGTGTGGAACTGCCTCAGAAGTTTAAGTATCCATGTCCCGTATGACCCAGCTATTAATCTGCCGCTTGCTTATCCAAAACAGTCAGAAAGACTACCGCATAAAGACATGTGCATGGCTGTGTTCACCACAGTCTTACTCCTGATATCCAAGACTTGGAAAGCACCCTGGTGTCCAGCAAGGGATGAGTGGAGAAGGAAGATGGGCTATAGCCACACAATGGTATACCACTCAGCCGGAACAAATGATGCAATCCAGCCATTTGTGACCACCAGAATGGCTGTGAGGGTTTTAGGGGAAGTGTAACAAGCCCCAGGGAGAAATTCAAATACCATAGAATCTCACTTACAAGGCGAAGAAAAAGCAAGCACTAACCAACAGGTGGCACTGAACATTTGTATGCGGGCTCCCAGAGGCAAAGAGGGGCGGTGACGGAGGGTGAAAGAGAAGATTAGGCACAAGTGTGTGGTGAGGGCCTGTGATTAGTCTTACACTGGTGAAGATGATGTAAGCTACACAGAAGTCTAAAGCAATGAGGATGTGAATCTGGAAGTTATAGTACGTTCTAATGCAGGGTCATGGCTATAAATTCACCTCAAATCAAAAATCCAAAAAGGGGTCCAGAATGATGTCATAAAGCTTTGGGGGCGGAAAGAGTTTACAGAAGGTGAACTTCCAAGGATGGAAAATCACCTCCAAATGCTTACAGATGCTACAGAAAGGCAGACCATTCCAAATAGGTGAAGAGGAATACTACGAAGAGAACATGATCAGTCCTAAACCCATGAACGAACGGAAAATGTTACCGTCCATGATGTTATTACTAATCACCTTCACGAATAATCCAAACAGGCCCACGTCTTCCCAAGTTCAGGCAAAAGGTTGGTCCAAAAGTACAATTCAGGGCCGGCCCTGTGGTGGAGCAGGTAAGTGCCCACATTCCGCTTGGGCGGCCCGGGCCTCACTGTTTCACCTTACGAGTGCATATCACATTAGTAGTGTTAGGAAATATAGATTTCATGGTATGGTGCGGGCAGAGATCATAAATAAGCAGCAATTGTGAGGATACGTTATCAATACGCACAAGAAAAGGAACCATAAGAATATTACAATCTATGGAAGTATCTGGTACACTTCCCAAAGGCAGAAGGAAGGAAAACTTGTGACCTGCCAAGGTGGAATTGGCAGAGTGCCACGAGATGACACCATCATCGTGCATCAGAACATTCCCTGGGCAACTTCAACTTGTGAGGGAGTCCAGGACTTTTTCTGGGTAAGGTCCACCCATTTTGCCATCTACCCAAGATATAAGAGATAAAACCCAGGATAATCTTACAGGAGTGAAACCAGTGTCTAGAGAGAATGTAGGAGCCCTTTCGAAGTTCAAGGAGAAAGATAGAAACTGACAACAATTGCAGAAAAAGGAAAACTATCCTACCTAGACAGGGTGAGGAGTCAGACTGGTCTGAGATGGCTGTGAAACTCTGTGTGCACGGAGGTTGTCAGGACAACTTCGAATTTTGAGGTCGCTTATGACATCACGGTGAACATGTCCCCCAGGGTGGCCGCATGGTTACAGTCTGAGGATTGGCCTAGGCTAGGCTATTAAAGGGACAGATACCCAGAAACAGGTTTGGCAAACAGAAAGCAGGCACAGAAACTAGAAGAGATAAAACAGAGTCTGATGCAAGGGATAAGAAAGGAACCCTAGGCCACAAGTGAGAATAGAGGGACAGGCACGGAGAGGAGAACATTGTCATCTATTCAAGTCTATGGGGAGGTCATGCTGATTCAAGCTTGCAACTTCATTGGAAACAAGTGGCCGGACTTGGGGTTCATCACACCTACAGTGCCCTTGTGCCTTAAGCATAATGCAAAGTCAAGAAAGATGTCTTGAGGACATTGAAGAGAAGAATCGATGCCTCCTTTCCAAGGCCCATAGCATTCTTTGAAGGTCAGTCTCTTTTTCCGAAGCTCTGGTGTCACGTGGGCCCACTGGGCACATGGTAATGTGTCCCAAGAGATGTCTTGGAAGCCTTGAAGGAATGGAGCCCTGTCACGCTTGGGGTATGTCTCTTTGTTTGGAAGTGCTCTACAAGGGTGCTGAAAAGCACCCTCTTCCACAGGGCTTCGTTCCTTCGTGAAGGCTGCCCTCCCAGGCTAGTGTGCTCTGTTTGCCTCCATCGAAATTCTCTCCCCCTACCTCTTGCCGTAGAAGGATTATTGATTATGTGTTTTGACACCATATGTAAGGAAGTTGCACGAAAATTAGAACTTTACAGTTGTGTTTCAAGAAAAATAAACAGGCCAGGGTAGAGGATGTAGGGCAAACAAATGGCACACCCTATAAAAAGTAAGTAAGCCCGTATCTGGACGGAATCTAGGGGAACGTTCAAGGATCAGGGGTCAAGTTCGAAACTTCCCAAATCCGGAAAAGAGACAGAAAAATATCTTTCCTGGAGAGTGGAATTCATCCGATTTGTCTAAGTTGTCTTGGAAACATTGTGTCCGTGAAGGGGGTTGCCAGGACCACCTCGAATTTGGAGTTTCTGATCTCAGGATGTCAAACCAACCCACATGACCACGTGTTCTCAGTGCTTAGTTTGACCTAGGCTAGGGTAGCCAAGAGTCCTACAAGTGACCGGTGCAAATTCAAGGACAACAACCAAGAGTCACGAAAGCACTCACACCTCACCCTAGAGAACATACAGCGATTAAAGAAATACAAACTAATCCCTCGGAATGAAGGAGAACGGACTGATAAGCATGTCTAAGGGAGATAGCTGAGAAAGACCATGACGAGTATACTATGGAAAAGAAAAAGAGGACCCAGAAAATGGAAGGTGAACAGAAATCACACCTGAATTATCCACAATGAAAGATGATGTCCGTCTTTAGACAGACTCTGCTGGAACGTTTGAAAGTCAGAGAAATTCACAAGCCAAAAAACGGCAGCGAAGGTCAAGCATGGGCTAACTGGGAAGGGTGAGTTATGAGACTGCTCCAAGCAGGCTCTGAAACCTGTATCCAGGAAGCATGCTGGACCTCAGAGACACAATTATGACAAATCCTCTGACATCACAATGGACCCGAAAAACAACCTAGCCTCATCTACACAGTGCTAGAGTTGGGCTCACTAGTATATTTAACTCCCGTTGCACTCAACTGCACGTTGCCACTGAACATGTAAGTGGCCGGCCGGTGGTGCAGTGGTGAGGTCCGCACCTTCTGGGTCTGTGGCCCAGTATGGGCTGGGTGGAATCCTCGGTTTGGGCCTCCTCACCACTGCTTCAGTTGTTCTGGTGCAGGCGTCCGAGGTAGAGTAGAGGCAGATGGGAAGGGACGTTGGACAGGGCCAGACTTCCACAGCAAATACAGGAGCATTGCCAGCAGATGTGAGCACAGCAATGCACTTGTGCCAAAACAAAACCAATTAAAAGTTGCAAAGAATAGAAAAACTGAAGCTAAGGAAAAAAAAAACAAAAAAACAGGAGCTTGCCATTACGAAGAATAGGATCTCTGTGAATAACCTTAGCAAAACAGGTGAATTCTATGTTAATTCAAAAACTAGCAAACCTTTGGGGAAAGAAACTCAAGAAGACACAAGAAAAAAAAAGATATCGAGGGATCTAGGAATGGAAGGATTAACACACTTGAAAGGTTCATACCGCAGTAAGGAATCTCTGGATTCCATGCAATCCCAGTCAAAGTTGCAGCAGTATTTGCCACAGAGAAGAAGAGAGAATCCTAAAGTTTCTAGCCAGCAACACGAGACCCTGACTAGGCAAAGGAATCCTCAGGAAAACGAACAAAGCAGCACGTGTCACAATTTCTGATTTCAACATAGAGGACGAAGCGCTAGGTACCGAAACGGCACAGTCTGGGCCCCAAAACAGGCATGAAGACCCATGCAAAACAATTGAGAGCCCAGAGCCCAACTCAAACTTACATGGACAGCCCATTTTGGACCAGGGAGCCAAGTGGAGACAGCGGAGGAAGGAGAGTCTCTACAATAAACGGTGCTGGGAAGCCTGCACAGCCACCTGGAACACAACGAGAGTACACCATGATGTTACACCTGGCACACACACCACCTGAAATGGATTAAAGCCTTGAATGGCAGACTTGAAACCGTGAACCTTGTAGGAGAAGACCTAGGCAGAGTGCTCTTTGCCATCTGTCTGAGCCGCCTATTTGGAAGAAGCATGTCTGACTGGGCAAGGGCAACAAAGGAAACAAGAAACAAACGGGACCACATCAAATGCACACACTTCTGCCCACTCAAGGAAACCATCAACTGAATACTAAGACACCACAACGATTGGGAGAGGATGTTTGCAAACCACACATCGGACAAGGGGTGAAAAGCCCAAAGATGCAATCAACTCGCACGTCTCCACAAGAAAAAAAACAAGCCAATGAAAACCTGGTCAAAAGATGGAAGCAGAGATTTCTCCGAAGAAGACAGAAAGAGGGCCAGTAGGTGCATGAAAACTTGTTCACCATCATGAAGTCTCAGGAAAATGCAAATCCAAACTGCAAGGCCATGGCAGCTCACTGTGGTCAGCATGGCTAGAAGGAAGCAGACAGGAAATAACAAGTGTCAGAGAGGAGGTGGAGAGAAGGGAAGCCTCCTGCACTGCTGGTGGGAGTGTAACCCGGTGCAGCCACGATGCCAAAGGTGTGGAACTGCCTCAGAAGTTTAAGTATCCATGTCCCGTATGACCCAGCTATTAATCTGCCGCTTGCTTATCCAAAACAGTCAGAAAGACTACCGCATAAAGACATGTGCATGGCTGTGTTCACCACAGTCTTACTCCTGATATCCAAGACTTGGAAAGCACCCTGGTGTCCAGCAAGGGATGATTGGAGAAGGAAGATGGGCTATAGCCACACAATGGTATACCACTCAGCCGGAACAAATGATGCAATCCAGCCATTTGTGACCACCAGAATGGCTGTGAGGGTTTTAGGGGAAGTGTAACAAGCCCCAGTGAGAAATTCAAATACCATAGAATCTCACTTACAAGGCGAAGAAAAAGCAAGCACTAACCAACAGGTGGCACTGAACATTTGTATGCGGGCTCCCAGAGGCAAAGAGGGGCGGTGACGGAGGGTGAAAGAGAAGATTAGGCACAAGTGTGTGGTGAGGGCCTGTGATTAGTCTTACACTGGTGAAGATGATGTAAGCTACACAGAAGTCTAAAGCAATGAGGATGTGAATCTGGAAGTTATAGTACGTTCTAATGCAGGGTCATGGCTATAAATTCACCTCAAATCAAAAATCCAAAAAGGGGTCCAGAATGATGTCATAAAGCTTTGGGGGCGGAAAGAGTTTACAGAAGGTGAACTTCCAAGGATGGAAAATCACCTCCAAATGCTTACAGATGCTACAGAAAGGCAGACCATTCCAAATAGGTGAAGAGGAATACTACGAAGAGAACATGATCAGTCCTAAACCCATGAACGAACGGAAAATGTTACCGTCCATGATGTTATTACTAATCACCTTCACGAATAATCCAAACAGGCCCACGTCTTCCCAAGTTCAGGCAAAAGGTTGGTCCAAAAGTACAATTCAGGGCCGGCCCTGTGGTGGAGCAGGTAAGTGCCCACATTCCGCTTGGGCGGCCCGGGCCTCACTGTTTCACCTTACGAGTGCATATCACATTAGTAGTGTTAGGAAATATAGATTTCATGGTATGGTGCGGGCAGAGATCATAAATAAGCAGCAATTGTGAGGATACGTTATCAATACGCACAAGAAAAGGAACCATAAGAATATTACAATCTATGGAAGTATCTGGTACACTTCCCAAAGGCAGAAGGAAGGAAATCTTGTGACCTGCCAAGGTGGAATTGGCAGAGTGCCACGAGATGACACCATCATCGTGCATCAGAACATTCCCTGGGCAACTTCAACTTGTGAGGGAGTCCAGGACTTTTTCTGGGTAAGGTCCACCCATTTTGCCATCTACCCAAGATATAAGAGATAAAACCCAGGATAATCTTACAGGAGTGACACCAGTGTCTAGAGAGAATGTAGGAGCCCTTTCGAAGTTCAAGGAGAAAGATAGAAACTGACAACAATTGCAGAAAAAGGAAAACTATCCTACCTAGACAGGGTGAGGAGTCAGACTGGTCTGAGATGGCTGTGAAACTCTGTGTGCACGGAGGTTGTCAGGACAACTTCGAATTTTGAGGTCGCTTATGACATCACGGTGAACATGTCCCCCAGGGTGGCCGCATGGTTACAGTCTGAGGATTGGCCTAGGCTAGGCTATTAAAGGGACAGATACCCAGAAACAGGTTTGGCAAACAGAAAGCAGGCACAGAAACTAGAAGAGATAAAACAGAGTCTGATGCAAGGGATAAGAAAGGAACCCTAGGCCACAAGTGAGAATAGAGGGACAGGCACGGAGAGGAGAACATTGTCATCTATTCAAGTCTATGGGGAGGTCATGCTGATTCAAGCTTGCAACTTCATTGGAAACAAGTGGCCGGACTTGGCGTTCATCACACCTACAGTGCCCTCGTGCCTTAAGCATAATGCAAAGTCAAGAAAGATGTCTTGAGGACATTGAAGAGAAGAATCGATGCCTCCTTTCCAAGGCCCATAGCATTCTTTGAAGGTCAGTCTCTTTTTCCGAAGCTCTGGTGTCACGTGGGCCCACTGGGCACATGGTAATGTGTCCCAAGAGATGTCTTGGAAGCCTTGAAGGAATGGAGCCCTGTCACGCTTGGGGTATGTCTCTTTGTTTGGAAGTGCTCTACAAGGGTGCTGAAAAGCACCCTCTTCCACAGGGCTTCGTTCCTTCGTGAAGGCTGCCCTCCCAGGCTAGTGTGCTCTGTTTGCCTCCATCGAAATTCTCTCCCCCTACCTCTTGCCGTAGAAGGATTATTGATTATGTGTTTTGACACCATATGTAAGGAAGTTGCACGAAAATTAGAACTTTACAGTTGTGTTTCAAGAAAAATAAACAGGCCAGGGTAGAGGATGTAGGGCAAACAAATGGCACACCCTATAAAAATTAAGTAAGCCCGTATCTGGACGGAATCTAGGGGAACGTTCAAGGATCAGGGGTCAAGTTCGAAACTTCCCAAATCCGGAAAAGAGACAGAAAAATATCTTTCCTGGAGAGTGGAATTCATCCGATTTGTCTAAGTTGTCTTGGAAACATTGTGTCCGTGAAGGGGGTTGCCAGGACCACCTCGAATTTGGAGTTTCTGATCTCAGGATGTCAAACCAACCCACATGACCACGTGTTCTCAGTGCTTAGTTTGACCTTGGCTAGGGTAGCCAAGAGTCCTACAAGTGACCGGTGCAAATTCAAGGACAACAACCAAGAGTCACGAAAGCACTCACACCTCACCCTAGAGAACATACAGCGATTAACGAAATATAAACTAATCCCTTGGAATGAAGGAGAACGGACTGATAAGCATGTCTAAGGGAGATAGCTGAGAAAGACCATGACGAGTATACTATGGAAAAGAAAAAGAGGACCCAGAAAATGGAAGGTGAACAGAAATCACACCTGAATTATCCACAATGAAAGATGATGTCCGTCTTTAGACAGACTGTGCTGGAACGTTTGAAAGTCAGAGAAATTCACAAGCCAAAAAACGGCAGCGAAGGTCAAGCATGGGCTAACTGGGAAGGGTGAGTTATGAGACTGCTCCAAGCAGGCTCTGAAACCTGTATCCAGGAAGCATGCTGGACCTCAGAGACACAATTATGACAAATCCTCTGACATCACAATGGACCCGAAAAACAACCTAGCCTCATCTACACAGTGCTAGAGTTGGGCTCACTAGTATATTTAACTCCCATTGCACTCAACTGCACGTTGCCACTGAACATGTAAGTGGCCGGCCGGTGGTGCAGTGGTGAGGTCCGCACCTTCTGGGTCTGTGGCCCAGTATGGGCTGGGTGGAATCCTCGGTTTGGGCCTCCTCACCACTGCTTCAGTTGTTCTGGTGCAGGCGTCCGAGGTAGAGTAGAGGCAGATGGGAAGGGACGTTGGACAGGGCCAGACTTCCACAGCAAATACAGGAGCATTGCCAGCAGATGTGAGCACAGCAATGCACTTGTGCCAAAACAAAACCAATTAAAAGTTGCAAAGAATAGAAAAACTGAAGCTAAGGAAAAAAAAAACAAAAAAACAGGAGCTTGCCATTACGAAGAATAGGATCTCTGTGAATACCCTTAGCAAAACAGGTGAATTCTATGTTAATTCAAAAACTAGCAAACCTTTGGGGAAAGAAACTCAAGAAGACACAAGAAAAAAAAAGATATCGAGGGATCTAGGAATGGAAGGATTAACACACTTGAAAGGTTCATACCGCAGTAAGGAATCTCTGGATTCCATGCAATCCCAGTCAAAGTTGCAGCAGTATTTGCCACAGAGAAGAAGAGAGAATCCTGAAGTTTCTAGCCAGCAACACGAGACCCTGACTAGGCAAAGGAATCCTCAGGAAAACGAACAAAGCAGCACGTGTCACAATTTCTGATTTCAACATAGAGGACGAAGCGCTAGGTACCGAAACGGCACAGTCTGGGCCCCAAAACAGGCATGAAGACCCATGCAAAACAATTGAGAGCCCAGAGCCCAACTCAAACTTACATGGACAGCCCATTTTGGACCAGGGAGCCAAGTGGAGACAGCGGAGGAAGGAGAGTCTCTACAATAAACGGTGCTGGGAAGCCTGCACAGCCACATGGAACACAACGAGAGTACGCCATGATGTTACACCTGGCACACACACCACCTGAAATGGATTAAAGCCTTGAATGGCAGACTTGAAACCGTGAACCTTGTAGGAGAAGACCTAGGCAGAGTGCTCTTTGCCATCTGTCTGAGCCGCCTATTTGGAAGAAGCATGTCTGACTGGGCAAGGGCAACAAAGGAAACAAGAAACAAACGGGACCACATCAAATGCACACACTTCTGCCCACTCAAGGAAACCATCAACTGAATACTAAGACACCACAACAATTGGGAGAGGATGTTTGCAAATCACACATCGGACAAGGGGTGAAAAGCCCAAAGATACAATCAACTCGCACGTCTCCACAAGAAAAAAAACAAGCCAATGAAAACCTGGTCAAAAGATGGAAGCAGAGATTTCTCCGAAGAAGACAGAAAGAGGGCCAGTAGGTGCACGAAAACTTGTTCACCATCATGAAGTCTCAGGAAAATGCAAATCCAAACTGCAAGGCCATGGCAGCTCACTGTGGTCAGCATGGCTAGAAGGAAGCAGACAGGAAATAACAAGTGTCAGAGAGGAGGTGGAGAGAAGGGAAGCCTCCTGCACTGCTGGTGGGAGTGTAACCCGGTGCAGCCACGATGCCAAAGGTGTGGAACTGCCTCAGAAATTTAAGTATCCATGTCCCGTATGACCCAGCTATTAATCTGCCGCTTGCTTATCCAAAACAGTCAGAAAGACTACCGCATAAAGACATGTGCATGGCTGTGTTCACCACAGTCTTACTCCTGATATCCAAGACTTGGAAAGCACCCTGGTGTCCAGCAAGGGATGATTGGAGAAGGAAGATGGGCTATAGCCACACAATGGTATACCACTCAGCCGGAACAAATGATGCAATCCAGCCATTTGTGACCACCAGAATGGCTGTGAGGGTTTTAGGGGAAGTGTAACAAGCCCCAGTGAGAAATTCAAATACCATAGAATCTCACTTACAAGGCGAAGAAAAAGCAAGCACTAACCAACAGGTGGCACTGAACATTTGTATGCGGGCTCCCAGAGGCAAAGAGGGGCGGTGACGGAGGGTGAAAGAGAAGATTAGGCACAAGTGTGTGGTGAGGGCCTGTGATTAGTCTTACACTGGTGAAGATGATGTAAGCTACACAGAAGTCTAAAGCAATGAGGATGTGAATCTGGAAGTTATAGTACGTTCTAATGCAGGGTCATGGCTATAAATTCACCTGAAATCAAAAATCCAAAAAGGGGTCCAGAATGATGTCATAAAGCTTTGGGGGCGGAAAGAGTTTACGGAAGGTGAACTTCCAAGGATGGAAAATCACCTCCAAATGCTTACAGATGCTACAGAAAGGCAGACCATTCCAAATAGGTGAAGAGGAATACTACGAAGAGAACATGATCAGTCCTAAACCCATGAACGAACGGAAAATGTTACCGTCCATGATGTTATTACTAATCACCTTCACGAATAATCCAAACAGGCCCACGTCTTCCCAAGTTCAGGCAAAAGGTTGGTCCAAAAGTACAATTCAGGGCCGGCCCTGTGGTGGAGCAGGTAAGTGCCCACATTCCGCTTGGGCGGCCCGGGCCTCACTGTTTCACATTACGAGTGCATATCACATTAGTAGTGTTAGGAAATATAGATTTCATGGTATGGTGCGGGCAGAGATCATAAATAAGCAGCAATTGTGAGGATACGTTATCAATACGCACAAGAAAAGGAACCATAAGAATATTACAATCTATGGAAGTATCTGGTACACTTCCCAAAGGCAGAAGGAAGGAAATCTTGTGACCTGCCAAGGTGGAATTGGCAGAGTGCCACGAGATGACACCATCATTGTGCATCAGAACATTCCCTGGGCAACTTCAACTTGTGAGGGAGTCCAGGACTTTTTCTGGGTAAGGTCCACCCATTTTGCCATCTACCCAAGATATAAGAGATAAAACCCAGGATAATCTTACAGGAGTGACACCAGTGTCTAGAGAGAATGTAGGAGCCCTTTCGAAGTTCAAGGAGAAAGATAGAAACTGACAACAATTGCAGAAAAAGGAAAACTATCCTACCTAGACAGGGTGAGGAGTCAGACTGGTCTGAGATGGCTGTGAAACTCTGTGTGCACGGAGGTTGTCAGGACAACTTCGAATTTTGAGGTCGCTTATGACATCACGGTGAACATGTCCCCCAGGGTGGCCGCATGGTTACAGTCTGAGGATTGGCCTAGGCTAGGCTATTAAAGGGACAGATACCCAGAAACAGGTTTGGCAAACAGAAAGCAGGCACAGAAACTAGAAGAGATAAAACAGAGTCTGATGCAAGGGATAAGAAAGGAACCCTAGGCCACAAGTGAGAATAGAGGGACAGGCACGGAGAGGAGAACATTGTCATCTATTCAAGTCTATGGGGAGGTCATGCTGATTCAAGCTTGCAACTTCATTGGAAACAAGTGGCCGGACTTGGCGTTCATCACACCTACAGTGCCCTTGTGCCTTAAGCATAATGCAAAGTCAAGAAAGATGTCTTGAGGACATTGAAGAGAAGAATCGATGCCTCCTTTCCAAGGCCCATAGCATTCTTTGAAGGTCAGTCTCTTTTTCCGAAGCTCTGGTGTCACGTGGGCCCACTGGGCACATGGTAATGTGTCCCAAGAGATGTCTTGGAAGCCTTGAAGGAATGGAGCCCTGTCACGCTTGGGGTATGTCTCTTTGTTTGGAAGTGCTCTACAAGGGTGCTGAAAAGCACCCTCTTCCACAGGGCTTCGTTCCTTCGTGAAGGCTGCCCTCCCAGGCTAGTGTGCTCTGTTTGCCTCCATCGAAATTCTCTCCCCCTACCTCTTGCCGTAGAAGGATTATTGATTATGTGTTTTGACACCATATGTAAGGAAGTTGCACGAAAATTAGAACTTTACAGTTGTGTTTCAAGAAAAATAAACAGGCCAGGGTAGAGGATGTAGGGCAAACAAATGGCACACCCTATAAAAAGTAAGTAAGCCCGTATCTGGACGGAATCTAGGGGAACGTTCAAGGATCAGGGGTCAAGTTCGAAACTTCCCAAATCCGGAAAAGAGACAGAAAAATATCTTTCCTGGAGAGTGGAATTCATCCGATTTGTCTAAGTTGTCTTGGAAACATTGTGTCCGTGAAGGGGGTTGCCAGGACCACCTCGAATTTGGAGTTTCTGATATCTCAGGATGTCAAACCAACCCACATGACCACGTGTTCTCAGTGCTTAGTTTGACCTAGGCTAGGATAGCCAAGAGTCCTACAAGTGACCGGTGCAAATTCAAGGACAACAACCAAGAGTCACGAAAGCACTCACACCTCACCCTAGAGAACATACAGCGATTAAAGAAATACAAACTAATCCCTTGGAATGAAGGAGAACGGACTGATAAGCATGTCTAAGGGAGATAGCTGAGAAAGACCATGACGAGTATACTATGGAAAAGAAAAAGAGGACCCAGAAAATGGAAGGTGAACAGAAATCACACCTGAATTATCCACAATGAAAGATGATGTCCGTCTTTAGACAGACTCTGCTGGAACGTTTGAAAGTCAGAGAAATTCACAAGCCAAAAAACGGCAGCGAAGGTCAAGCATGGGCTAACTGGGAAGGGTGAGTTATGAGACTGCTCCAAGCAGGCTCTGAAACCTGTATCCAGGAAGCATGCTGGACCTCAGAGACACAATTATGACAAATCCTCTGACATCACAATGGACCCGAAAAACAACCTAGCCTCATCTACACAGTGCTAGAGTTGGGCTCACTAGTATATTTAACTCCCATTGCACTCAACTGCACGTTGCCACTGAACATGTAAGTGGCCGGCCGGTGGTGCAGTGGTGAGGTCCGCACCTTCTGGGTCTGTGGCCCAGTATGGTCTGGGTGGAATCCTCGGTTTGGGCCTCCTCACCACTGCTTCAGTTGTTCTGGTGCAGGCGTCCGAGGTAGAGTAGAGGCAGATGGGAAGGGACGTTGGACAGGGCCAGACTTCCACAGCAAATACAGGAGCATTGCCAGCAGATGTGAGCACAGCAATGCACTTGTGCCAAAACAAAACCAATTAAAAGTTGCAAAGAATAGAAAAACTGAAGCTAAGGAAAAAAAAAAAAAAAAAAACAGGAGCTTGCCATTACGAAGAATAGGATCTCTGTGAATAACCTTAGCAAAACAGGTGAATTCTATGTTAATTCAAAAACTAGCAAACCTTTGGGGAAAGAAACTCAAGAAGACACAAGAAAAAAAAAGATACCGAGGGATCTAGGAATGGAAGGATTAACACACTTGAAAGGTTCATACCGCAGTAAGGAATCTCTGGATTCCATGCAATCCCAGTCAAAGTTGCAGCAGTATTTGCCACAGAGAAGAAGAGAGAATCCTAAAGTTTCTAGCCAGCAACACGAGACCCTGACTAGGCAAAGGAATCCTCAGGAAAACGAACAAAGCGGCACGTGTCACAATTTCTGATTTCAACATAGAGGACGAAGCGCTAGGTACCGAAACGGCACAGTCTGGGCCCCAAAACAGGCATGAAGACCCATGCAAAACAATTGAGAGCCCAGAGCCCAACTCAAACTTACATGGACAGCCCATTTTGGACCAGGGAGCCAAGTGGAGACAGCGGAGAAAGGAGAGTCTCTACAATAAACGGTGCTGGGAAGCCTGCACAGCCACATGGAACACAACGAGAGTACACCATGATGTTACACCTGGCACACACACCACCTGAAGTGGATTAAAGCCTTGAATGGCAGACTTGAAACCGTGAACCTTGTAGGAGAAGACCTAGGCAGAGTGCTCTTTGCCATCTGTCTGAGCCGCCTATTTGGAAGAAGCATGTCTGACTGGGCAAGGGCAACAAAGGAAACAAGAAACAAACGGGACCACATCAAATGCACACACTTCTGCCCACTCAAGGAAACCATCAACTGAATACTAAGACACCACAACAATTGGGAGAGGATGTTTGCAAACCACACATCGGACAAGGGGTGAAAAGCCCAAAGATACAATCAACTCGCACGTCTCCACAAGAAAAAAAACAAGCCAATGAAAACCTGGTCAAAAGATGGAAGCAGAGATTTCTCCGAAGAAGACAGAAAGAGGGCCAGTAGGTGCACGAAAACTTGTTCACCATCATTAAGTCTCAGGAAAATGCAAATCCAAACTGCAAGGCCATGGCAGCTCACTGTGGTCAGCATGGCTAGAAGGAAGCAGACAGGAAATAACAAGTGTCAGAGAGGAGGTGCAGAGAAGGGAAGCCTCCTGCACTGCTGGTGAGAGTGTAACCCGGTGCAGCCACGATGCCAAAGGTGTGGAACTGCCTCAGAAGTTTAAGTATCCATGTCCCGTATGACCCAGCTATTAATCTGCCGCTTGTTTATCCAAAAAAGTCAGAAAGACTACCGCATAAAGACATGTGCATGGCTGTGTTCACCACAGTCTTACTCCTGATATCCAAGACTTGGAAAGCACCCTGGTGTCCAGCAAGGGATGATTGGAGAAGGAAGATGGGCTATAGCCACACAATGGTATACCACTCAGCCGGAACAAATGATGCAATCCAGCCATTTGTGACCACCAGAATGGCTGTGAGGGTTTTAGGGGAAGTGTAACAAGCCCCAGTGAGAAATTCAAATACCATAGAATCTCACTTACAAGGCGAAGAAAAAGCAAGCACTAACCATCAGGTGGCACTGAACATTTGTATGCGGGCTCCCAGAGGCAAAGAGGGGCGGTGACGGAGGGTGAAAGAGAAGATTAGGCACAAGTGTGTGGTGAGGGCCTGTGATTAGTCTTACACTGGTGAAGATGATGTAAGCTACACAGAAGTCTAAAGCAATGAGGATGTGAATCTGGAAGTTATAGTACGTTCTAATGCAGGGTCATGGCTATAAATTCACCTGAAATCAAAAATCCAAAAAGGGGTCCAGAATGATGTCATAAAGCTTTGGGGGCGGAAAGAGTTTACGGAAGGTGAACTTCCAAGGATGGAAAATCACCTCCAAATGCTTACAGATGCTACAGAAAGGCAGACCATTCCAAATAGGTGAAGAGGAATACTACGAAGAGAACATGATCAGTCCTAAACCCATGAACGAACGGAAAATGTTACCGTCCATGATGTTATTACTAATCACCTTCACGAATAATCCAAACAGGCCCACGTCTTCCCAAGTTCAGGCAAAAGGTTGGTCCAAAAGTACAATTCAGGGCCGGCCCTGTGGTGGAGCAGGTAAGTGCCCACATTCCGCTTGGGCGGCCCGGGCCTCACTGTTTCACATTACGAGTGCATATCACATTAGTAGTGTTAGGAAATATAGATTTCATGGTATGGTGCGGGCAGAGATCATAAATAAGCAGCAATTGTGAGGATACGTTATCAATACGCACAAGAAAAGGAACCATAAGAATATTACAATCTATGGAAGTATCTGGTACACTTCCCAAAGGCAGAAGGAAGGAAATCTTGTGACCTGCCAAGGTGGAATTGGCAGAGTGCCACGAGATGACACCATCATTGTGCATCAGAACATTCCCTGGGCAACTTCAACTTGTGAGGGAGTCCAGGACTTTTTCTGGGTAAGGTCCACCCATTTTGCCATCTACCCAAGATATAAGAGATAAAACCCAGGATAATCTTACAGGAGTGACACCAGTGTCTAGAGAGAATGTAGGAGCCCTTTCGAAGTTCAAGGAGAAAGATAGAAACTGACAACAATTGCAGAAAAAGGAAAACTATCCTACCTAGACAGGGTGAGGAGTCAGACTGGTCTGAGATGGCTGTGAAACTCTGTGTGCACGGAGGTTGTCAGGACAACTTCGAATTTTGAGGTCGCTTATGACATCACGGTGAACATGTCCCCCAGGGTGGCCGCATGGTTACAGTCTGAGGATTGGCCTAGGCTAGGCTATTAAAGGGACAGATACCCAGAAACAGGTTTGGCAAACAGAAAGCAGGCACAGAAACTAGAAGAGATAAAACAGAGTCTGATGCAAGGGATAAGAAAGGAACCCTAGGCCACAAGTGAGAATAGAGGGACAGGCACGGAGAGGAGAACATTGTCATCTATTCAAGTCTATGGGGAGGTCATGCTGATTCAAGCTTGCAACTTCATTGGAAACAAGTGGCCGGACTTGGCGTTCATCACACCTACAGTGCCCTTGTGCCTTAAGCATAATGCAAAGTCAAGAAAGATGTCTTGAGGACATTGAAGAGAAGAATCGATGCCTCCTTTCCAAGGCCCATAGCATTCTTTGAAGGTCAGTCTCTTTTTCCGAAGCTCTGGTGTCACGTGGGCCCACTGGGCACATGGTAATGTGTCCCAAGAGATGTCTTGGAAGCCTTGAAGGAATGGAGCCCTGTCACGCTTGGGGTATGTCTCTTTGTTTGGAAGTGCTCTACAAGGGTGCTGAAAAGCACCCTCTTCCACAGGGCTTCGTTCCTTCGTGAAGGCTGCCCTCCCAGGCTAGTGTGCTCTGTTTGCCTCCATCGAAATTCTCTCCCCCTACCTCTTGCCGTAGAAGGATTATTGATTATGTGTTTTGACACCATATGTAAGGAAGTTGCACGAAAATTAGAACTTTACAGTTGTGTTTCAAGAAAAATAAACAGGCCAGGGTAGAGGATGTAGGGCAAACAAATGGCACACCCTATAAAAAGTAAGTAAGCCCGTATCTGGACGGAATCTAGGGGAACGTTCAAGGATCAGGGGTCAAGTTCGAAACTTCCCAAATCCGGAAAAGAGACAGAAAAATATCTTTCCTGGAGAGTGGAATTCATCCGATTTGTCTAAGTTGTCTTGGAAACATTGTGTCCGTGAAGGGGGTTGCCAGGACCACCTCGAATTTGGAGTTTCTGATATCTCAGGATGTCAAACCAACCCACATGACCACGTGTTCTCAGTGCTTAGTTTGACCTAGGCTAGGATAGCCAAGAGTCCTACAAGTGACCGGTGCAAATTCAAGGACAACAACCAAGAGTCACGAAAGCACTCACACCTCACCCTAGAGAACATACAGCGATTAAAGAAATACAAACTAATCCCTTGGAATGAAGGAGAACGGACTGATAAGCATGTCTAAGGGAGATAGCTGAGAAAGACCATGACGAGTATACTATGGAAAAGAAAAAGAGGACCCAGAAAATGGAAGGTGAACAGAAATCACACCTGAATTATCCACAATGAAAGATGATGTCCGTCTTTAGACAGACTCTGCTGGAACGTTTGAAAGTCAGAGAAATTCACAAGCCAAAAAACGGCAGCGAAGGTCAAGCATGGGCTAACTGGGAAGGGTGAGTTATGAGACTGCTCCAAGCAGGCTCTGAAACCTGTATCCAGGAAGCATGCTGGACCTCAGAGACACAATTATGACAAATCCTCTGACATCACAATGGACCCGAAAAACAACCTAGCCTCATCTACACAGTGCTAGAGTTGGGCTCACTAGTATATTTAACTCCCGTTGCACTCAACTGCACGTTGCCACTGAACATGTAAGTGGCCGGCCGGTGGTGCAGTGGTGAGGTCCGCACCTTCTGGGTCTGTGGCCCAGTATGGGCTGGGTGGAATCCTCGGTTTGGGCCTCCTCACCACTGCTTCAGTTGTTCTGGTGCAGGCGTCCGAGGTAGAGTAGAGGCAGATGGGAAGGGACGTTGGACAGGGCCAGACTTCCACAGCAAATACAGGAGCATTGCCAGCAGATGTGAGCACAGCAATGCACTTGTGCCAAAACAAAACCAATTAAAAGTTGCAAAGAATAGAAAAACTGAAGCTAAGGAAAAAAAAAAAAAAAAAAACAGGAGCTTGCCATTACGAAGAATAGGATCTCTGTGAATAACCTTAGCAAAACAGGTGAATTCTATGTTAATTCAAAAACTAGCAAACCTTTGGGGAAAGAAACTCAAGAAGACACAAGAAAAAAAAAGATACCGAGGGATCTAGGAATGGAAGGATTAACACACTTGAAAGGTTCATACCGCAGTAAGGAATCTCTGGATTCCATGCAATCCCAGTCAAAGTTGCAGCAGTATTTGCCACAGAGAAGAAGAGAGAATCCTAAAGTTTCTAGCCAGCAACACGAGACCCTGACTAGGCAAAGGAATCCTCAGGAAAACGAACAAAGCGGCACGTGTCACAATTTCTGATTTCAACATAGAGGACGAAGCGCTAGGTACCGAAACGGCACAGTCTGGGCCCCAAAACAGGCATGAAGACCCATGCAAAACAATTGAGAGCCCAGAGCCCAACTCAAACTTACATGGACAGCCCATTTTGGACCAGGGAGCCAAGTGGAGACAGCGGAGAAAGGAGAGTCTCTACAATAAACGGTGCTGGGAAGCCTGCACAGCCACATGGAACACAACGAGAGTACACCATGATGTTACACCTGGCACACACACCACCTGAAGTGGATTAAAGCCTTGAATGGCAGACTTGAAACCGTGAACCTTGTAGGAGAAGACCTAGGCAGAGTGCTCTTTGCCATCTGTCTGAGCCGCCTATTTGGAAGAAGCATGTCTGACTGGGCAAGGGCAACAAAGGAAACAAGAAACAAACGGGACCACATCAAATGCACACACTTCTGCCCACTCAAGGAAACCATCAACTGAATACTAAGACACCACAACAATTGGGAGAGGATGTTTGCAAACCACACATCGGACAAGGGGTGAAAAGCCCAAAGATACAATCAACTCGCACGTCTCCACAAGAAAAAAAACAAGCCAATGAAAACCTGGTCAAAAGATGGAAGCAGAGATTTCTCCGAAGAAGACAGAAAGAGGGCCAGTAGGTGCACGAAAACTTGTTCACCATCATTAAGTCTCAGGAAAATGCAAATCCAAACTGCAAGGCCATGGCAGCTCACTGTGGTCAGCATGGCTAGAAGGAAGCAGACAGGAAATAACAAGTGTCAGAGAGGAGGTGCAGAGAAGGGAAGCCTCCTGCACTGCTGGTGAGAGTGTAACCCGGTGCAGCCACGATGCCAAAGGTGTGGAACTGCCTCAGAAGTTTAAGTATCCATGTCCCGTATGACCCAGCTATTAATCTGCCGCTTGTTTATCCAAAAAAGTCAGAAAGACTACCGCATAAAGACATGTGCATGGCTGTGTTCACCACAGTCTTACTCCTGATATCCAAGACTTGGAAAGCACCCTGGTGTCCAGCAAGGGATGATTGGAGAAGGAAGATGGGCTATAGCCACACAATGGTATACCACTCAGCCGGAACAAATGATGCAATCCAGCCATTTGTGACCACCAGAATGGCTGTGAGGGTTTTAGGGGAAGTGTAACAAGCCCCAGTGAGAAATTCAAATACCATAGAATCTCACTTACAAGGCGAAGAAAAAGCAAGCACTAACCATCAGGTGGCACTGAACATTTGTATGCGGGCTCCCAGAGGCAAAGAGGGGCGGTGACGGAGGGTGAAAGAGAAGATTAGGCACAAGTGTGTGGTGAGGGCCTGTGATTAGTCTTACACTGGTGAAGATGATGTAAGCTACACAGAAGTCTAAAGCAATGAGGATGTGAATCTGGAAGTTATAGTACGTTCTAATGCAGGGTCATGGCTATAAATTCACCTCAAATCAAAAATCCAAAAAGGGGTCCAGAATGATGTCATAAAGCTTTGGGGGCGGAAAGAGTTTACGGAAGGTGAACTTCCAAGGATGGAAAATCACCTCCAAATGCTTACAGATGCTACAGAAAGGCAGACCATTCCAAATAGGTGAAGAGGAATACTACGAAGAGAACATGATCAGTCCTAAACCCATGAACGAACGGAAAATGTTACCGTCCATGATGTTATTACTAATCACCTTCACGAATAATCCAAACAGGCCCACGTCTTCCCAAGTTCAGGCAAAAGGTTGGTCCAAAAGTACAATTCAGGGCCGGCCCTGTGGTGGAGCAGGTAAGTGCCCACATTCCGCTTGGGCGGCCCGGGCCTCACTGTTTCACATTACGAGTGCATATCACATTAGTAGTGTTAGGAAATATAGATTTCATGGTATGGTGCGGGCAGAGATCATAAATAAGCAGCAATTGTGAGGATACGCTATCAATACGCACAAGAAAAGGAACCATAAGAATATTACAATCTATGGAAGTATCTGGTACACTTCCCAAAGGCAGAAGGAAGGAAAACTTGTGACCTGCCAAGGTGGAATTGGCAGAGTGCCACGAGATGACACCATCATTGTGCATCAGAACATTCCCTGGGCAACTTCAACTTGTGAGGGAGTCCAGGACTTTTTCTGGGTAAGGTCCACCCATTTTGCCATCTACCCAAGATATAAGAGATAAAACCCAGGATAATCTTACAGGAGTGACACCAGTGTCTAGAGAGAATGTAGGAGCCCTTTCGAAGTTCAAGGAGAAAGATAGAAACTGACAACAATTGCAGAAAAAGGAAAACTATCCTACCTAGACAGGGTGAGGAGTCAGACTGGTCTGAGATGGCTGTGAAACTCTGTGTGCACGGAGGTTGTCAGGACAACTTCGAATTTTGAGGTCGCTTATGACATCACGGTGAACATGTCCCCCAGGGTGGCCGCATGGTTACAGTCTGAGGATTGGCCTAGGCTAGGCTATTAAAGGGACAGATACCCAGAAACAGGTTTGGCAAACAGAAAGCAGGCACAGAAACTAGAAGAGATAAAACAGAGTCTGATGCAAGGGATAAGAAAGGAACCCTAGGCCACAAGTGAGAATAGAGGGACAGGCACGGAGAGGAGAACATTGTCATCTATTCAAGTCTATGGGGAGGTCATGCTGATTCAAGCTTGCAACTTCATTGGAAACAAGTGGCCGGACTTGGCGTTCATCACACCTACAGTGCCCTTGTGCCTTAAGCATAATGCAAAGTCAAGAAAGATGTCTTGAGGACATTGAAGAGAAGAATCGATGCCTCCTTTCCAAGGCCCATAGCATTCTTTGAAGGTCAGTCTCTTTTTCCGAAGCTCTGGTGTCACGTGGGCCCACTGGGCACATGGTAATGTGTCCCAAGAGATGTCTTGGAAGCCTTGAAGGAATGGAGCCCTGTCACGCTTGGGGTATGTCTCTTTGTTTGGAAGTGCTCTACAAGGGTGCTGAAAAGCACCCTCTTCCACAGGGCTTCGTTCCTTCGTGAAGGCTGCCCTCCCAGGCTAGTGTGCTCTGTTTGCCTCCATCGAAATTCTCTCCCCCTACCTCTTGCCGTAGAAGGATTATTGATTCTGTGTTTTGACACCATATGTAAGGAAGTTGCACGAAAATTAGAACTTTACAGTTGTGTTTCAAGAAAAATAAACAGGCCAGGGTAGAGGATGTAGGGCAAACAAATGGCACACCCTATAAAAATTAAGTAAGCCCGTATCTGGACGGAATCTAGGGGAACGTTCAAGGATCAGGGGTCAAGTTCGAAACTTCCCAAATCCGGAAAAGAGACAGAAAAATATCTTTCCTGGAGAGTGGAATTCATCCGATTTGTCTAAGTTGTCTTGGAAACATTGTGTCCGTGAAGGGGGTTGCCAGGACCACCTCGAATTTGGAGTTTCTGATCTCAGGATGTCAAACCAACCCACATGACCACGTGTTCTCAGTGCTTAGTTTGACCTTGGCTAGGGTAGCCAAGAGTCCTACAAGTGACCGGTGCAAATTCAAGGACAACAACCAAGAGTCACGAAAGCACTCACACCTCACCCTAGAGAACATACAGCGATTAACGAAATATAAACTAATCCCTTGGAATGAAGGAGAACGGACTGATAAGCATGTCTAAGGGAGATAGCTGAGAAAGACCATGACGAGTATACTATGGAAAAGAAAAAGAGGACCCAGAAAATGGAAGGTGAACAGAAATCACACCTGAATTATCCACAATGAAAGATGATGTCCGTCTTTAGACAGACTCTGCTGGAACGTTTGAAAGTCAGAGAAATTCACAAGCCAAAAAACGGCAGCGAAGGTCAAGCATGGGCTAACTGGGAAGGGTGAGTTATGAGACTGCTCCAAGCAGGCTCTGAAACCTGTATCCAGGAAGCATGCTGGACCTCAGAGACACAATTATGACAAATCCTCTGACATCACAATGGACCCGAAAAACAACCTAGCCTCATCTACACAGTGCTAGAGTTGGGCTCACTAGTATATTTAACTCCCGTTGCACTCAACTGCACGTTGCCACTGAACATGTAAGTGGCCGGCCGGTGGTGCAGTGGTGAGGTCCGCACCTTCTGGGTCTGTGGCCCAGTATGGGCTGGGTGGAATCCTCGGTTTGGGCCTCCTCACCACTGCTTCAGTTGTTCTGGTGCAGGCGTCCGAGGTAGAGTAGAGGCAGATGGGAAGGGACGTTGGACAGGGCCAGACTTCCACAGCAAATACAGGAGCATTGCCAGCAGATGTGAGCACAGCAATGCACTTGTGCCAAAACAAAACCAATTAAAAGTTGCAAAGAATAGAAAAACTGAAGCTAAGGAAAAAAAAAACAAAAAAACAGGAGCTTGCCATTACGAAGAATAGGATCTCTGTGAATACCCTTAGCAAAACAGGTGAATTCTATGTTAATTCAAAAACTAGCAAACCTTTGGGGAAAGAAACTCAAGAAGACACAAGAAAAAAAAAGATATCGAGGGATCTAGGAATGGAAGGATTAACACACTTGAAAGGTTCATACCGCAGTAAGGAATCTCTGGATTCCATGCAATCCCAGTCAAAGTTGCAGCAGTATTTGCCACAGAGAAGAAGAGAGAATCCTGAAGTTTCTAGCCAGCAACACGAGACCCTGACTAGGCAAAGGAATCCTCAGGAAAACGAACAAAGCAGCACGTGTCACAATTTCTGATTTCAACATAGAGGACGAAGCGCTAGGTACCGAAACGGCACAGTCTGGGCCCCAAAACAGGCATGAAGACCCATGCAAAACAATTGAGAGCCCAGAGCCCAACTCAAACTTACATGGACAGCCCATTTTGGACCAGGGAGCCAAGTGGAGACAGCGGAGAAAGGAGAGTCTCTACAATAAACGGTGCTGGGAAGCCTGCACAGCCACATGGAACACAACGAGAGTACGCCATGATGTTACACCTGGCACACACACCACCTGAAATGGATTAAAGCCTTGAATGGCAGACTTGAAACCGTGAACCTTGTAGGAGAAGACCTAGGCAGAGTGCTCTTTGCCATCTGTCTGAGCCGCCTATTTGGAAGAAGCATGTCTGACTGGGCAAGGGCAACAAAGGAAACAAGAAACAAACGGGACCACATCAAATGCACACACATCTGCCCACTCAAGGAAACCATCAACTGAATACTAAGACACCACAACAATTGGGAGAGGATGTTTGCAAATCACACATCGGACAAGGGGTGAAAAGCCCAAAGATACAATCAACTCGCACGTCTCCACAAGAAAAAAAACAAGCCAATGAAAACCTGGTCAAAAGATGGAAGCAGAGATTTCTCCGAAGAAGACAGAAAGAGGGCGAGTAGGTGCATGAAAACTTGTTCACCATCATGAAGTCTCAGGAAAATGCAAATCCAAACTGCAAGGCCATGGCAGCTCACTGTGGTCAGCATGGCTAGAAGGAAGCAGACAGGAAATAACAAGTGTCAGAGAGGAGGTGGAGAGAAGGGAAGCCTCCTGCACTGCTGGTGGGAGTGTAACCCGGTGCAGCCACGATGCCAAAGGTGTGGAACTGCCTCAGAAGTTTAAGTATCCATGTCCCGTATGACCCAGCTATTAATCTGCCGCTTGTTTATCCAAAAAAGTCAGAAAGACTACCGCATAAAGACATGTGCATGGCTGTGTTCACCACAGTCTTACTCCTGATATCCAAGACTTGGAAAGCACCCTGGTGTCCAGCAAGGGATGATTGGAGAAGGAAGATGGGCTATAGCCACACAATGGTATACCACTCAGCCGGAACAAATGATGCAATCCAGCCATTTGTGACCACCAGAATGGCTGTGAGGGTTTTAGGGGAAGTGTAACAAGCCCCAGTGAGAAATTCAAATACCATAGAATCTCACTTACAAGGCGAAGAAAAAGCAAGCACTAACCATCAGGTGGCACTGAACATTTGTATGCGGGCTCCCAGAGGCAAAGAGGGGCGGTGACGGAGGGTGAAAGAGAAGATTAGGCACAAGTGTGTGGTGAGGGCCTGTGATTAGTCTTACACTGGTGAAGATGATGTAAGCTACACAGAAGTCTAAAGCAATGAGGATGTGAATCTGGAAGTTATAGTACGTTCTAATGCAGGGTCATGGCTATAAATTCACCTCAAATCAAAAATCCAAAAAGGGGTCCAGAATGATGTCATAAAGCTTTGGGGGCGGAAAGAGTTTACGGAAGGTGAACTTCCAAGGATGGAAAATCACCTCCAAATGCTTACAGATGCTACAGAAAGGCAGACCATTCCAAATAGGTGAAGAGGAATACTACGAAGAGAACATGATCAGTCCTAAACCCATGAACGAACGGAAAATGTTACCGTCCATGATGTTATTACTAATCACCTTCACGAATAATCCAAACAGGCCCACGTCTTCCCAAGTTCAGGCAAAAGGTTGGTCCAAAAGTACAATTCAGGGCCGGCCCTGTGGTGGAGCAGGTAAGTGCCCACATTCCGCTTGGGCGGCCCGGGCCTCACTGTTTCACATTACGAGTGCATATCACATTAGTAGTGTTAGGAAATATAGATTTCATGGTATGGTGCGGGCAGAGATCATAAATAAGCAGCAATTGTGAGGATACGCTATCAATACGCACAAGAAAAGGAACCATAAGAATATTACAATCTATGGAAGTATCTGGTACACTTCCCAAAGGCAGAAGGAAGGAAAACTTGTGACCTGCCAAGGTGGAATTGGCAGAGTGCCACGAGATGACACCATCATTGTGCATCAGAACATTCCCTGGGCAACTTCAACTTGTGAGGGAGTCCAGGACTTTTTCTGGGTAAGGTCCACCCATTTTGCCATCTACCCAAGATATAAGAGATAAAACCCAGGATAATCTTACAGGAGTGACACCAGTGTCTAGAGAGAATGTAGGAGCCCTTTCGAAGTTCAAGGAGAAAGATAGAAACTGACAACAATTGCAGAAAAAGGAAAACTATCCTACCTAGACAGGGTGAGGAGTCAGACTGGTCTGAGATGGCTGTGAAACTCTGTGTGCACGGAGGTTGTCAGGACAACTTCGAATTTTGAGGTCGCTTATGACATCACGGTGAACATGTCCCCCAGGGTGGCCGCATGGTTACAGTCTGAGGATTGGCCTAGGCTAGGCTATTAAAGGGACAGATACCCAGAAACAGGTTTGGCAAACAGAAAGCAGGCACAGAAACTAGAAGAGATAAAACAGAGTCTGATGCAAGGGATAAGAAAGGAACCCTAGGCCACAAGTGAGAATAGAGGGACAGGCACGGAGAGGAGAACATTGTCATCTATTCAAGTCTATGGGGAGGTCATGCTGATTCAAGCTTGCAACTTCATTGGAAACAAGTGGCCGGACTTGGCGTTCATCACACCTACAGTGCCCTTGTGCCTTAAGCATAATGCAAAGTCAAGAAAGATGTCTTGAGGACATTGAAGAGAAGAATCGATGCCTCCTTTCCAAGGCCCATAGCATTCTTTGAAGGTCAGTCTCTTTTTCCGAAGCTCTGGTGTCACGTGGGCCCACTGGGCACATGGTAATGTGTCCCAAGAGATGTCTTGGAAGCCTTGAAGGAATGGAGCCCTGTCACGCTTGGGGTATGTCTCTTTGTTTGGAAGTGCTCTACAAGGGTGCTGAAAAGCACCCTCTTCCACAGGGCTTCGTTCCTTCGTGAAGGCTGCCCTCCCAGGCTAGTGTGCTCTGTTTGCCTCCATCGAAATTCTCTCCCCCTACCTCTTGCCGTAGAAGGATTATTGATTATGTGTTTTGACACCACATGTAAGGAAGTTGCACGAAAATTAGAACTTTACAGTTGTGTTTCAAGAAAAATAAACAGGCCAGGGTAGAGGATGTAGGGCAAACAAATGGCACACCCTATAAAAATTAAGTAAGCCCGTATCTGGACGGAATCTAGGGGAACGTTCAAGGATCAGGGGTCAAGTTCGAAACTTCCCAAATCCGGAAAAGAGACAGAAAAATATCTTTCCTGGAGAGTGGAATTCATCCGATTTGTCTAAGTTGTCTTGGAAACATTGTGTCCGTGAAGGGGTTTGCCAGGACCACCTCGAATTTGGAGTTTCTGATCTCAGGATGTCAAACCAACCCACATGACCACGTGTTCTCAGTGCTTAGTTTGACCTAGGCTAGGATAGCCAAGAGTCCTACAAGTGACCGGTGCAAATTCAAGGACAACAACCAAGAGTCACGAAAGCACTCACACCTCACCCTAGAGAACATACAGCGATTAAAGAAATACAAACTAATCCCTCGGAATGAAGGAGAACGGACTGATAAGCATGTCTAAGGGAGATAGCTGAGAAAGACCATGACGAGTATACTATGGAAAAGAAAAAGAGGACCCAGAAAATGGAAGGTGAACAGAAATCACACCTGAATTATCCACAATGAAAGATGATGTCCGTCTTTAGACAGACTCTGCTGGAACGTTTGAAAGTCAGAGAAATTCACAAGCCAAAAAACGGCAGCGAAGGTCAAGCATGGGCTAACTGGGAAGGGTGAGTTATGAGACTGCTCCAAGCAGGCTCTGAAACCTGTATCCAGGAAGCATGCTGGACCTCAGAGACACAATTATGACAAATCCTCTGACATCACAATGGACCCGACAAACAACCTAGCCTCATCTACACAGTGCTAGAGTTGGGCTCACTAGTATATTTAACTCCCATTGCACTCAACTGCACGTTGCCACTGAACATGTAAGTGGCCGGCCGGTGGTGCAGTGGTGAGGTCCGCACCTTCTGGGTCTGTGGCCCAGTATGGGCTGGGTGGAATCCTCGGTTTGGGCCTCCTCACCACTGCTTCAGTTGTTCTGGTGCAGGCGTCCGAGGTAGAGTAGAGGCAGATGGGAAGGGACGTTGGACAGGGCCAGACTTCCACAGCAAATACAGGAGCATTGCCAGCAGATGTGAGCACAGCAATGCACTTGTGCCAAAACAAAACCAATTAAAAGTTGCAAAGAATAGAAAAACTGAAGCTAAGGGAAAAAAAAACAAAAAAACAGGAGCTTGCCATTACGAAGAATAGGATCTCTGTGAATACCCTTAGCAAAACAGGTGAATTCTATGTTAATTCAAAAACTAGCAAACCTTTGGGGAAAGAAACTCAAGAAGACACAAGAAAAAAAAAGATATCGAGGGATCTAGGAATGGAAGGATTAACACACTTGAAAGGTTCATACCGCAGTAAGGAATCTCTGGATTCCATGCAATCCCAGTCAAAGTTGCAGCAGTATTTGCCACAGAGAAGAAGAGAGAATCCTGAAGTTTCTAGCCAGCAACACGAGACCCTGACTAGGCAAAGGAATCCTCAGGAAAACGAACAAAGCAGCACGTGTCACAATTTCTGATTTCAACATAGAGGACGAAGCGCTAGGTACCGAAACGGCACAGTCTGGGCCCCAAAACAGGCATGAAGACCCATGCAAAACAATTGAGAGCCCAGAGCCCAACTCAAACTTACATGGACAGCCCATTTTGGACCAGGGAGCCAAGTGGAGACAGCGGAGAAAGGAGAGTCTCTACAATAAACGGTGCTGGGAAGCCTGCACAGCCACATGGAACACAACGAGAGTACACCATGATGTTACACCTGGCACACACACCACCTGAAATGGATTAAAGCCTTGAATGGCAGACTTGAAACCGTGAACCTTGTAGGAGAAGACCTAGGCAGAGTGCTCTTTGCCATCTGTCTGAGCCGCCTATTTGGAAGAAGCATGTCTGACTGGGCAAGGGCAACAAAGGAAACAAGAAACAAACGGGACCACATCAAATGCACACACTTCTGCCCACTCAAGGAAACCATCAACTGAATACTAAGACACCACAACAATTGGGAGAGGATGTTTGCAAACCACACATCGGACAAGGGGTGAAAAGCCCAAAGATACAATCAACTCGCACGTCTCCACAAGAAAAAAAACAAGCCAATGAAAACCTGGTCAAAAGATGGAAGCAGAGATTTCTCCGAAGAAGACAGAAAGAGGGCCAGTAGGTGCATGAAAACTTGTTCACCATCATGAAGTCTCAGGAAAATGCAAATCCAAACTGCAAGGCCATGGCAGCTCACTGTGGTCAGCATGGCTAGAAGGAAGCAGACAGGAAATAACAAGTGTCAGAGAGGAGGTGGAGAGAAGGGAAGCCTCCTGCACTGCTGGTGGGAGTGTAACCCGGTGCAGCCACGATGCCAAAGGTGTGGAACTGCCTCAGAAGTTTAAGTATCCATGTCCCGTATGACCCAGCTATTAATCTGCCGCTTGTTTATCCAAAAAAGTCAGAAAGACTACCGCATAAAGACATGTGCATGGCTGTGTTCACCACAGTCTTACTCCTGATATCCAAGACTTGGAAAGCACCCTGGTGTCCAGCAAGGGATGATTGGAGAAGGAAGATGGGCTATAGCCACACAATGGTATACCACTCAGCCGGAACAAATGATGCAATCCAGCCATTTGTGACCACCAAAATGGCTGTGAGGGTTTTAGGGGAAGTGTAACAAGCCCCAGTGAGAAATTCAAATACCATAGAATCTCACTTACAAGGAGAAGAGAAAGCAAGCACTAACCAACAGGTGGCACTGAACATTTGTATGCGGGCTCCCAGAGGCAAAGAGGGGCGGTGACGGAGGGTGAAAGAGAAGATTAGGCACAAGTGTGTGGTGAGGGCCTGTGATTAGTCTTACACTGGTGAAGATGATGTAAGCTACACAGAAGTCTAAAGCAATGAGGATGTGAATCTGGAAGTTATAGTACGTTCTAATGCAGGGTCATGGCTATAAATTCACCTCAAATCAAAAATCCAAAAAGGGGTCCAGAATGATGTCATAAAGCTTTGGGGGCGGAAAGAGTTTACAGAAGGTGAACTTCCAAGTTTGGAAAATCACCTCCAAATGCTTACAGATGCTACAGAAAGGCAGACCATTCCAAATAGGTGAAGAGGAATACTACGAAGAGAACATGATCAGTCCTAAACCCATGAACGAACGGAAAATGTTACCGTCCATGATGTTATTACTAATCACCTTCACGAATAATCCAAACAGGCCCACGTCTTCCCAAGTTCAGGCAAAAGGTTGGTCCAAAAGTACAATTCAGGGCCGGCCCTGTGGTGGAGCAGGTAAGTGCCCACATTCCGCTTGGGCGGCCCGGGCCTCACTGTTTCACATTACGAGTGCATATCACATTAGTAGTGTTAGGAAATATAGATTTCATGGTATGGTGCGGGCAGAGATCATAAATAAGCAGCAATTGTGAGGATACGTTATCAATACGCACAAGAAAAGGAACCATAAGAATATTACAATCTATGGAAGTATCTGGTACACTTCCCAAAGGCAGAAGGAAGGAAATCTTGTGACCTGCCAAGGTGGAATTGGCAGAGTGCCACGAGATGACACCATCATTGTGCATCAGAACATTCCCTGGGCAACTTCAACTTGTGAGGGAGTCCAGGACTTTTTCTGGGTAAGGTCCACCCATTTTGCCATCTACCCAAGATATAAGAGATAAAACCCAGGATAATCTTACAGGAGTGACACCAGTGTCTAGAGAGAATGTAGGAGCCCTTTCGAAGTTCAAGGAGAAAGATAGAAACTGACAACAATTGCAGAAAAAGGAAAACTATCCTACCTAGACAGGGTGAGGAGTCAGACTGGTCTGAGATGGCTGTGAAACTCTGTGTGCACGGAGGTTGTCAGGACAACTTCGAATTTTGAGGTCGCTTATGACATCACGGTGAACATGTCCCCCAGGGTGGCCGCATGGTTACAGTCTGAGGATTGGCCTAGGCTAGGCTATTAAAGGGACAGATACCCAGAAACAGGTTTGGCAAACAGAAAGCAGGCACAGAAACTAGAAGAGATAAAACAGAGTCTGATGCAAGGGATAAGAAAGGAACCCTAGGCCACAAGTGAGAATAGAGGGACAGGCACGGAGAGGAGAACATTGTCATCTATTCAAGTCTATGGGGAGGTCATGCTGATTCAAGCTTGCAACTTCATTGGAAACAAGTGGCCGGACTTGGGGTTCATCACACCTACAGTGCCCTTGTGCCTTAAGCATAATGCAAAGTCAAGAAAGATGTCTTGAGGACATTGAAGAGAAGAATCGATGCCTCCTTTCCAAGGCCCATAGCATTCTTTGAAGGTCAGTCTCTTTTTCCGAAGCTCTGGTGTCACGTGGGCCCACTGGGCACATGGTAATGTGTCCCAAGAGATGTCTTGGAAGCCTTGAAGGAATGGAGCCCTGTCACGCTTGGGGTATGTCTCTTTGTTTGGAAGTGCTCTACAAGGGTGCTGAAAAGCACCCTCTTCCACAGGGCTTCGTTCCTTCGTGAAGGCTGCCCTCCCAGGCTAGTGTGCTCTGTTTGCCTCCATCGAAATTCTCTCCCCCTACCTCTTGCCGTAGAAGGATTATTGATTATGTGTTTTGACACCATATGTAAGGAAGTTGCACGAAAATTAGAACTTTACAGTTGTGTTTCAAGAAAAATAAACAGGCCAGGGTAGAGGATGTAGGGCAAACAAATGGCACACCCTATAAAAATTAAGTAAGCCCGTATCTGGACGGAATCTAGGGGAATGTTCAAGGATCAGGGGTCAAGTTCGAAACTTCCCAAATCCGGAAAAGAGACAGAAAAATATCTTTCCTGGAGAGTGGAATTCATCCGATTTGTCTAAGTTGTCTTGGAAACATTGTGTCCGTGAAGGGGGTTGCCAGGACCACCTCGAATTTGGAGTTTCTGATCTCAGGATGTCAAACCAACCCACATGACCACGTGTTCTCAGTGCTTAGTTTGACCTAGGCTAGGGTAGCCAAGAGTCCTACAAGTGACCGGTGCAAATTCAAGGACAACAACCAAGAGTCACAAAAGCACTCACACCTCACCCTAGAGAACATACAGCGATTAAAGAAATACAAACTAATCCCTCGGAATGAAGGAGAACGGACTGATAAGCATGTCTAAGGGAGATAGCTGAGAAAGACCATGACGAGTATACTATGGAAAAGAAAAAGAGGACCCAGAAAATGGAAGGTGAACAGAAATCACACCTGAATTATCCACAATGAAAGATGATGTCCGTCTTTAGACAGACTCTGCTGGAACGTTTGAAAGTCAGAGAAATTCACAAGCCAAAAAACGGCAGCGAAGGTCAAGCATGGGCTAACTGGGAAGGGTGAGTTATGAGACTGCTCCAAGCAGGCTCTGAAACCTGTATCCAGGAAGCATGCTGGACCTCAGAGACACAATTATGACAAATCCTCTGACATCACAATGGACCCGACAAACAACCTAGCCTCATCTACACAGTGCTAGAGTTGGGCTCACTAGTATATTTAACTCCCATTGCACTCAACTGCACGTTGCCACTGAACATGTAAGTGGCCGGCCGGTGGTGCAGTGGTGAGGTCCGCACCTTCTGGGTCTGTGGCCCAGTATGGGCTGGGTGGAATCCTCGGTTTGGGCCTCCTCACCACTGCTTCAGTTGTTCTGGTGCAGGCGTCCGAGGTAGAGTAGAGGCAGATGGGAAGGGACGTTGGACAGGGCCAGACTTCCACAGCAAATACAGGAGCATTGCCAGCAGATGTGAGCACAGCAATGCACTTGTGCCAAAACAAAACCAATTAAAAGTTGCAAAGAATAGAAAAACTGAAGCTAAGGAAAAAAAAAACAAAAAAACAGGAGCTTGCCATTACGAAGAATAGGATCTCTGTGAATAACCTTAGCAAAACAGGTGAATTCTATGTTAATTCAAAAACTAGCAAACCTTTGGGGAAAGAAACTCAAGAAGACACAAGAAAAAAAAAGATATCGAGGGATCTAGGAATGGAAGGATTAACACACTTGAAAGGTTCATACCGCAGTAAGGAATCTCTGGATTCCATGCAATCCCAGTCAAAGTTGCAGCAGTATTTGCCACAGAGAAGAAGAGAGAATCCTGAAGTTTCTAGCCAGCAACACGAGACCCTGACTAGGCAAAGGAATCCTCAGGAAAACGAACAAAGCAGCACGTGTCACAATTTCTGATTTCAACATAGAGGACGAAGCGCTAGGTACCGAAACGGCACAGTCTGGGCCCCAAAACAGGCATGAAGACCCATGCAAAACAATTGAGAGCCCAGAGCCCAACTCAAACTTACATGGACAGCCCATTTTGGACCAGGGAGCCAAGTGGAGACAGCGGAGAAAGGAGAGTCTCTACAATAAACGGTGCTGGGAAGCCTGCACAGCCACATGGAACACAACGAGAGTACACCATGATGTTACACCTGGCACACACACCACCTGAAATGGATTAAAGCCTTGAATGGCAGACTTGAAACCGTGAACCTTGTAGGAGAAGACCTAGGCAGAGTGCTCTTTGCCATCTGTCTGAGCCGCCTATTTGGAAGAAGCATGTCTGACTGGGCAAGGGCAACAAAGGAAACAAGAAACAAACGGGACCACATCAAATGCACACACTTCTGCCCACTCAAGGAAACCATCAACTGAATACTAAGACACCACAACAATTGGGAGAGGATGTTTGCAAACCACACATCGGACAAGGGGTGAAAAGCCCAAAGATACAATCAACTCGCACGTCTCCACAAGAAAAAAAACAAGCCAATGAAAACCTGGTCAAAAGATGGAAGCAGAGATTTCTCCGAAGAAGACAGAAAGAGGGCCAGTAGGTGCATGAAAACTTGTTCACCATCATGAAGTCTCAGGAAAATGCAAATCCAAACTGCAAGGCCATGGCAGCTCACTGTGGTCAGCATGGCTAGAAGGAAGCAGACAGGAAATAACAAGTGTCAGAGAGGAGGTGGAGAGAAGGGAAGCCTCCTGCACTGCTGGTGGGAGTGTAACCCGGTGCAGCCACGATGCCAAAGGTGTGGAACTGCCTCAGAAGTTTAAGTATCCATGTCCCGTATGACCCAGCTATTAATCTGCCGCTTGCTTATCCAAAACAGTCAGAAAGACTACCGCATAAAGACATGTGCATGGCTGTGTTCACCACAGTCTTACTCCTGATATCCAAGACTTGGAAAGCACCCTGGTGTCCAGCAAGGGATGATTGGAGAAGGAAGATTGGCTATAGCCACACAATGGTATACCACTCAGCCGGAACAAATGATGCAATCCAGCCATTTGTGACCACCAGAATGGCTGTGAGGGTTTTAGGGGAAGTGTAACAAGCCCCAGTGAGAAATTCAAATACCATAGAATCTCACTTACAAGGAGAAGAAAAAGCAAGCACTAACCAACAGGTGGCACTGAACATTTGTATGCGGGCTCCCAGAGGCAAAGAGGGGCGGTGACGGAGGGTGAAAGAGAAGATTAGGCACAAGTGTGTGGTGAGGGCCTGTGATTAGTCTTACACTGGTGAAGATGATGTAAGCTACACAGAAGTCTAAAGCAATGAGGATGTGAATCTGGAAGTTATAGTACGTTCTAATGCAGGGTCATGGCTATAAATTCACCTCAAATCAAAAATCCAAAAAGGGGTCCAGAATGATGTCATAAAGCTTTGGGGGCGGAAAGAGTTTACAGAAGGTGAACTTCCAAGGATGGAAAATCACCTCCAAATGCTTACAGATGCTACAGAAAGGCAGACCATTCCAAATAGGTGAAGAGGAATACTACGAAGAGAACATGATCAGTCCTAAACCCATGAACGAACGGAAAATGTTACCGTCCATGATGTTATTACTAATCACCTTCACGAATAATCCAAACAGGCCCACGTCTTCCCAAGTTCAGGCAAAAGGTTGGTCCAAAAGTACAATTCAGGGCCGGCCCTGTGGTGGAGCAGGTAAGTGCCCACATTCCGCTTGGGCGGCCCGGGCCTCACTGTTTCACATTACGAGTGCATATCACATTAGTAGTGTTAGGAAATATAGATTTCATGGTATGGTGCGGGCAGAGATCATAAATAAGCAGCAATTGTGAGGATACGTTATCAATACGCACAAGAAAAGGAACCATAAGAATATTACAATCTATGGAAGTATCTGGTACACTTCCCAAAGGCAGAAGGAAGGAAATCTTGTGACCTGCCAAGGTGGAATTGGCAGAGTGCCACGAGATGACACCATCATTGTGCATCAGAACATTCCCTGGGCAACTTCAACTTGTGAGGGAGTCCAGGACTTTTTCTGGGTAAGGTCCACCCATTTTGCCATCTACCCAAGATATAAGAGATAAAACCCAGGATAATCTTACAGGAGTGAAACCAGTGTCTAGAGAGAATGTAGGAGCCCTTTCGAAGTTCAAGGAGAAAGATAGAAACTGACAACAATTGCAGAAAAAGGAAAACTATCCTACCTAGACAGGGTGAGGAGTCAGACTGGTCTGAGATGGCTGTGAAACTCTGTGTGCACGGAGGTTGTCAGGACAACTTCGAATTTTGAGGTCGCTTATGACATCACGGTGAACATGTCCCCCAGGGTGGCCGCATGGTTACAGTCTGAGGATTGGCCTAGGCTAGGCTATTAAAGGGACAGATACCCAGAAACAGGTTTGGCAAACAGAAAGCAGGCACAGAAACTAGAAGAGATAAAACAGAGTCTGATGCAAGGGATAAGAAAGGAACCCTAGGCCACAAGTGAGAATAGAGGGACAGGCACGGAGAGGAGAACATTGTCATCTATTCAAGTCTATGGGGAGGTCATGCTGATTCAAGCTTGCAACTTCATTGGAAACAAGTGGCCGGACTTGGCGTTCATCACACCTACAGTGCCCTTGTGCCTTAAGCATAATGCAAAGTCAAGAAAGATGTCTTGAGGACATTGAAGAGAAGAATCGATGCCTCCTTTCCAAGGCCCATAGCATTCTTTGAAGGTCAGTCTCTTTTTCCGAAGCTCTGGTGTCACGTGGGCCCACTGGGCACATGGTAATGTGTCCCAAGAGATGTCTTGGAAGCCTTGAAGGAATGGAGCCCTGTCACGCTTGGGGTATGTCTCTTTGTTTGGAAGTGCTCTACAAGGGTGCTGAAAAGCACCCTCTTCCACAGGGCTTCGTTCCTTCGTGAAGGCTGCCCTCCCAGGCTAGTGTGCTCTGTTTGCCTCCATCGAAATTCTCTCCCCCTACCTCTTGCCGTAGAAGGATTATTGATTATGTGTTTTGACACCACATGTAAGGAAGTTGCACGAAAATTAGAACTTTACAGTTGTGTTTCAAGAAAAATAAACAGGCCAGGGTAGAGGATGTAGGGCAAACAAATGGCACACCCTATAAAAATTAAGTAAGCCCGTATCTGGACGGAATCTAGGGGAACGTTCAAGGATCAGGGGTCAAGTTCGAAACTTCCCAAATCCAGAAAAGAGACAGAAAAATATCTTTCCTGGAGAGTGGAATTCATCCGATTTGTCTAAGTTGTCTTGGAAACATTGTGTCCGTGAAGGGGGTTGCCAGGACCACCTCGAATTTGGAGTTTCTGATCTCAGGATGTCAAACCAACCCACATGACCACGTGTTCTCAGTGCTTAGTTTGACCTAGGCTAGGGTAGCCAAGAGTCCTACAAGTGACCAGTGCAAATTCAAGGACAACAACCAAGAGTCACGAAAGCACTCACACCTCACCCTAGAGAACATACAGCGATTAAAGAAATACAAACTAATCCCTTGGAATGAAGGAGAACGGACTGATAAGCATGTCTAAGGGAGATAGCTGAGAAAGACCATGACGAGTATACTATGGAAAAGAAAAAGAGGACCCAGAAAATGGAAGGTGAACAGAAATCACACCTGAATTATCCACAATGAAAGATGATGTCCGTCTTTAGACAGACTCTGCTGGAACGTTTGAAAGTCAGAGAAATTCACAAGCCAAAAAACGGCAGCGAAGGTCAAGCATGGGCTAACTGGGAAGGGTGAGTTATGAGACTGCTCCAAGCAGGCTCTGAAACCTGTATCCAGGAAGCATGCTGGACCTCAGAGACACAATTATGACAAATCCTCTGACATCACAATGGACCCGAAAAACAACCTAGCCTCATCTACACAGTGCTAGAGTTGGGCTCACTAGTATATTTAACTCCCATTGCACTCAACTGCACGTTGCCACTGAACATGTAAGTGGCCGGCCGGTGGTGCAGTGGTGAGGTCCGCACCTTCTGGGTCTGTGGCCCAGTATGGGCTGGGTGGAATCCTCGGTTTGGGCCTCCTCACCACTGCTTCAGTTGTTCTGGTGCAGGCGTCCGAGGTAGAGTAGAGGCAGATGGGAAGGGACGTTGGACAGGGCCAGACTTCCACAGCAAATACAGGAGCATTGCCAGCAGATGTGAGCACAGCAATGCACTTGTGCCAAAACAAAACCAATTAAAAGTTGCAAAGAATAGAAAAACTGAAGCTAAGGAAAAAAAAAAACAAAAAAACAGGAGCTTGCCATTACGAAGAATAGGATCTCTGTGAATACCCTTAGCAAAACAGGTGAATTCTATGTTAATTCAAAAACTAGCAAACCTTTGGGGAAAGAAACTCAAGAAGACACAAGAAAAAAAAAGATATCGAGGGATCTAGGAATGGAAGGATTAACACACTTGAAAGGTTCATACCGCAGTAAGGAATCTCTGGATTCCATGCAATCCCAGTCAAAGTTGCAGCAGTATTTGCCACAGAGAAGAAGAGAGAATCCTGAAGTTTCTAGCCAGCAACACGAGACCCTGACTAGGCAAAGGAATCCTCAGGAAAACGAACAAAGCAGCACGTGTCACAATTTCTGATTTCAACATAGAGGACGAAGCGCTAGGTACCGAAACGGCACAGTCTGGGCCCCAAAACAGGCATGAAGACCCATGCAAAACAATTGAGAGCCCAGAGCCCAACTCAAACTTACATGGACAGCCCATTTTGGACCAGGGAGCCAAGTGGAGACAGCGGAGAAAGGAGAGTCTCTACAATAAACGGTGCTGGGAAGCCTGCACAGCCACATGGAACACAACGAGAGTACACCATGATGTTACACCTGGCACACACACCACCTGAAATGGATTAAAGCCTTGAATGGCAGACTTGAAACCGTGAACCTTGTAGGAGAAGACCTAGGCAGAGTGCTCTTTGCCATCTGTCTGAGCCGCCTATTTGGAAGAAGCATGTCTGACTGGGCAAGGGCAACAAAGGAAACAAGAAACAAACGGGACCACATCAAATGCACACACTTCTGCCCACTCAAGGAAACCATCAACTGAATACTAAGACACCACAACAATTGGGAGAGGATGTTTGCAAACCACACATCGGACAAGGGGTGAAAAGCCCAAAGATACAATCAACTCGCACGTCTCCACAAGAAAAAAAACAAGCCAATGAAAACCTGGTCAAAAGATGGAAGCAGAGATTTCTCCGAAGAAGACAGAAAGAGGGCCAGTAGGTGCATGAAAACTTGTTCACCATCATGAAGTCTCAGGAAAATGCAAATCCAAACTGCAAGGCCATGGCAGCTCACTGTGGTCAGCATGGCTAGAAGGAAGCAGACAGGAAATAACAAGTGTCAGAGAGGAGGTGGAGAGAAGGGAAGCCTCCTGCACTGCTGGTGGGAGTGTAACCCGGTGCAGCCACGATGCCAAAGGTGTGGAACTGCCTCAGAAGTTTAAGTATCCATGTCCCGTATGACCCAGCTATTAATCTGCCGCTTGCTTATCCAAAACAGTCAGAAAGACTACCGCATAAAGACATGTGCATGGCTGTGTTCACCACAGTCTTACTCCTGATATCCAAGACTTGGAAAGCACCCTGGTGTCCAGCAAGGGATGATTGGAGAAGGAAGATGGGCTATAGCCACACAATGGTATACCACTCAGCCGGAACAAATGATGCAATCCAGCCATTTGTGACCACCAGAATGGCTGTGAGGGTTTTAGGGGAAGTGTAACAAGCCCCAGTGAGAAATTCAAATACCATAGAATCTCACTTACAAGGAGAAGAAAAAGCAAGCACTAACCAACAGGTGGCACTGAACATTTGTATGCGGGCTCCCAGAGGCAAAGAGGGGCGGTGACGGAGGGTGAAAGAGAAGATTAGGCACAAGTGTGTGGTGAGGGCCTGTGATTAGTCTTACACTGGTGAAGATGATGTAAGCTACACAGAAGTCTAAAGCAATGAGGATGTGAATCTGGAAGTTATAGTACGTTCTAATGCAGGGTCATGGCTATAAATTCACCTCAAATCAAAAATCCAAAAAGGGGTCCAGAATGATGTCATAAAGCTTTGGGGGCGGAAAGAGTTTACAGAAGGTGAACTTCCAAGGATGGAAAATCACCTCCAAATGCTTACAGATGCTACAGAAAGGCAGACCATTCCAAATAGGTGAAGAGGAATACTACGAAGAGAACATGATCAGTCCTAAACCCATGAACGAACGGAAAATGTTACCGTCCATGATGTTATTACTAATCACCTTCACGAATAATCCAAACAGGCCCACGTCTTCCCAAGTTCAGGCAAAAGGTTGGTCCAAAAGTACAATTCAGGGCCGGCCCTGTGGTGGAGCAGGTAAGTGCCCACATTCCGCTTGGGCGGCCCGGGCCTCACTGTTTCACATTACGAGTGCATATCACATTAGTAGTGTTAGGAAATATAGATTTCATGGTATGGTGCGGGCAGAGATCATAAATAAGCAGCAATTGTGAGGATACGTTATCAATACGCACAAGAAAAGGAACCATAAGAATATTACAATCTATGGAAGTATCTGGTACACTTCCCAAAGGCAGAAGGAAGGAAATCTTGTGACCTGCCAAGGTGGAATTGGCAGAGTGCCACGAGATGACACCATCATCGTGCATCAGAACATTCCCTGGGCAACTTCAACTTGTGAGGGAGTCCAGGACTTTTTCTGGGTAAGGTCCACCCATTTTGCCATCTACCCAAGATATAAGAGATAAAACCCAGGATAATCTTACAGGAGTGAAACCAGTGTCTAGAGAGAATGTAGGAGCCCTTTCGAAGTTCAAGGAGAAAGATAGAAACTGACAACAATTGCAGAAAAAGGAAAACTATCCTACCTAGACAGGGTGAGGAGTCAGACTGGTCTGAGATGGCTGTGAAACTCTGTGTGCACGGAGGTTGTCAGGACAACTTCGAATTTTGAGGTCGCTTATGACATCACGGTGAACATGTCCCCCAGGGTGGCCGCATGGTTACAGTCTGAGGATTGGCCTAGGCTAGGCTATTAAAGGGACAGATACCCAGAAACAGGTTTGGCAAACAGAAAGCAGGCACAGAAACTAGAAGAGATAAAACAGAGTCTGATGCAAGGGATAAGAAAGGAACCCTAGGCCACAAGTGAGAATAGAGGGACAGGCACGGAGAGGAGAACATTGTCATCTATTCAAGTCTATGGGGAGGTCATGCTGATTCAAGCTTGCAACTTCATTGGAAACAAGTGGCCGGACTTGGCGTTCATCACACCTACAGTGCCCTTGTGCCTTAAGCATAATGCAAAGTCAAGAAAGATGTCTTGAGGACATTGAAGAGAAGAATCGATGCCTCCTTTCCAAGGCCCATAGCATTCTTTGAAGGTCAGTCTCTTTTTCCGAAGCTCTGGTGTCACGTGGGCCCACTGGGCACATGGTAATGTGTCCCAAGAGATGTCTTGGAAGCCTTGAAGGAATGGAGCCCTGTCACGCTTGGGGTATGTCTCTTTGTTTGGAAGTGCTCTACAAGGGTGCTGAAAAGCACCCTCTTCCACAGGGCTTCGTTCCTTCGTGAAGGCTGCCCTCCCAGGCTAGTGTGCTCTGTTTGCCTCCATCGAAATTCTCTCCCCCTACCTCTTGCCGTAGAAGGATTATTGATTATGTGTTTTGACACCATATGTAAGGAAGTTGCACGAAAATTAGAACTTTACAGTTGTGTTTCAAGAAAAATAAACAGGCCAGGGTAGAGGATGTAGGGCAAACAAATGGCACACCCTATAAAAATTAAGTAAGCCCGTATCTGGACGGAATCTAGGGGAACGTTCAAGGATCAGGGGTCAAGTTCGAAACTTCCCAAATCCGGAAAAGAGACAGAAAAATATCTTTCCTGGAGAGTGGAATTCATCCGATTTGTCTAAGTTGTCTTGGAAACATTGTGTCCGTGAAGGGGGTTGCCAGGACCACCTCGAATTTGGAGTTTCTGATCTCAGGATGTCAAACCAACCCACATGACCACGTGTTCTCAGTGCTTAGTTTGACCTAGGCTAGGGTAGCCAAGAGTCCTACAAGTGACCGGTGCAAATTCAAGGACAACAACCAAGAGTCACGAAAGCACTCACACCTCACCCTAGAGAACATACAGCGATTAAAGAAATACAAACTAATCCCTTGGAATGAAGGAGAACGGACTGATAAGCATGTCTAAGGGAGATAGCTGAGAAAGACCATGACGAGTATACTATGGAAAAGAAAAAGAGGACCCAGAAAATGGAAGGTGAACAGAAATCACACCTGAATTATCCACAATGAAAGATGATGTCCGTCTTTAGACAGACTCTGCTGGAACGTTTGAAAGTCAGAGAAATTCACAAGCCAAAAAACGGCAGCGAAGGTCAAGCATGGGCTAACTGGGAAGGGTGAGTTATGAGACTGCTCCAAGCAGGCTCTGAAACCTGTATCCAGGAAGCATGCTGGACCTCAGAGACACAATTATGACAAATCCTCTGACATCACAATGGACCCGAAAAACAACCTAGCCTCATCTACACAGTGCTAGAGTTGGGCTCACTAGTATATTTAACTCCCATTGCACTCAACTGCACGTTGCCACTGAACATGTAAGTGGCCGGCCGGTGGTGCAGTGGTGAGGTCCGCACCTTCTGGGTCTGTGGCCCAGTATGGGCTGGGTGGAATCCTCGGTTTGGGCCTCCTCACCACTGCTTCAGTTGTTCTGGTGCAGGCGTCCGAGGTAGAGTAGAGGCAGATGGGAAGGGACGTTGGACAGGGCCAGACTTCCACAGCAAATACAGGAGCATTGCCAGCAGATGTGAGCACAGCAATGCACTTGTGCCAAAACAAAACCAATTAAAAGTTGCAAAGAATAGAAAAACTGAAGCTAAGGAAAAAAAAAAAAAAAAAAACAGGAGCTTGCCATTACGAAGAATAGGATCTCTGTGAATACCCTTAGCAAAACAGGTGAATTCTATGTTAATTCAAAAACTAGCAAACCTTTGGGGAAAGAAACTCAAGAAGACACAAGAAAAAAAAAGATATCGAGGGATCTAGGAATGGAAGGATTAACACACTTGAAAGGTTCATACCGCAGTAAGGAATCTCTGGATTCCATGCAATCCCAGTCAAAGTTGCAGCAGTATTTGCCACAGAGAAGAAGAGAGAATCCTGAAGTTTCTAGCCAGCAACACGAGACCCTGACTAGGCAAAGGAATCCTCAGGAAAACGAACAAAGCAGCACGTGTCACAATTTCTGATTTCAACATAGAGGACGAAGCGCTAGGTACCGAAACGGCACAGTCTGGGCCCCAAAACAGGCATGAAGACCCATGCAAAACAATTGAGAGCCCAGAGCCCAACTCAAACTTACATGGACAGCCCATTTTGGACCAGGGAGCCAAGTGGAGACAGCGGAGAAAGGAGAGTCTCTACAATAAACGGTGCTGGGAAGCCTGCACAGCCACATGGAACACAACGAGAGTACACCATGATGTTACACCTGGCACACACACCACCTGAAATGGATTAAAGCCTTGAATGGCAGACTTGAAACCGTGAACCTTGTAGGAGAAGACCTAGGCAGAGTGCTCTTTGCCATCTGTCTGAGCCGCCTATTTGGAAGAAGCATGTCTGACTGGGCAAGGGCAACAAAGGAAACAAGAAACAAACGGGACCACATCAAATGCACACACTTCTGCCCACTCAAGGAAACCATCAACTGAATACTAAGACACCACAACAATTGGGAGAGGATGTTTGCAAACCACACATCGGACAAGGGGTGAAAAGCCCAAAGATACAATCAACTCGCACGTCTCCACAAGAAAAAAAACAAGCCAATGAAAACCTGGTCAAAAGATGGAAGCAGAGATTTCTCCGAAGAAGACAGAAAGAGGGCCAGTAGGTGCATGAAAACTTGTTCACCATCATGAAGTCTCAGGAAAATGCAAATCCAAACTGCAAGGCCATGGCAGCTCACTGTGGTCAGCATGGCTAGAAGGAAGCAGACAGGAAATAACAAGTGTCAGAGAGGAGGTGGAGAGAAGGGAAGCCTCCTGCACTGCTGGTGGGAGTGTAACCCGGTGCAGCCACGATGCCAAAGGTGTGGAACTGCCTCAGAAGTTTAAGTATCCATGTCCCGTATGACCCAGCTATTAATCTGCCGCTTGTTTATCCAAAAAAGTCAGAAAGACTACCGCATAAAGACATGTGCATGGCTGTGTTCACCACAGTCTTACTCCTGATATCCAAGACTTGGAAAGCACCCTGGTGTCCAGCAAGGGATGATTGGAGAAGGAAGATGGGCTATAGCCACACAATGGTATACCACTCAGCCGGAACAAATGATGCAATCCAGCCATTTGTGACCACCAGAATGGCTGTGAGGGTTTTAGGGGAAGTGTAACAAGCCCCAGTGAGAAATTCAAATACCATAGAATCTCACTTACAAGGAGAAGAGAAAGCAAGCACTAACCAACAGGTGGCACTGAACATTTGTATGCGGGCTCCCAGAGGCAAAGAGGGGCGGTGACGGAGGGTGAAAGAGAAGATTAGGCACAAGTGTGTGGTGAGGGCCTGTGATTAGTCTTACACTGGTGAAGATGATGTAAGCTACACAGAAGTCTAAAGCAATGAGGATGTGAATCTGGAAGTTATAGTACGTTCTAATGCAGGGTCATGGCTATAAATTCACCTCAAATCAAAAATCCAAAAAGGGGTCCAGAATGATGTCATAAAGCTTTGGGGGCGGAAAGAGTTTACAGAAGGTGAACTTCCAAGGATGGAAAATCACCTCCAAATGCTTACAGATGCTACAGAAAGGCAGACCATTCCAAATAGGTGAAGAGGAATACTACGAAGAGAACATGATCAGTCCTAAACCCATGAACGAACGGAAAATGTTACCGTCCATGATGTTATTACTAATCACCTTCACGAATAATCCAAACAGGCCCACGTCTTCCCAAGTTCAGGCAAAAGGTTGGTCCAAAAGTACAATTCAGGGCCGGCCCTGTGGTGGAGCAGGTAAGTGCCCACATTCCGCTTGGGCGGCCCGGGCCTCACTGTTTCACATTACGAGTGCATATCACATTAGTAGTGTTAGGAAATATAGATTTCATGGTATGGTGCGGGCAGAGATCATAAATAAGCAGCAATTGTGAGGATACGTTATCAATACGCACAAGAAAAGGAACCATAAGAATATTACAATCTATGGAAGTATCTGGTACACTTCCCAAAGGCAGAAGGAAGGAAATCTTGTGACCTGCCAAGGTGGAATTGGCAGAGTGCCACGAGATGACACCATCATCGTGCATCAGAACATTCCCTGGGCAACTTCAACTTGTGAGGGAGTCCAGGACTTTTTCTGGGTAAGGTCCACCCATTTTGCCATCTACCCAAGATATAAGAGATAAAACCCAGGATAATCTTACAGGAGTGAAACCAGTGTCTAGAGAGAATGTAGGAGCCCTTTCGAAGTTCAAGGAGAAAGATAGAAACTGACAACAATTGCAGAAAAAGGAAAACTATCCTACCTAGACAGGGTGAGGAGTCAGACTGGTCTGAGATGGCTGTGAAACTCTGTGTGCACGGAGGTTGTCAGGACAACTTCGAATTTTGAGGTCGCTTATGACATCACGGTGAACATGTCCCCCAGGGTGGCCGCATGGTTACAGTCTGAGGATTGGCCTAGGCTAGGCTATTAAAGGGACAGATACCCAGAAACAGGTTTGGCAAACAGAAAGCAGGCACAGAAACTAGAAGAGATAAAACAGAGTCTGATGCAAGGGATAAGAAAGGAACCCTAGGCCACAAGTGAGAATAGAGGGACAGGCACGGAGAGGAGAACATTGTCATCTATTCAAGTCTATGGGGAGGTCATGCTGATTCAAGCTTGCAACTTCATTGGAAACAAGTGGCCGGACTTGGGGTTCATCACACCTACAGTGCCCTTGTGCCTTAAGCATAATGCAAAGTCAAGAAAGATGTCTTGAGGACATTGAAGAGAAGAATCGATGCCTCCTTTCCAAGGCCCATAGCATTCTTTGAAGGTCAGTCTCTTTTTCCGAAGCTCTGGTGTCACGTGGGCCCACTGGGCACATGGTAATGTGTCCCAAGAGATGTCTTGGAAGCCTTGAAGCAATGGAGCCCTGTCACGCTTGGGGTATGTCTCTTTGTTTGGAAGTGCTCTACAAGGGTGCTGAAAAGCACCCTCTTCCACAGGGCTTCGTTCCTTCGTGAAGGCTGCCCTCCCAGGCTAGTGTGCTCTGTTTGCCTCCATCGAAATTCTCTCCCCCTACCTCTTGCCGTAGAAGGATTATTGATTATGTGTTTTGACACCATATGTAAGGAAGTTGCACGAAAATTAGAACTTTACAGTTGTGTTTCAAGAAAAATAAACAGGCCAGGGTAGAGGATGTAGGGCAAACAAATGGCACACCCTATAAAAATCAAGTAAGCCCGTATCTGGACGGAATCTAGGGGAACGTTCAAGGATCAGGGGTCAAGTTCGAAACTTCCCAAATCCGGAAAAGAGACAGAAAAATATCTTTCCTGGAGAGTGGAATTCATCCGATTTGTCTAAGTTGTCTTGGAAACATTGTGTCCGTGAAGGGGGTTGCCAGGACCACCTCGAATTTGGAGTTTCTGATCTCAGGATGTCAAACCAACCCACATGACCACGTGTTCTCAGTGCTTAGTTTGACCTAGGCTAGGGTAGCCAAGAGTCCTACAAGTGACCGGTGCATATTCAAGGACAACAACCAAGAGTCACGAAAGCACTCACACCTCACCCTAGAGAACATACAGCGATTAACGAAATACAAACTAATCCCTTGGAATGAAGGAGAACGGACTGATAAGCATGTCTAAGGGAGATAGCTGAGAAAGACCATGACGAGTATACTATGGAAAAGAAAAAGAGGACCCAGAAAATGGAAGGTGAACAGAAATCACTCCTGAATTATCCACAATGAAAGATGATGTCCGTCTTTAGACAGACTCTGCTGGAACGTTTGAAAGTCAGAGAAATTCACAAGCCAAAAAACGGCAGCGAAGGTCAAGCATGGGCTAACTGGGAAGGGTGAGTTATGAGACTGCTCCAAGCAGGCTCTGAAACCTGTATCCAGGAAGCATGCTGGACCTCAGAGACACAATTATGACAAATCCTCTGACATCACAATGGACCCGAAAAACAACCTAGCCTCATCTACACAGTGCTAGAGTTGGGCTCACTAGTATATTTAACTCCCATTGCACTCAACTGCACGTTGCCACTGAACATGTAAGTGGCCGGCCGGTGGTGCAGTGGTGAGGTCCGCACCTTCTGGGTCTGTGGCCCAGTATGGGCTGGGTGGAATCCTCGGTTTGGGCCTCCTCACCACTGCTTCAGTTGTTCTGGTGCAGGCGTCCGAGGTAGAGTAGAGGCAGATGGGAAGGGACGTTGGACAGGGCCAGACTTCCACAGCAAATACAGGAGCATTGCCAGCAGATGTGAGCACAGCAATGCACTTGTGCCAAAACAAAACCAATTAAAAGTTGCAAAGAATAGAAAAACTGAAGCTAAGGAAAAAAAAAAACAAAAAAACAGGAGCTTGCCATTACGAAGAATAGGATCTCTGTGAATACCCTTAGCAAAACAGGTGAATTCTATGTTAATTCAAAAACTAGCAAACCTTTGGGGAAAGAAACTCAAGAAGACACAAGAAAAAAAAAGATATCGAGGGATCTAGGAATGGAAGGATTAACACACTTGAAAGGTTCATACCGCAGTAAGGAATCTCTGGATTCCATGCAATCCCAGTCAAAGTTGCAGCAGTATTTGCCACAGAGAAGAAGAGAGAATCCTGAAGTTTCTAGCCAGCAACACGAGACCCTGACTAGGCAAAGGAATCCTCAGGAAAACGAACAAAGCAGCACGTGTCACAATTTCTGATTTCAACATAGAGGACGAAGCGCTAGGTACCGAAACGGCACAGTCTGGGCCCCAAAACAGGCATGAAGACCCATGCAAAACAATTGAGAGCCCAGAGCCCAACTCAAACTTACATGGACAGCCCATTTTGGACCAGGGAGCCAAGTGGAGACAGCGGAGAAAGGAGAGTCTCTACAATAAACGGTGCTGGGAAGCCTGCACAGCCACATGGAACACAACGAGAGTACGCCATGATGTTACACCTGGCACACACACCACCTGAAATGGATTAAAGCCTTGAATGGCAGACTTGAAACCGTGAACCTTGTAGGAGAAGACCTAGGCAGAGTGCTCTTTGCCATCTGTCTGAGCCGCCTATTTGGAAGAAGCATGTCTGACTGGGCAAGGGCAACAAAGGAAACAAGAAACAAACGGGACCACATCAAATGCACACACTTCTGCCCACTCAAGGAAACCATCAACTGAATACTAAGACACCACAACAATTGGGAGAGGATGTTTGCAAACCACACATCGGACAAGGGGTGAAAAGCCCAAAGATACAATCAACTCGCACGTCTCCACAAGAAAAAAAACAAGCCAATGAAAACCTGGTCAAAAGATGGAAGCAGAGATTTCTCCGAAGAAGACAGAAAGAGGGCCAGTAGGTGCATGAAAACTTGTTCACCATCATGAAGTCTCAGGAAAATGCAAATCCAAACTGCAAGGCCATGGCAGCTCACTGTGGTCAGCATGGCTAGAAGGAAGCAGACAGGAAATAACAAGTGTCAGAGAGGAGGTGGAGAGAAGGGAAGCCTCCTGCACTGCTGGTGGGAGTGTAACCCGGTGCAGCCACGATGCCAAAGGTGTGGAACTGCCTCAGAAGTTTAAGTATCCATGTCCCGTATGACCCAGCTATTAATCTGCCGCTTGCTTATCCAAAACAGTCAGAAAGACTACCGCATAAAGACATGTGCATGGCTGTGTTCACCACAGTCTTACTCCTGATATCCAAGACTTGGAAAGCACCCTGGTGTCCAGCAAGGGATGATTGGAGAAGGAAGATGGGCTATAGCCACACAATGGTATACCACTCAGCCGGAACAAATGATGCAATCCAGCCATTTGTGACCACCAGAATGGCTGTGAGGGTTTTAGGGGAAGTGTAACAAGCCCCAGTGAGAAATTCAAATACCATAGAATCTCACTTACAAGGAGAAGAAAAAGCAAGCACTAACCAACAGGTGGCACTGAACATTTGTATGCGGGCTCCCAGAGGCAAAGAGGGGCGGTGACGGAGGGTGAAAGAGAAGATTAGGCACAAGTGTGTGGTGAGGGCCTGTGATTAGTCTTACACTGGTGAAGATGATGTAAGCTACACAGAAGTCTAAAGCAATGAGGATGTGAATCTGGAAGTTATAGTACGTTCTAATGCAGGGTCATGGCTATAAATTCACCTCAAATCAAAAATCCAAAAAGGGGTCCAGAATGATGTCATAAAGCTTTGGGGGCGGAAAGAGTTTACAGAAGGTGAACTTCCAAGGATGGAAAATCACCTCCAAATGCTTACAGATGCTACAGAAAGGCAGACCATTCCAAATAGGTGAAGAGGAATACTACGAAGAGAACATGATCAGTCCTAAACCCATGAACGAACGGAAAATGTTACCGTCCATGATGTTATTACTAATCACCTTCACGAATAATCCAAACAGGCCCACGTCTTCCCAAGTTCAGGCAAAAGGTTGGTCCAAAAGTACAATTCAGGGCCGGCCCTGTGGTGGAGCAGGTAAGTGCCCACATTCCGCTTGGGCGGCCCGGGCCTCACTGTTTCACCTTACGAGTGCATATCACATTAGTAGTGTTAGGAAATATAGATTTCATGGTATGGTGCGGGCAGAGATCATAAATAAGCAGCAATTGTGAGGATACGTTATCAATACGCACAAGAAAAGGAACCATAAGAATATTACAATCTATGGAAGTATCTGGTACACTTCCCAAAGGCAGAAGGAAGGAAATCTTGTGACCTGCCAAGGTGGAATTGGCAGAGTGCCACGAGATGACACCATCATTGTGCATCAGAACATTCCCTGGGCAACTTCAACTTGTGAGGGAGTCCAGGACTTTTTCTGGGTAAGGTCCACCCATTTTGCCATCTACCCAAGATATAAGAGATAAAACCCAGGATAATCTTACAGGAGTGAAACCAGTGTCTAGAGAGAATGTAGGAGCCCTTTCGAAGTTCAAGGAGAAAGATAGAAACTGACAACAATTGCAGAAAAAGGAAAACTATCCTACCTAGACAGGGTGAGGAGTCAGACTGGTCTGAGATGGCTGTGAAACTCTGTGTGCACGGAGGTTGTCAGGACAACTTCGAATTTTGAGGTCGCTTATGACATCACGGTGAACATGTCCCCCAGGGTGGCCGCATGGTTACAGTCTGAGGATTGGCCTAGGCTAGGCTATTAAAGGGACAGATACCCAGAAACAGGTTTGGCAAACAGAAAGCAGGCACAGAAACTAGAAGAGATAAAACAGAGTCTGATGCAAGGGATAAGAAAGGAACCCTAGGCCACAAGTGAGAATAGAGGGACAGGCACGGAGAGGAGAACATTGTCATCTATTCAAGTCTATGGGGAGGTCATGCTGATTCAAGCTTGCAACTTCATTGGAAACAAGTGGCCGGACTTGGCGTTCATCACACCTACAGTGCCCTTGTGCCTTAAGCATAATGCAAAGTCAAGAAAGATGTCTTGAGGACATTGAAGAGAAGAATCGATGCCTCCTTTCCAAGGCCCATAGCATTCTTTGCAGGTCAGTCTCTTTTTCCGAAGCTCTGGTGTCACGTGGGCCCACTGGGCACATGGTAATGTGTCCCAAGAGATGTCTTGGAAGCCTTGAAGGAATGGAGCCCTGTCACGCTTGGGGTATGTCTCTTTGTTTGGAAGTGCTCTACAAGGGTGCTGAAAAGCACCCTCTTCCACAGGGCTTCGTTCCTTCGTGAAGGCTGCCCTCCCAGGCTAGTGTGCTCTGTTTGCCTCCATCGAAATTCTCTCCCCCTACCTCTTGCCGTAGAAGGATTATTGATTATGTGTTTTGACACCACATGTAAGGAAGTTGCACGAAAATTAGAACTTTACAGTTGTGTTTCAAGAAAAATAAACAGGCCAGGGTAGAGGATGTAGGGCAAACAAATGGCACACCCTATAAAAATTAAGTAAGCCCGTATCTGGACGGAATCTAGGGGAACGTTCAAGGATCAGGGGTCAAGTTCGAAACTTCCCAAATCCAGAAAAGAGACAGAAAAATATCTTTCCTGGAGAGTGGAATTCATCCGATTTGTCTAAGTTGTCTTGGAAACATTGTGTCCGTGAAGGGGGTTGCCAGGACCACCTCGAATTTGGAGTTTCTGATCTCAGGATGTCAAACCAACCCACATGACCACGTGTTCTCAGTGCTTAGTTTGACCTAGGCTAGGGTAGCCAAGAGTCCTACAAGTGACCGGTGCAAATTCAAGGACAACAACCAAGAGTCACGAAAGCACTCACACCTCACCCTAGAGAACATACAGCGATTAAAGAAATACAAACTAATCCCTCGGAATGAAGGAGAACGGACTGATAAGCATGTCTAAGGGAGATAGCTGAGAAAGACCATGACGAGTATACTATGGAAAAGAAAAAGAGGACCCAGAAAATGGAAGGTGAACAGAAATCACACCTGAATTATCCACAATGAAAGATGATGTCCGTCTTTAGACAGACTCTGCTGGAACGTTTGAAAGTCAGAGAAATTCACAAGCCAAAAAACGGCAGCGAAGGTCAAGCATGGGCTAACTGGGAAGGGTGAGTTATGAGACTGCTCCAAGCAGGCTCTGAAACCTGTATCCAGGAAGCATGCTGGACCTCAGAGACACAATTATGACAAATCCTCTGACATCACGATGGACCCGAAAAACAACCTAGCCTCATCTACACAGTGCTAGAGTTGGGCTCACTAGTATATTTAACTCCCATTGCACTCAACTGCACGTTGCCACTGAACATGTAAGTGGCCGGCCGGTGGTGCAGTGGTGAGGTCCGCACCTTCTGGGTCTGTGGCCCAGTATGGGCTGGGTGGAATCCTCGGTTTGGGCCTCCTCACCACTGCTTCAGTTGTTCTGGTGCAGGCGTCCGAGGTAGAGTAGAGGCAGATGGGAAGGGACGTTGGACAGGGCCAGACTTCCACAGCAAATACAGGAGCATTGCCAGCAGATGTGAGCACAGCAATGCACTTGTGCCAAAACAAAACCAATTAAAAGTTGCAAAGAATAGAAAAACTGAAGCTAAGGAAAAAAAAAAACAAAAAAACAGGAGCTTGCCATTACGAAGAATAGGATCTCTGTGAATACCCTTAGCAAAACAGGTGAATTCTATGTTAATTCAAAAACTAGCAAACCTTTGGGGAAAGAAACTCAAGAAGACACAAGAAAAAAAAAGATATCGAGGGATCTAGGAATGGAAGGATTAACACACTTGAAAGGTTCATACCGCAGTAAGGAATCTCTGGATTCCATGCAATCCCAGTCAAAGTTGCAGCAGTATTTGCCACAGAGAAGAAGAGAGAATCCTGAAGTTTCTAGCCAGCAACACGAGACCCTGACTAGGCAAAGGAATCCTCAGGAAAACGAACAAAGCAGCACGTGTCACAATTTCTGATTTCAACATAGAGGACGAAGCGCTAGGTACCGAAACGGCACAGTCTGGGCCCCAAAACAGGCATGAAGACCCATGCAAAACAATTGAGAGCCCAGAGCCCAACTCAAACTTACATGGACAGCCCATTTTGGACCAGGGAGCCAAGTGGAGACAGCGGAGAAAGGAGAGTCTCTACAATAAACGGTGCTGGGAAGCCTGCACAGCCACATGGAACACAACGAGAGTACACCATGATGTTACACCTGGCACACACACCACCTGAAATGGATTAAAGCCTTGAATGGCAGACTTGAAACCGTGAACCTTGTAGGAGAAGACCTAGGCAGAGTGCTCTTTGCCATCTGTCTGAGCCGCCTATTTGGAAGAAGCATGTCTGACTGGGCAAGGGCAACAAAGGAAACAAGAAACAAACGGGACCACATCAAATGCACACACTTCTGCCCACTCAAGGAAACCATCAACTGAATACTAAGACACCACAACAATTGGGAGAGGATGTTTGCAAACCACACATCGGACAAGGGGTGAAAAGCCCAAAGATACAATCAACTCGCACGTCTCCACAAGAAAAAAAACAAGCCAATGAAAACCTGGTCAAAAGATGGAAGCAGAGATTTCTCCGAAGAAGACAGAAAGAGGGCCAGTAGGTGCATGAAAACTTGTTCACCATCATGAAGTCTCAGGAAAATGCAAATCCAAACTGCAAGGCCATGGCAGCTCACTGTGGTCAGCATGGCTAGAAGGAAGCAGACAGGAAATAACAAGTGTCAGAGAGGAGGTGGAGAGAAGGGAAGCCTCCTGCACTGCTGGTGGGAGTGTAACCCGGTGCAGCCACGATGCCAAAGGTGTGGAACTGCCTCAGAAGTTTAAGTATCCATGTCCCGTATGACCCAGCTATTAATCTGCCGCTTGCTTATCCAAAACAGTCAGAAAGACTACCGCATAAAGACATGTGCATGGCTGTGTTCACCACAGTCTTACTCCTGATATCCAAGACTTGGAAAGCACCCTGGTGTCCAGCAAGGGATGATTGGAGAAGGAAGATGGGCTATAGCCACACAATGGTATACCACTCAGCCGGAACAAATGATGCAATCCAGCCATTTGTGACCACCAGAATGGCTGTGAGGGTTTTAGGGGAAGTGTAACAAGCCCCAGTGAGAAATTCAAATACCATAGAATCTCACTTACAAGGCGAAGAAAAAGCAAGCACTAACCAACAGGTGGCACTGAACATTTGTATGCGGGCTCCCAGAGGCAAAGAGGGGCGGTGACGGAGGGTGAAAGAGAAGATTAGGCACAAGTGTGTGGTGAGGGCCTGTGATTAGTCTTACACTGGTGAAGATGATGTAAGCTACACAGAAGTCTAAAGCAATGAGGATGTGAATCTGGAAGTTATAGTACGTTCTAATGCAGGGTCATGGCTATAAATTCACCTCAAATCAAAAATCCAAAAAGGGGTCCAGAATGATGTCATAAAGCTTTGGGGGCGGAAAGAGTTTACAGAAGGTGAACTTCCAAGGATGGAAAATCACCTCCAAATGCTTACAGATGCTACAGAAAGGCAGACCATTCCAAATAGGTGAAGAGGAATACTACGAAGAGAACATGATCAGTCCTAAACCCATGAACGAACGGAAAATGTTACCGTCCATGATGTTATTACTAATCACCTTCACGAATAATCCAAACAGGCCCACGTCTTCCCAAGTTCAGGCAAAAGGTTGGTCCAAAAGTACAATTCAGGGCCGGCCCTGTGGTGGAGCAGGTAAGTGCCCACATTCCGCTTGGGCGGCCCGGGCCTCACTGTTTCACATTACGAGTGCATATCACATTAGTAGTGTTAGGAAATATAGATTTCATGGTATGGTGCGGGCAGAGATCATAAATAAGCAGCAATTGTGAGGATACGTTATCAATACGCACAAGAAAAGGAACCATAAGAATATTACAATCTATGGAAGTATCTGGTACACTTCCCAAAGGCAGAAGGAAGGAAATCTTGTGACCTGCCAAGGTGGAATTGGCAGAGTACCACGAGATGACACCATCATCGTGCATCAGAACATTCCCTGGGCAACTTCAACTTGTGAGGGAGTCCAGGACTTTTTCTGGGTAAGGTCCACCCATTTTGCCATCTACCCAAGATATAAGAGATAAAACCCAGGATAATCTTACAGGAGTGAAACCAGTGTCTAGAGAGAATGTAGGAGCCCTTTCGAAGTTCAAGGAGAAAGATAGAAACTGACAACAATTGCAGAAAAAGGAAAACTATCCTACCTAGACAGGGTGAGGAGTCAGACTGGTCTGAGATGGCTGTGAAACTCTGTGTGCACGGAGGTTGTCAGGACAACTTCGAATTTTGAGGTCGCTTATGACATCACGGTGAACATGTCCCCCAGGGTGGCCGCATGGTTACAGTCTGAGGATTGGCCTAGGCTAGGCTATTAAAGGGACAGATACCCAGAAACAGGTTTGGCAAACAGAAAGCAGGCACAGAAACTAGAAGAGATAAAACAGAGTCTGATGCAAGGGATAAGAAAGGAACCCTAGGCCACAAGTGAGAATAGAGGGACAGGCACGGAGAGGAGAACATTGTCATCTATTCAAGTCTATGGGGAGGTCATGCTGATTCAAGCTTGCAACTTCATTGGAAACAAGTGGCCGGACTTGGCGTTCATCACACCTACAGTGCCCTTGTGCCTTAAGCATAATGCAAAGTCAAGAAAGATGTCTTGAGGACATTGAAGAGAAGAATCGATGCCTCCTTTCCAAGGCCCATAGCATTCTTTGAAGGTCAGTCTCTTTTTCCGAAGCTCTGGTGTCACGTGGGCCCACTGGGCACATGGTAATGTGTCCCAAGAGATGTCTTGGAAGCCTTGAAGGAATGGAGCCCTGTCACGCTTGGGGTATGTCTCTTTGTTTGGAAGTGCTCTACAAGGGTGCTGAAAAGCACCCTCTTCCACAGGGCTTCGTTCCTTCGTGAAGGCTGCCCTCCCAGGCTAGTGTGCTCTGTTTGCCTCCATCGAAATTCTCTCCCCCTACCTCTTGCCGTAGAAGGATTATTGATTATGTGTTTTGACACCACATGTAAGGAAGTTGCACGAAAATTAGAACTTTACAGTTGTGTTTCAAGAAAAATAAACAGGCCAGGGTAGAGGATGTAGGGCAAACAAATGGCACACCCTATAAAAATTAAGTAAGCCCGTATCTGGACGGAATCTAGGGGAACGTTCAAGGATCAGGGGTCAAGTTCGAAACTTCCCAAATCCGGAAAAGAGACAGAAAAATATCTTTCCTGGAGAGTGGAATTCATCCGATTTGTCTAAGTTGTCTTGGAAACATTGTGTCCGTGAAGGGGGTTGCCAGGACCACCTCGAATTTGGAGTTTCTGATCTCAGGATGTCAAACCAACCCACATGACCACGTGTTCTCAGTGCTTAGTTTGACCTAGGCTAGGGTAGCCAAGAGTCCTACAAGTGACCGGTGCAAATTCAAGGACAACAACCAAGAGTCACGAAAGCACTCACACCTCACCCTAGAGAACATACAGCGATTAAAGAAATACAAACTAATCCCTTGGAATGAAGGAGAACGGACTGATAAGCATGTCTAAGGGAGATAGCTGAGAAAGACCATGACGAGTATACTATGGAAAAGAAAAAGAGGACCCAGAAAATGGAAGGTGAACAGAAATCACACCTGAATTATCCACAATGAAAGATGATGTCCGTCTTTAGACAGACTCTGCTGGAACGTTTGAAAGTCAGAGAAATTCACAAGCCAAAAAACGGCAGCGAAGGTCAAGCATGGGCTAACTGGGAAGGGTGAGTTATGAGACTGCTCCAAGCAGGCTCTGAAACCTGTATCCAGGAAGCATGCTGGACCTCAGAGACACAATTATGACAAATCCTCTGACATCACAATGGACCCGAAAAACAACCTAGCCTCATCTACACAGTGCTAGAGTTGGGCTCACTAGTATATTTAACTCCCATTGCACTCAACTGCACGTTGCCACTGAACATGTAAGTGGCCGGCCGGTGGTGCAGTGGTGAGGTCCGCACCTTCTGGGTCTGTGGCCCAGTATGGGCTGGGTGGAATCCTCGGTTTGGGCCTCCTCACCACTGCTTCAGTTGTTCTGGTGCAGGCGTCCGAGGTAGAGTAGAGGCAGATGGGAAGGGACGTTGGACAGGGCCAGACTTCCACAGCAAATACAGGAGCATTGCCAGCAGATGTGAGCACAGCAATGCACTTGTGCCAAAACAAAACCAATTAAAAGTTGCAAAGAATAGAAAAACTGAAGCTAAGGAAAAAAAAAAACAAAAAAACAGGAGCTTGCCATTACGAAGAATAGGATCTCTGTGAATACCCTTAGCAAAACAGGTGAATTCTATGTTAATTCAAAAACTAGCAAACCTTTGGGGAAAGAAACTCAAGAAGACACAAGAAAAAAAAAGATATCGAGGGATCTAGGAATGGAAGGATTAACACACTTGAAAGGTTCATACCGCAGTAAGGAATCTCTGGATTCCATGCAATCCCAGTCAAAGTTGCAGCAGTATTTGCCACAGAGAAGAAGAGAGAATCCTGAAGTTTCTAGCCAGCAACACGAGACCCTGACTAGGCAAAGGAATCCTCAGGAAAACGAACAAAGCAGCACGTGTCACAATTTCTGATTTCAACATAGAGGACGAAGCGCTAGGTACCGAAACGGCACAGTCTGGGCCCCAAAACAGGCATGAAGACCCATGCAAAACAATTGAGAGCCCAGAGCCCAACTCAAACTTACATGGACAGCCCATTTTGGACCAGGGAGCCAAGTGGAGACAGCGGAGAAAGGAGAGTCTCTACAATAAACGGTGCTGGGAAGCCTGCACAGCCACATGGAACACAACGAGAGTACACCATGATGTTACACCTGGCACACACACCACCTGAAATGGATTAAAGCCTTGAATGGCAGACTTGAAACCGTGAACCTTGTAGGAGAAGACCTAGGCAGAGTGCTCTTTGCCATCTGTCTGAGCCGCCTATTTGGAAGAAGCATGTCTGACTGGGCAAGGGCAACAAAGGAAACAAGAAACAAACGGGACCACATCAAATGCACACACTTCTGCCCACTCAAGGAAACCATCAACTGAATACTAAGACACCACAACAATTGGGAGAGGATGTTTGCAAACCACACATCGGACAAGGGGTGAAAAGCCCAAAGATACAATCAACTCGCACGTCTCCACAAGAAAAAAAACAAGCCAATGAAAACCTGGTCAAAAGATGGAAGCAGAGATTTCTCCGAAGAAGACAGAAAGAGGGCCAGTAGGTGCATGAAAACTTGTTCACCATCATGAAGTCTCAGGAAAATGCAAATCCAAACTGCAAGGCCATGGCAGCTCACTGTGGTCAGCATGGCTAGAAGGAAGCAGACAGGAAATAACAAGTGTCAGAGAGGAGGTGGAGAGAAGGGAAGCCTCCTGCACTGCTGGTGGGAGTGTAACCCGGTGCAGCCACGATGCCAAAGGTGTGGAACTGCCTCAGAAGTTTAAGTATCCATGTCCCGTATGACCCAGCTATTAATCTGCCGCTTGCTTATCCAAAACAGTCAGAAAGACTACCGCATAAAGACATGTGCATGGCTGTGTTCACCACAGTCTTACTCCTGATATCCAAGACTTGGAAAGCACCCTGGTGTCCAGCAAGGGATGATTGGAGAAGGAAGATGGGCTATAGCCACACAATGGTATACCACTCAGCCGGAACAAATGATGCAATCCAGCCATTTGTGACCACCAGAATGGCTGTGAGGGTTTTAGGGGAAGTGTAACAAGCCCCAGTGAGAAATTCAAATACCATAGAATCTCACTTACAAGGCGAAGAAAAAGCAAGCACTAACCAACAGGTGGCACTGAACATTTGTATGCGGGCTCCCAGAGGCAAAGAGGGGCGGTGACGGAGGGTGAAAGAGAAGATTAGGCACAAGTGTGTGGTGAGGGCCTGTGATTAGTCTTACACTGGTGAAGATGATGTAAGCTACACAGAAGTCTAAAGCAATGAGGATGTGAATCTGGAAGTTATAGTACGTTCTAATGCAGGGTCATGGCTATAAATTCACCTCAAATCAAAAATCCAAAAAGGGGTCCAGAATGATGTCATAAAGCTTTGGGGGCGGAAAGAGTTTACAGAAGGTGAACTTCCAAGGATGGAAAATCACCTCCAAATGCTTACAGATGCTACAGAAAGGCAGACCATTCCAAATAGGTGAAGAGGAATACTACGAAGAGAACATGATCAGTCCTAAACCCATGAACGAACGGAAAATGTTACCGTCCATGATGTTATTACTAATCACCTTCACGAATAATCCAAACAGGCCCACGTCTTCCCAAGTTCAGGCAAAAGGTTGGTCCAAAAGTACAATTCAGGGCCGGCCCTGTGGTGGAGCAGGTAAGTGCCCACATTCCGCTTGGGCGGCCCGGGCCTCACTGTTTCACATTACGAGTGCATATCACATTAGTAGTGTTAGGAAATATAGATTTCATGGTATGGTGCGGGCAGAGATCATAAATAAGCAGCAATTGTGAGGATACGTTATCAATACGCACAAGAAAAGGAACCATAAGAATATTACAATCTATGGAAGTATCTGGTACACTTCCCAAAGGCAGAAGGAAGGAAATCTTGTGACCTGCCAAGGTGGAATTGGCAGAGTGCCACGAGATGACACCATCATCGTGCATCAGAACATTCCCTGGGCAACTTCAACTTGTGAGGGAGTCCAGGACTTTTTCTGGGTAAGGTCCACCCATTTTGCCATCTACCCAAGATATAAGAGATAAAACCCAGGATAATCTTACAGGAGTGAAACCAGTGTCTAGAGAGAATGTAGGAGCCCTTTCGAAGTTCAAGGAGAAAGATAGAAACTGACAACAATTGCAGAAAAAGGAAAACTATCCTACCTAGACAGGGTGAGGAGTCAGACTGGTCTGAGATGGCTGTGAAACTCTGTGTGCACGGAGGTTGTCAGGACAACTTCGAATTTTGAGGTCGCTTATGACATCACGGTGAACATGTCCCCCAGGGTGGCCGCATGGTTACAGTCTGAGGATTGGCCTAGGCTAGGCTATTAAAGGGACAGATACCCAGAAACAGGTTTGGCAAACAGAAAGCAGGCACAGAAACTAGAAGAGATAAAACAGAGTCTGATGCAAGGGATAAGAAAGGAACCCTAGGCCACAAGTGAGAATAGAGGGACAGGCACGGAGAGGAGAACATTGTCATCTATTCAAGTCTATGGGGAGGTCATGCTGATTCAAGCTTGCAACTTCATTGGAAACAAGTGGCCGGACTTGGCGTTCATCACACCTACAGTGCCCTTGTGCCTTAAGCATAATGCAAAGTCAAGAAAGATGTCTTGAGGACATTGAAGAGAAGAATCGATGCCTCCTTTCCAAGGCCCATAGCATTCTTTGCAGGTCAGTCTCTTTTTCCGAAGCTCTGGTGTCACGTGGGCCCACTGGGCACATGGTAATGTGTCCCAAGAGATGTCTTGGAAGCCTTGAAGGAATGGAGCCCTGTCACGCTTGGGGTATGTCTCTTTGTTTGGAAGTGCTCTACAAGGGTGCTGAAAAGCACCCTCTTCCACAGGGCTTCGTTCCTTCGTGAAGGCTGCCCTCCCAGGCTAGTGTGCTCTGTTTGCCTCCATCGAAATTCTCTCCCCCTACCTCTTGCCGTAGAAGGATTATTGATTATGTGTTTTGACACCACATGTAAGGAAGTTGCACGAAAATTAGAACTTTACAGTTGTGTTTCAAGAAAAATAAACAGGCCAGGGTAGAGGATGTAGGGCAAACAAATGGCACACCCTATAAAAATTAAGTAAGCCCGTATCTGGACGGAATCTAGGGGAACGTTCAAGGATCAGGGGTCAAGTTCGAAACTTCCCAAATCCGGAAAAGAGACAGAAAAATATCTTTCCTGGAGAGTGGAATTCATCCGATTTGTCTAAGTTGTCTTGGAAACATTGTGTCCGTGAAGGGGGTTGCCAGGACCACCTCGAATTTGGAGTTTCTGATCTCAGGATGTCAAACCAACCCACATGACCACGTGTTCTCAGTGCTTAGTTTGACCTAGGCTAGGGTAGCCAAGAGTCCTACAAGTGACCGGTGCAAATTCAAGGACAACAACCAAGAGTCACGAAAGCACTCACACCTCACCCTAGAGAACATACAGCGATTAAAGAAATACAAACTAATCCCTCGGAATGAAGGAGAACGGACTGATAAGCATGTCTAAGGGAGATAGCTGAGAAAGACCATGACGAGTATACTATGGAAAAGAAAAAGAGGACCCAGAAAATGGAAGGTGAACAGAAATCACACCTGAATTATCCACAATGAAAGATGATGTCCGTCTTTAGACAGACTCTGCTGGAACGTTTGAAAGTCAGAGAAATTCACAAGCCAAAAAACGGCAGCGAAGGTCAAGCATGGGCTAACTGGGAAGGGTGAGTTATGAGACTGCTCCAAGCAGGCTCTGAAACCTGTATCCAGGAAGCATGCTGGACCTCAGAGACACAATTATGACAAATCCTCTGACATCACAATGGACCCGAAAAACAACCTAGCCTCATCTACACAGTGCTAGAGTTGGGCTCACTAGTATATTTAACTCCCATTGCACTCAACTGCACGTTGCCACTGAACATGTAAGTGGCCGGCCGGTGGTGCAGTGGTGAGGTCCGCACCTTCTGGGTCTGTGGCCCAGTATGGGCTGGGTGGAATCCTCGGTTTGGGCCTCCTCACCACTGCTTCAGTTGTTCTGGTGCAGGCGTCCGAGGTAGAGTAGAGGCAGATGGGAAGGGACGTTGGACAGGGCCAGACTTCCACAGCAAATACAGGAGCATTGCCAGCAGATGTGAGCACAGCAATGCACTTGTGCCAAAACAAAACCAATTAAAAGTTGCAAAGAATAGAAAAACTGAAGCTAAGGAAAAAAAAAACAAAAAAACAGGAGCTTGCCATTACGAAGAATAGGATCTCTGTGAATAACCTTAGCAAAACAGGTGAATTCTATGTTAATTCAAAAACTAGCAAACCTTTGGGGAAAGAAACTCAAGAAGACACAAGAAAAAAAAAGATATCGAGGGATCTAGGAATGGAAGGATTAACACACTTGAAAGGTTCATACCGCAGTAAGGAATCTCTGGATTCCATGCAATCCCAGTCAAAGTTGCAGCAGTATTTGCCACAGAGAAGAAGAGAGAATCCTGAAGTTTCTAGCCAGCAACACGAGACCCTGACTAGGCAAAGGAATCCTCAGGAAAACGAACAAAGCAGCACGTGTCACAATTTCTGATTTCAACATAGAGGACGAAGCGCTAGGTACCGAAACGGCACAGTCTGGGCCCCAAAACAGGCATGAAGACCCATGCAAAACAATTGAGAGCCCAGAGCCCAACTCAAACTTACATGGACAGCCCATTTTGGACCAGGGAGCCAAGTGGAGACAGCGGAGAAAGGAGAGTCTCTACAATAAACGGTGCTGGGAAGCCTGCACAGCCACATGGAACACAACGAGAGTACGCCATGATGTTACACCTGGCACACACACCACCTGAAATGGATTAAAGCCTTGAATGGCAGACTTGAAACCGTGAACCTTGTAGGAGAAGACCTAGGCAGAGTGCTCTTTGCCATCTGTCTGAGCCGCCTATTTGGAAGAAGCATGTCTGACTGGGCAAGGGCAACAAAGGAAACAAGAAACAAACGGGACCACATCAAATGCACACACTTCTGCCCACTCAAGGAAACCATCAACTGAATACTAAGACACCACAACAATTGGGAGAGGATGTTTGCAAACCACACATCGGACAAGGGGTGAAAAGCCCAAAGATACAATCAACTCGCACGTCTCCACAAGAAAAAAAACAAGCCAATGAAAACCTGGTCAAAAGATGGAAGCAGAGATTTCTCCGAAGAAGACAGAAAGAGGGCCAGTAGGTGCATGAAAACTTGTTCACCATCATGAAGTCTCAGGAAAATGCAAATCCAAACTGCAAGGCCATGGCAGCTCACTGTGGTCAGCATGGCTAGAAGGAAGCAGACAGGAAATAACAAGTGTCAGAGAGGAGGTGGAGAGAAGGGAAGCCTCCTGCACTGCTGGTGGGAGTGTAACCCGGTGCAGCCACGATGCCAAAGGTGTGGAACTGCCTCAGAAGTTTAAGTATCCATGTCCCGTATGACCCAGCTATTAATCTGCCGCTTGCTTATCCAAAACAGTCAGAAAGACTACCGCATAAAGACATGTGCATGGCTGTGTTCACCACAGTCTTACTCCTGATATCCAAGACTTGGAAAGCACCCTGGTGTCCAGCAAGGGATGATTGGAGAAGGAAGATGGGCTATAGCCACACAATGGTATACCACTCAGCCGGAACAAATGATGCAATCCAGCCATTTGTGACCACCAGAATGGCTGTGAGGGTTTTAGGGGAAGTGTAACAAGCCCCAGTGAGAAATTCAAATACCATAGAATCTCACTTACAAGGAGAAGAAAAAGCAAGCACTAACCAACAGGTGGCACTGAACATTTGTATGCGGGCTCCCAGAGGCAAAGAGGGGCGGTGACGGAGGGTGAAAGAGAAGATTAGGCACAAGTGTGTGGTGAGGGCCTGTGATTAGTCTTACACTGGTGAAGATGATGTAAGCTACACAGAAGTCTAAAGCAATGAGGATGTGAATCTGGAAGTTATAGTACGTTCTAATGCAGGGTCATGGCTATAAATTCACCTCAAATCAAAAATCCAAAAAGGGGTCCAGAATGATGTCATAAAGCTTTGGGGGCGGAAAGAGTTTACGGAAGGTGAACTTCCAAGGATGGAAAATCACCTCCAAATGCTTACAGATGCTACAGAAAGGCAGACCATTCCAAATAGGTGAAGAGGAATACTACGAAGAGAACATGATCAGTCCTAAACCCATGAACGAACGGAAAATGTTACCGTCCATGATGTTATTACTAATCACCTTCACGAATAATCCAAACAGGCCCACGTCTTCCCAAGTTCAGGCAAAAGGTTGGTCCAAAAGTACAATTCAGGGCCGGCCCTGTGGTGGAGCAGGTAAGTGCCCACATTCCGCTTGGGCGGCCCGGGCCTCACTGTTTCACCTTACGAGTGCATATCACATTAGTAGTGTTAGGAAATATAGATTTCATGGTATGGTGCGGGCAGAGATCATAAATAAGCAGCAATTGTGAGGATACGTTATCAATACGCACAAGAAAAGGAACCATAAGAATATTACAATCTATGGAAGTATCTGGTACACTTCCCAAAGGCAGAAGGAAGGAAATCTTGTGACCTGCCAAGGTGGAATTGGCAGAGTGCCACGAGATGACACCATCATCGTGCATCAGAACATTCCCTGGGCAACTTCAACTTGTGAGGGAGTCCAGGACTTTTTCTGGGTAAGGTCCACCCATTTTGCCATCTACCCAAGATATAAGAGATAAAACCCAGGATAATCTTACAGGAGTGAAACCAGTGTCTAGAGAGAATGTAGGAGCCCTTTCGAAGTTCAAGGAGAAAGATAGAAACTGACAACAATTGCAGAAAAAGGAAAACTATCCTACCTAGACAGGGTGAGGAGTCAGACTGGTCTGAGATGGCTGTGAAACTCTGTGTGCACGGAGGTTGTCAGGACAACTTCGAATTTTGAGGTCGCTTATGACATCACGGTGAACATGTCCCCCAGGGTGGCCGCATGGTTACAGTCTGAGGATTGGCCTAGGCTAGGCTATTAAAGGGACAGATACCCAGAAACAGGTTTGGCAAACAGAAAGCAGGCACAGAAACTAGAAGAGATAAAACAGAGTCTGATGCAAGGGATAAGAAAGGAACCCTAGGCCACAAGTGAGAATAGAGGGACAGGCACGGAGAGGAGAACATTGTCATCTATTCAAGTCTATGGGGAGGTCATGCTGATTCAAGCTTGCAACTTCATTGGAAACAAGTGGCCGGACTTGGCGTTCATCACACCTACAGTGCCCTTGTGCCTTAAGCATAATGCAAAGTCAAGAAAGATGTCTTGAGGACATTGAAGAGAAGAATCGATGCCTCCTTTCCAAGGCCCATAGCATTCTTTGCAGGTCAGTCTCTTTTTCCGAAGCTCTGGTGTCACGTGGGCCCACTGGGCACATGGTAATGTGTCCCAAGAGATGTCTTGGAAGCCTTGAAGGAATGGAGCCCTGTCACGCTTGGGGTATGTCTCTTTGTTTGGAAGTGCTCTACAAGGGTGCTGAAAAGCACCCTCTTCCACAGGGCTTCGTTCCTTCGTGAAGGCTGCCCTCCCAGGCTAGTGTGCTCTGTTTGCCTCCATCGAAATTCTCTCCCCCTACCTCTTGCCGTAGAAGGATTATTGATTATGTGTTTTGACACCACATGTAAGGAAGTTGCACGAAAATTAGAACTTTACAGTTGTGTTTCAAGAAAAATAAACAGGCCAGGGTAGAGGATGTAGGGCAAACAAATGGCACACCCTATAAAAATTAAGTAAGCCCGTATCTGGACGGAATCTAGGGGAACGTTCAAGGATCAGGGGTCAAGTTCGAAACTTCCCAAATCCAGAAAAGAGACAGAAAAATATCTTTCCTGGAGAGTGGAATTCATCCGATTTGTCTAAGTTGTCTTGGAAACATTGTGTCCGTGAAGGGGGTTGCCAGGACCACCTCGAATTTGGAGTTTCTGATCTCAGGATGTCAAACCAACCCACATGACCACGTGTTCTCAGTGCTTAGTTTGACCTAGGCTAGGGTAGCCAAGAGTCCTACAAGTGACCGGTGCAAATTCAAGGACAACAACCAAGAGTCACGAAAGCACTCACACCTCACCCTAGAGAACATACAGCGATTAAAGAAATACAAACTAATCCCTCGGAATGAAGGAGAACGGACTGATAAGCATGTCTAAGGGAGATAGCTGAGAAAGACCATGACGAGTATACTATGGAAAAGAAAAAGAGGACCCAGAAAATGGAAGGTGAACAGAAATCACACCTGAATTATCCACAATGAAAGATGATGTCCGTCTTTAGACAGACTCTGCTGGAACGTTTGAAAGTCAGAGAAATTCACAAGCCAAAAAACGGCAGCGAAGGTCAAGCATGGGCTAACTGGGAAGGGTGAGTTATGAGACTGCTCCAAGCAGGCTCTGAAACCTGTATCCAGGAAGCATGCTGGACCTCAGAGACACAATTATGACAAATCCTCTGACATCACAATGGACCCGAAAAACAACCTAGCCTCATCTACACAGTGCTAGAGTTGGGCTCACTAGTATATTTAACTCCCATTGCACTCAACTGCACGTTGCCACTGAACATGTAAGTGGCCGGCCGGTGGTGCAGTGGTGAGGTCCGCACCTTCTGGGTCTGTGGCCCAGTATGGGCTGGGTGGAATCCTCGGTTTGGGCCTCCTCACCACTGCTTCAGTTGTTCTGGTGCAGGCGTCCGAGGTAGAGTAGAGGCAGATGGGAAGGGACGTTGGACAGGGCCAGACTTCCACAGCAAATACAGGAGCATTGCCAGCAGATGTGAGCACAGCAATGCACTTGTGCCAAAACAAAACCAATTAAAAGTTGCAAAGAATAGAAAAACTGAAGCTAAGGAAAAAAAAAAACAAAAAAACAGGAGCTTGCCATTACGAAGAATAGGATCTCTGTGAATACCCTTAGCAAAACAGGTGAATTCTATGTTAATTCAAAAACTAGCAAACCTTTGGGGAAAGAAACTCAAGAAGACACAAGAAAAAAAAAGATATCGAGGGATCTAGGAATGGAAGGATTAACACACTTGAAAGGTTCATACCGCAGTAAGGAATCTCTGGATTCCATGCAATCCCAGTCAAAGTTGCAGCAGTATTTGCCACAGAGAAGAAGAGAGAATCCTGAAGTTTCTAGCCAGCAACACGAGACCCTGACTAGGCAAAGGAATCCTCAGGAAAACGAACAAAGCAGCACGTGTCACAATTTCTGATTTCAACATAGAGGACGAAGCGCTAGTTACCGAAACGGCACAGTCTGGGCCCCAAAACAGGCATGAAGACCCATGCAAAACAATTGAGAGCCCAGAGCCCAACTCAAACTTACATGGACAGCCCATTTTGGACCAGGGAGCCAAGTGGAGACAGCGGAGAAAGGAGAGTCTCTACAATAAACGGTGCTGGGAAGCCTGCACAGCCACATGGAACACAACGAGAGTACGCCATGATGTTACACCTGGCACACACACCACCTGAAATGGATTAAAGCCTTGAATGGCAGACTTGAAACCGTGAACCTTGTAGGAGAAGACCTAGGCAGAGTGCTCTTTGCCATCTGTCTGAGCCGCCTATTTGGAAGAAGCATGTCTGACTGGGCAAGGGCAACAAAGGAAACAAGAAACAAACGGGACCACATCAAATGCACACACTTCTGCCCACTCAAGGAAACCATCAACTGAATACTAAGACACCACAACAATTGGGAGAGGATGTTTGCAAACCACACATCGGACAAGGGGTGAAAAGCCCAAAGATACAATCAACTCGCACGTCTCCACAAGAAAAAAAACAAGCCAATGAAAACCTGGTCAAAAGATGGAAGCAGAGATTTCTCCGAAGAAGACAGAAAGAGGGCCAGTAGGTGCATGAAAACTTGTTCACCATCATGAAGTCTCAGGAAAATGCAAATCCAAACTGCAAGGCCATGGCAGCTCACTGTGGTCAGCATGGCTAGAAGGAAGCAGACAGGAAATAACAAGTGTCAGAGAGGAGGTGGAGAGAAGGGAAGCCTCCTGCACTGCTGGTGGGAGTGTAACCCGGTGCAGCCACGATGCCAAAGGTGTGGAACTGCCTCAGAAGTTTAAGTATCCATGTCCCGTATGACCCAGCTATTAATCTGCCGCTTGCTTATCCAAAACAGTCAGAAAGACTACCGCATAAAGACATGTGCATGGCTGTGTTCACCACAGTCTTACTCCTGATATCCAAGACTTGGAAAGCACCCTGGTGTCCAGCAAGGGATGATTGGAGAAGGAAGATGGGCTATAGCCACACAATGGTATACCACTCAGCCGGAACAAATGATGCAATCCAGCCATTTGTGACCACCAGAATGGCTGTGAGGGTTTTAGGGGAAGTGTAACAAGCCCCAGTGAGAAATTCAAATACCATAGAATCTCACTTACAAGGAGAAGAAAAAGCAAGCACTAACCAACAGGTGGCACTGAACATTTGTATGCGGGCTCCCAGAGGCAAAGAGGGGCGGTGACGGAGGGTGAAAGAGAAGATTAGGCACAAGTGTGTGGTGAGGGCCTGTGATTAGTCTTACACTGGTGAAGATGATGTAAGCTACACAGAAGTCTAAAGCAATGAGGATGTGAATCTGGAAGTTATAGTACGTTCTAATGCAGGGTCATGGCTATAAATTCACCTCAAATCAAAAATCCAAAAAGGGGTCCAGAATGATGTCATAAAGCTTTGGGGGCGGAAAGAGTTTACGGAAGGTGAACTTCCAAGGATGGAAAATCACCTCCAAATGCTTACAGATGCTACAGAAAGGCAGACCATTCCAAATAGGTGAAGAGGAATACTACGAAGAGAACATGATCAGTCCTAAACCCATGAACGAACGGAAAATGTTACCGTCCATGATGTTATTACTAATCACCTTCACGAATAATCCAAACAGGCCCACGTCTTCCCAAGTTCAGGCAAAAGGTTGGTCCAAAAGTACAATTCAGGGCCGGCCCTGTGGTGGAGCAGGTAAGTGCCCACATTCCGCTTGGGCGGCCCGGGCCTCACTGTTTCACCTTACGAGTGCATATCACATTAGTAGTGTTAGGAAATATAGATTTCATGGTATGGTGCGGGCAGAGATCATAAATAAGCAGCAATTGTGAGGATACGTTATCAATACGCACAAGAAAAGGAACCATAAGAATATTACAATCTATGGAAGTATCTGGTACACTTCCCAAAGGCAGAAGGAAGGAAATCTTGTGACCTGCCAAGGTGGAATTGGCAGAGTGCCACGAGATGACACCATCATCGTGCATCAGAACATTCCCTGGGCAACTTCAACTTGTGAGGGAGTCCAGGACTTTTTCTGGGTAAGGTCCACCCATTTTGCCATCTACCCAAGATATAAGAGATAAAACCCAGGATAATCTTACAGGAGTGAAACCAGTGTCTAGAGAGAATGTAGGAGCCCTTTCGAAGTTCAAGGAGAAAGATAGAAACTGACAACAATTGCAGAAAAAGGAAAACTATCCTACCTAGACAGGGTGAGGAGTCAGACTGGTCTGAGATGGCTGTGAAACTCTGTGTGCACGGAGGTTGTCAGGACAACTTCGAATTTTGAGGTCGCTTATGACATCACGGTGAACATGTCCCCCAGGGTGGCCGCATGGTTACAGTCTGAGGATTGGCCTAGGCTAGGCTATTAAAGGGACAGATACCCAGAAACAGGTTTGGCAAACAGAAAGCAGGCACAGAAACTAGAAGAGATAAAACAGAGTCTGATGCAAGGGATAAGAAAGGAACCCTAGGCCACAAGTGAGAATAGAGGGACAGGCACGGAGAGGAGAACATTGTCATCTATTCAAGTCTATGGGGAGGTCATGCTGATTCAAGCTTGCAACTTCATTGGAAACAAGTGGCCGGACTTGGCGTTCATCACACCTACAGTGCCCTTGTGCCTTAAGCATAATGCAAAGTCAAGAAAGATGTCTTGAGGACATTGAAGAGAAGAATCGATGCCTCCTTTCCAAGGCCCATAGCATTCTTTGCAGGTCAGTCTCTTTTTCCGAAGCTCTGGTGTCACGTGGGCCCACTGGGCACATGGTAATGTGTCCCAAGAGATGTCTTGGAAGCCTTGAAGGAATGGAGCCCTGTCACGCTTGGGGTATGTCTCTTTGTTTGGAAGTGCTCTACAAGGGTGCTGAAAAGCACCCTCTTCCACAGGGCTTCGTTCCTTCGTGAAGGCTGCCCTCCCAGGCTAGTGTGCTCTGTTTGCCTCCATCGAAATTCTCTCCCCCTACCTCTTGCCGTAGAAGGATTATTGATTATGTGTTTTGACACCACATGTAAGGAAGTTGCACGAAAATTAGAACTTTACAGTTGTGTTTCAAGAAAAATAAACAGGCCAGGGTAGAGGATGTAGGGCAAACAAATGGCACACCCTATAAAAATTAAGTAAGCCCGTATCTGGACGGAATCTAGGGGAACGTTCAAGGATCAGGGGTCAAGTTCGAAACTTCCCAAATCCAGAAAAGAGACAGAAAAATATCTTTCCTGGAGAGTGGAATTCATCCGATTTGTCTAAGTTGTCTTGGAAACATTGTGTCCGTGAAGGGGGTTGCCAGGACCACCTCGAATTTGGAGTTTCTGATCTCAGGATGTCAAACCAACCCACATGACCACGTGTTCTCAGTGCTTAGTTTGACCTAGGCTAGGGTAGCCAAGAGTCCTACAAGTGACCGGTGCAAATTCAAGGACAACAACCAAGAGTCACGAAAGCACTCACACCTCACCCTAGAGAACATACAGCGATTAAAGAAATACAAACTAATCCCTCGGAATGAAGGAGAACGGACTGATAAGCATGTCTAAGGGAGATAGCTGAGAAAGACCATGACGAGTATACTATGGAAAAGAAAAAGAGGACCCAGAAAATGGAAGGTGAACAGAAATCACACCTGAATTATCCACAATGAAAGATGATGTCCGTCTTTAGACAGACTCTGCTGGAACGTTTGAAAGTCAGAGAAATTCACAAGCCAAAAAACGGCAGCGAAGGTCAAGCATGGGCTAACTGGGAAGGGTGAGTTATGAGACTGCTCCAAGCAGGCTCTGAAACCTGTATCCAGGAAGCATGCTGGACCTCAGAGACACAATTATGACAAATCCTCTGACATCACAATGGACCCGAAAAACAACCTAGCCTCATCTACACAGTGCTAGAGTTGGGCTCACTAGTATATTTAACTCCCATTGCACTCAACTGCACGTTGCCACTGAACATGTAAGTGGCCGGCCGGTGGTGCAGTGGTGAGGTCCGCACCTTCTGGGTCTGTGGCCCAGTATGGGCTGGGTGGAATCCTCGGTTTGGGCCTCCTCACCACTGCTTCAGTTGTTCTGGTGCAGGCGTCCGAGGTAGAGTAGAGGCAGATGGGAAGGGACGTTGGACAGGGCCAGACTTCCACAGCAAATACAGGAGCATTGCCAGCAGATGTGAGCACAGCAATGCACTTGTGCCAAAACAAAACCAATTAAAAGTTGCAAAGAATAGAAAAACTGAAGCTAAGGAAAAAAAAAAACAAAAAAACAGGAGCTTGCCATTACGAAGAATAGGATCTCTGTGAATACCCTTAGCAAAACAGGTGAATTCTATGTTAATTCAAAAACTAGCAAACCTTTGGGGAAAGAAACTCAAGAAGACACAAGAAAAAAAAAGATATCGAGGGATCTAGGAATGGAAGGATTAACACACTTGAAAGGTTCATACCGCAGTAAGGAATCTCTGGATTCCATGCAATCCCAGTCAAAGTTGCAGCAGTATTTGCCACAGAGAAGAAGAGAGAATCCTGAAGTTTCTAGCCAGCAACACGAGACCCTGACTAGGCAAAGGAATCCTCAGGAAAACGAACAAAGCAGCACGTGTCACAATTTCTGATTTCAACATAGAGGACGAAGCGCTAGGTACCGAAACGGCACAGTCTGGGCCCCAAAACAGGCATGAAGACCCATGCAAAACAATTGAGAGCCCAGAGCCCAACTCAAACTTACATGGACAGCCCATTTTGGACCAGGGAGCCAAGTGGAGACAGCGGAGAAAGGAGAGTCTCTACAATAAACGGTGCTGGGAAGCCTGCACAGCCACATGGAACACAACGAGAGTACGCCATGATGTTACACCTGGCACACACACCACCTGAAATGGATTAAAGCCTTGAATGGCAGACTTGAAACCGTGAACCTTGTAGGAGAAGACCTAGGCAGAGTGCTCTTTGCCATCTGTCTGAGCCGCCTATTTGGAAGAAGCATGTCTGACTGGGCAAGGGCAACAAAGGAAACAAGAAACAAACGGGACCACATCAAATGCACACACTTCTGCCCACTCAAGGAAACCATCAACTGAATACTAAGACACCACAACAATTGGGAGAGGATGTTTGCAAACCACACATCGGACAAGGGGTGAAAAGCCCAAAGATACAATCAACTCGCACGTCTCCACAAGAAAAAAAACAAGCCAATGAAAACCTGGTCAAAAGATGGAAGCAGAGATTTCTCCGAAGAAGACAGAAAGAGGGCCAGTAGGTGCATGAAAACTTGTTCACCATCATGAAGTCTCAGGAAAATGCAAATCCAAACTGCAAGGCCATGGCAGCTCACTGTGGTCAGCATGGCTAGAAGGAAGCAGACAGGAAATAACAAGTGTCAGAGAGGAGGTGGAGAGAAGGGAAGCCTCCTGCACTGCTGGTGGGAGTGTAACCCGGTGCAGCCACGATGCCAAAGGTGTGGAACTGCCTCAGAAGTTTAAGTATCCATGTCCCGTATGACCCAGCTATTAATCTGCCGCTTGCTTATCCAAAACAGTCAGAAAGACTACCGCATAAAGACATGTGCATGGCTGTGTTCACCACAGTCTTACTCCTGATATCCAAGACTTGGAAAGCACCCTGGTGTCCAGCAAGGGATGATTGGAGAAGGAAGATGGGCTATAGCCACACAATGGTATACCACTCAGCCGGAACAAATGATGCAATCCAGCCATTTGTGACCACCAGAATGGCTGTGAGGGTTTTAGGGGAAGTGTAACAAGCCCCAGTGAGAAATTCAAATACCATAGAATCTCACTTACAAGGAGAAGAAAAAGCAAGCACTAACCAACAGGTGGCACTGAACATTTGTATGCGGGCTCCCAGAGGCAAAGAGGGGCGGTGACGGAGGGTGAAAGAGAAGATTAGGCACAAGTGTGTGGTGAGGGCCTGTGATTAGTCTTACACTGGTGAAGATGATGTAAGCTACACAGAAGTCTAAAGCAATGAGGATGTGAATCTGGAAGTTATAGTACGTTCTAATGCAGGGTCATGGCTATAAATTCACCTCAAATCAAAAATCCAAAAAGGGGTCCAGAATGATGTCATAAAGCTTTGGGGGCGGAAAGAGTTTACGGAAGGTGAACTTCCAAGGATGGAAAATCACCTCCAAATGCTTACAGATGCTACAGAAAGGCAGACCATTCCAAATAGGTGAAGAGGAATACTACGAAGAGAACATGATCAGTCCTAAACCCATGAACGAACGGAAAATGTTACCGTCCATGATGTTATTACTAATCACCTTCACGAATAATCCAAACAGGCCCACGTCTTCCCAAGTTCAGGCAAAAGGTTGGTCCAAAAGTACAATTCAGGGCCGGCCCTGTGGTGGAGCAGGTAAGTGCCCACATTCCGCTTGGGCGGCCCGGGCCTCACTGTTTCACCTTACGAGTGCATATCACATTAGTAGTGTTAGGAAATATAGATTTCATGGTATGGTGCGGGCAGAGATCATAAATAAGCAGCAATTGTGAGGATACGTTATCAATACGCACAAGAAAAGGAACCATAAGAATATTACAATCTATGGAAGTATCTGGTACACTTCCCAAAGGCAGAAGGAAGGAAATCTTGTGACCTGCCAAGGTGGAATTGGCAGAGTGCCACGAGATGACACCATCATCGTGCATCAGAACATTCCCTGGGCAACTTCAACTTGTGAGGGAGTCCAGGACTTTTTCTGGGTAAGGTCCACCCATTTTGCCATCTACCCAAGATATAAGAGATAAAACCCAGGATAATCTTACAGGAGTGACACCAGTGTCTAGAGAGAATGTAGGAGCCCTTTCGAAGTTCAAGGAGAAAGATAGAAACTGACAACAATTGCAGAAAAAGGAAAACTATCCTACCTAGACAGGGTGAGGAGTCAGACTGGTCTGAGATGGCTGTGAAACTCTGTGTGCACGGAGGTTGTCAGGACAACTTCGAATTTTGAGGTCGCTTATGACATCACGGTGAACATGTCCCCCAGGGTGGCCGCATGGTTACAGTCTGAGGATTGGCCTAGGCTAGGCTATTAAAGGGACAGATACCCAGAAACAGGTTTGGCAAACAGAAAGCAGGCACAGAAACTAGAAGAGATAAAACAGAGTCTGATGCAAGGGATAAGAAAGGAACTCTAGGCCACAAGTGAGAATAGAGGGACAGGCACGGAGAGGAGAACATTGTCATCTATTCAAGTCTATGGGGAGGTCATGCTGATTCAAGCTTGCAACTTCATTGGAAACAAGTGGCCGGACTTGGCGTTCATCACACCTACAGTGCCCTTGTGCCTTAAGCATAATGCAAAGTCAAGAAAGATGTCTTGAGGACATTGAAGAGAAGAATCGATGCCTCCTTTCCAAGGCCCATAGCATTCTTTGCAGGTCAGTCTCTTTTTCCGAAGCTCTGGTGTCACGTGGGCCCACTGGGCACATGGTAATGTGTCCCAAGAGATGTCTTGGAAGCCTTGAAGGAATGGAGCCCTGTCACGCTTGGGGTATGTCTCTTTGTTTGGAAGTGCTCTACAAGGGTGCTGAAAAGCACCCTCTTCCACAGGGCTTCGTTCCTTCGTGAAGGCTGCCCTCCCAGGCTAGTGTGCTCTGTTTGCCTCCATCGAAATTCTCTCCCCCTACCTCTTGCCGTAGAAGGATTATTGATTATGTGTTTTGACACCATATGTAAGGAAGTTGCACGAAAATTAGAACTTTACAGTTGTGTTTCAAGAAAAATAAACAGGCCAGGGTAGAGGATGTAGGGCAAACAAATGGCACACCCTATAAAAAGTAAGTAAGCCCGTATCTGGACGGAATCTAGGGGAACGTTCAAGGATCAGGGGTCAAGTTCGAAACTTCCCAAATCCGGAAAAGAGACAGAAAAATATCTTTCCTGGAGAGTGGAATTCATCCGATTTGTCTAAGTTGTCTTGGAAACATTGTGTCCGTGAAGGGGGTTGCCAGGACCACCTCGAATTTGGAGTTTCTGATCTCAGGATGTCAAACCAACCCACATGACCACGTGTTCTCAGTGCTTAGTTTGACCTAGGCTAGGGTAGCCAAGAGTCCTACAAGTGACCGGTGCAAATTCAAGGACAACAACCAAGAGTCACGAAAGCACTCACACCTCACCCTAGAGAACATACAGCGATTAACGAAATACAAACTAATCCCTTGGAATGAAGGAGAACGGACTGATAAGCATGTCTAAGGGAGATAGCTGAGAAAGACCATGACGAGTATACTATGGAAAAGAAAAAGAGGACCCAGAAAATGGAAGGTGAACAGAAATCACACCTGAATTATCCACAATGAAAGATGATGTCCGTCTTTAGACAGACTCTGCTGGAACGTTTGAAAGTCAGAGAAATTCACAAGCCAAAAAACGGCAGCGAAGGTCAAGCATGGGCTAACTGGGAAGGGTGAGTTATGAGACTGCTCCAAGCAGGCTCTGAAACCTGTATCCAGGAAGCATGCTGGACCTCAGAGACACAATTATGACAAATCCTCTGACATCACAATGGACCCGAAAAACAACCTAGCCTCATCTACACAGTGCTAGAGTTGGGCTCACTAGTATATTTAACTCCCATTGCACTCAACTGCACGTTGCCACTGAACATGTAAGTGGCCGGCCGGTGGTGCAGTGGTGAGGTCCGCACCTTCTGGGTCTGTGGCCAAGTATGGGCTGGGTGGAATCCTCGGTTTGGGCCTCCTCACCACTGCTTCAGTTGTTCTCGTGCAGGCGTCCGAGGTAGAGTAGAGGCAGATGGGAAGGGACGTTGGACAGGGCCAGACTTCCACAGCAAATACAGGAGCATTGCCAGCAGATGTGAGCACAGCAATGCACTTGTGCCAAAACAAAACCAATTAAAAGTTGCAAAGAACAGAAAAACTGAAGCTAAGGAAAAAAACAACAAAAAAACAGGAGCTTGCCATTACGAAGAATAGGATCTCTGTGAATAACCTTAGCAAAACAGGTGAATTCTATGTTAATTCAAAAACTAGCAAACCTTTGGGGAAAGAAACTCAAGAAGACACAAGAAAAAAAAAAGATACCGAGGGATCTAGGAATGGAAGGATTAACACACTTGAAAGGTTCATACCGCAGTAAGGAATCTCTGGATTCCATGCAATCCCAGTCAAAGTTGCAGCAGTATTTGCCACAGAGAAGAAGAGAGAATCCTGAAGTTTCTAGCCAGCAACACGAGACCCTGACTAGGCAAAGGAATCCTCAGGAAAACGAACAAAGCAGCACGTGTCACAATTTCTGATTTCAACATAGAGGACGAAGCGCTAGGTACCGAAACGGCACAGTCTGGGCCCCAAAACAGGCATGAAGACCCATGCAAAACAATTGAGAGCCCAGAGCCCAACTCAAACTTACATGGACAGCCCATTTTGGACCAGGGAGCCAAGTGGAGACAGCGGAGAAAGGAGAGTCTCTACAATAAACGGTGCTGGGAAGCCTGCACAGCCACATGGAACACAACGAGAGTACGCCATGATGTTACACCTGGCACACACACCACCTGAAATGGATTAAAGCCTTGAATGGCAGACTTGAAACCGTGAACCTTGTAGGAGAAGACCTAGGCAGAGTGCTCTTTGCCATCTGTCTGAGCCGCCTATTTGGAAGAAGCATGTCTGACTGGGCAAGGGCAACAAAGGAAACAAGAAACAAACGGGACCACATCAGATGCACACACTTCTGCCCACTCAAGGAAACCATCAACTGAATACTAAGACACCACAACAATTGGGAGAGGATGTTTGCAAACCACACATCGGACAAGGGGTGAAAAGCCCAAAGATACAATCAACTCGCACGTCTCCACAAGAAAAAAAACAAGCCAATGAAAACCTGGTCAAAAGATGGAAGCAGAGATTTCTCCGAAGAAGACAGAAAGAGGGCCAGTAGGTGCATGAAAACTTGTTCACCATCATGAAGTCTCAGGAAAATGCAAATCCAAACTGCAAGGCCATGGCAGCTCACTGTGGTCAGCATGGCTAGAAGGAAGCAGACAGGAAATAACAAGTGTCAGAGAGGAGGTGGAGAGAAGGGAAGCCTCCTGCACTGCTGGTGGGAGTGTAACCCGGTGCAGCCACGATGCCAAAGGTGTGGAACTGCCTCAGAAGTTTAAGTATCCATGTCCCGTATGACCCAGCTATTAATCTGCCGCTTGCTTATCCAAAACAGTCAGAAAGACTACCGCATAAAGACATGTGCATGGCTGTGTTCACCACAGTCTTACTCCTGATATCCAAGACTTGGAAAGCACCCTGGTGTCCAGCAAGGGATGATTGGAGAAGGAAGATGGGCTATAGCCACACAATGGTATACCACTCAGCCGGAACAAATGATGCAATCCAGCCATTTGTGACCACCAGAATGGCTGTGAGGGTTTTAGGGGAAGTGTAACAAGCCCCAGTGAGAAATTCAAATACCATAGAATCTCACTTACAAGGAGAAGAAAAAGCAAGCACTAACCAACAGGTGGCACTGAACATTTGTATGCGGGCTCCCAGAGGCAAAGAGGGGCGGTGACGGAGGGTGAAAGAGAAGATTAGGCACAAGTGTGTGGTGAGGGCCTGTGATTAGTCTTACACTGGTGAAGATGATGTAAGCTACACAGAAGTCTAAAGCAATGAGGATGTGAATCTGGAAGTTATAGTACGTTCTAATGCAGGGTCATGGCTATAAATTCACCTCAAATCAAAAATCCAAAAAGGGGTCCAGAATGATGTCATAAAGCTTTGGGGGCGGAAAGAGTTTACGGAAGGTGAACTTCCAAGGATGGAAAATCACCTCCAAATGCTTACAGATGCTACAGAAAGGCAGACCATTCCAAATAGGTGAAGAGGAATACTACGAAGAGAACATGATCAGTCCTAAACCCATGAACGAACGGAAAATGTTACCGTCCATGATGTTATTACTAATCACCTTCACGAATAATCCAAACAGGCCCACGTCTTCCCAAGTTCAGGCAAAAGGTTGGTCCAAAAGTACAATTCAGGGCCGGCCCTGTGGTGGAGCAGGTAAGTGCCCACATTCCGCTTGGGCGGCCCGGGCCTCACTGTTTCACATTACGAGTGCATATCACATTAGTAGTGTTAGGAAATATAGATTTCATGGTATGGTGCGGGCAGAGATCATAAATAAGCAGCAATTGTGAGGATACGTTATCAATACGCACAAGAAAAGGAACCATAAGAATATTACAATCTATGGAAGTATCTGGTACACTTCCCAAAGGCAGAAGGAAGGAAATCTTGTGACCTGCCAAGGTGGAATTGGCAGAGTGCCACGAGATGACACCATCATCGTGCATCAGAACATTCCCTGGGCAACTTCAACTTGTGAGGGAGTCCAGGACTTTTTCTGGGTAAGGTCCACCCATTTTGCCATCTACCCAAGATATAAGAGATAAAACCCAGGATAATCTTACAGGAGTGAAACCAGTGTCTAGAGAGAATGTAGGAGCCCTTTCGAAGTTCAAGGAGAAAGATAGAAACTGACAACAATTGCAGAAAAAGGAAAACTATCCTACCTAGACAGGGTGAGGAGTCAGACTGGTCTGAGATGGCTGTGAAACTCTGTGTGCACGGAGGTTGTCAGGACAACTTCGAATTTTGAGGTCGCTTATGACATCACGGTGAACATGTCTCCCAGGGTGGCCGCATGGTTACAGTCTGAGGATTGGCCTAGGCTAGGCTATTAAAGGGACAGATACCCAGAAACAGGTTTGGCAAACAGAAAGCAGGCACAGAAACTAGAAGAGATAAAACAGAGTCTGATGCAAGGGATAAGAAAGGAACCCTAGGCCACAAGTGAGAATAGAGGGACAGGCACGGAGAGGAGAACATTGTCATCTATTCAAGTCTATGGGGAGGTCATGCTGATTCAAGCTTGCAACTTCATTGGAAACAAGTGGCCGGACTTGGCGTTCATCACACCTACAGTGCCCTTGTGCCTTAAGCATAATGCAAAGTCAAGAAAGATGTCTTGAGGACATTGAAGAGAAGAATCGATGCCTCCTTTCCAAGGCCCATAGCATTCTTTGCAGGTCAGTCTCTTTTTCCGAAGCTCTGGTGTCACGTGGGCCCACTGGGCACATGGTAATGTGTCCCAAGAGATGTCTTGGAAGCCTTGAAGGAATGGAGCCCTGTCACGCTTGGGGTATGTCTCTTTGTTTGGAAGTGCTCTACAAGGGTGCTGAAAAGCACCCTCTTCCACAGGGCTTCGTTCCTTCGTGAAGGCTGCCCTCCCAGGCTAGTGTGCTCTGTTTGCCTCCATCGAAATTCTCTCCCCCTACCTCTTGCCGTAGAAGGATTATTGATTATGTGTTTTGACACCACATGTAAGGAAGTTGCACGAAAATTAGAACTTTACAGTTGTGTTTCAAGAAAAATAAACAGGCCAGGGTAGAGGATGTAGGGCAAACAAATGGCACACCCTATAAAAATTAAGTAAGCCCGTATCTGGACGGAATCTAGGGGAACGTTCAAGGATCAGGGGTCAAGTTCGAAACTTCCCAAATCCAGAAAAGAGACAGAAAAATATCTTTCCTGGAGAGTGGAATTCATCCGATTTGTCTAAGTTGTCTTGGAAACATTGTGTCCGTGAAGGGGGTTGCCAGGACCACCTCGAATTTGGAGTTTCTGATCTCAGGATGTCAAACCAACCCACATGACCACGTGTTCTCAGTGCTTAGTTTGACCTAGGCTAGGGTAGCCAAGAGTCCTACAAGTGACCGGTGCAAATTCAAGGACAACAACCAAGAGTCACGAAAGCACTCACACCTCACCCTAGAGAACATACAGCGATTAAAGAAATACAAACTAATCCCTCGGAATGAAGGAGAACGGACTGATAAGCATGTCTAAGGGAGATAGCTGAGAAAGACCATGACGAGTATACTATGGAAAAGAAAAAGAGGACCCAGAAAATGGAAGGTGAACAGAAATCACACCTGAATTATCCACAATGAAAGATGATGTCCGTCTTTAGACAGACTCTGCTGGAACGTTTGAAAGTCAGAGAAATTCACAAGCCAAAAAACGGCAGCGAAGGTCAAGCATGGGCTAACTGGGAAGGGTGAGTTATGAGACTGCTCCAAGCAGGCTCTGAAACCTGTATCCAGGAAGCATGCTGGACCTCAGAGACACAATTATGACAAATCCTCTGACATCACAATGGACCCGAAAAACAACCTAGCCTCATCTACACAGTGCTAGAGTTGGGCTCACTAGTATATTTAACTCCCATTGCACTCAACTGCACGTTGCCACTGAACATGTAAGTGGCCGGCCGGTGGTGCAGTGGTGAGGTCCGCACCTTCTGGGTCTGTGGCCCAGTATGGGCTGGGTGGAATCCTCGGTTTGGGCCTCCTCACCACTGCTTCAGTTGTTCTGGTGCAGGCGTCCGAGGTAGAGTAGAGGCAGATGGGAAGGGACGTTGGACAGGGCCACACTTCCACAGCAAATACAGGAGCATTGCCAGCAGATGTGAGCACAGCAATGCACTTGTGCCAAAACAAAACCAATTAAAAGTTGCAAAGAATAGAAAAACTGAAGCTAAGGAAAAAAAAAAACAAAAAAACAGGAGCTTGCCATTACGAAGAATAGGATCTCTGTGAATACCCTTAGCAAAACAGGTGAATTCTATGTTAATTCAAAAACTAGCAAACCTTTGGGGAAAGAAACTCAAGAAGACACAAGAAAAAAAAAGATATCGAGGGATCTAGGAATGGAAGGATTAACACACTTGAAAGGTTCATACCGCAGTAAGGAATCTCTGGATTCCATGCAATCCCAGTCAAAGTTGCAGCAGTATTTGCCACAGAGAAGAAGAGAGAATCCTGAAGTTTCTAGCCAGCAACACGAGACCCTGACTAGGCAAAGGAATCCTCAGGAAAACGAACAAAGCAGCACGTGTCACAATTTCTGATTTCAACATAGAGGACGAAGCGCTAGGTACCGAAACGGCACAGTCTGGGCCCCAAAACAGGCATGAAGACCCATGCAAAACAATTGAGAGCCCAGAGCCCAACTCAAACTTACATGGACAGCCCATTTTGGACCAGGGAGCCAAGTGGAGACAGCGGAGAAAGGAGAGTCTCTACAATAAACGGTGCTGGGAAGCCTGCACAGCCACATGGAACACAACGAGAGTACACCATGATGTTACACCTGGCACACACACCACCTGAAGTGGATTAAAGCCTTGAATGGCAGACTTGAAACCGTGAACCTTGTAGGAGAAGACCTAGGCAGAGTGCTCTTTGCCATCTGTCTGAGCCGCCTATTTGGAAGAAGCATGTCTGACTGGGCAAGGGCAACAAAGGAAACAAGAAACAAACGGGACCACATCAAATGCACACACTTCTGCCCACTCAAGGAAACCATCAACTGAATACTAAGACACCACAACAATTGGGAGAGGATGTTTGCAAACCACACATCGGACAAGGGGTGAAAAGCCCAAAGATACAATCAACTCGCACGTCTCCACAAGAAAAAAAACAAGCCAATGAAAACCTGGTCAAAAGATGGAAGCAGAGATTTCTCCGAAGAAGACAGAAAGAGGGCCAGTAGGTGCATGAAAACTTGTTCACCATCATGAAGTCTCAGGAAAATGCAAATCCAAACTGCAAGGCCATGGCAGCTCACTGTGGTCAGCATGGCTAGAAGGAAGCAGACAGGAAATAACAAGTGTCAGAGAGGAGGTGGAGAGAAGGGAAGCCTCCTGCACTGCTGGTGGGAGTGTAACCCGGTGCAGCCACGATGCCAAAGGTGTGGAACTGCCTCAGAAGTTTAAGTATCCATGTCCCGTATGACCCAGCTATTAATCTGCCGCTTGCTTATCCAAAACAGTCAGAAAGACTACCGCATAAAGACATGTGCATGGCTGTGTTCACCACAGTCTTACTCCTGATATCCAAGACTTGGAAAGCACCCTGGTGTCCAGCAAGGGATGATTGGAGAAGGAAGATGGGCTATAGCCACACAATGGTATACCACTCAGCCGGAACAAATGATGCAATCCAGCCATTTGTGACCACCAGAATGGCTGTGAGGGTTTTAGGGGAAGTGTAACAAGCCCCAGTGAGAAATTCAAATACCATAGAATCTCACTTACAAGGAGAAGAAAAAGCAAGCACTAACCAACAGGTGGCACTGAACATTTGTATGCGGGCTCCCAGAGGCAAAGAGGGGCGGTGACGGAGGGTGAAAGAGAAGATTAGGCACAAGTGTGTGGTGAGGGCCTGTGATTAGTCTTACACTGGTGAAGATGATGTAAGCTACACAGAAGTCTAAAGCAATGAGGATGTGAATCTGGAAGTTATAGTACGTTCTAATGCAGGGTCATGGCTATAAATTCACCTCAAATCAAAAATCCAAAAAGGGGTCCAGAATGATGTCATAAAGCTTTGGGGGCGGAAAGAGTTTACGGAAGGTGAACTTCCAAGGATGGAAAATCACCTCCAAATGCTTACAGATGCTACAGAAAGGCAGACCATTCCAAATAGGTGAAGAGGAATACTACGAAGAGAACATGATCAGTCCTAAACCCATGAACGAACGGAAAATGTTACCGTCCATGATGTTATTACTAATCACCTTCACGAATAATCCAAACAGGCCCACGTCTTCCCAAGTTCAGGCAAAAGGTTGGTCCAAAAGTACAATTCAGGGCCGGCCCTGTGGTGGAGCAGGTAAGTGCCCACATTCCGCTTGGGCGGCCCGGGCCTCACTGTTTCACATTACGAGTGCATATCACATTAGTAGTGTTAGGAAATATAGATTTCATGGTATGGTGCGGGCAGAGATCATAAATAAGCAGCAATTGTGAGGATACGTTATCAATACGCACAAGAAAAGGAACCATAAGAATATTACAATCTATGGAAGTATCTGGTACACTTCCCAAAGGCAGAAGGAAGGAAATCTTGTGACCTGCCAAGGTGGAATTGGCAGAGTGCCACGAGATGACACCATCATCGTGCATCAGAACATTCCCTGGGCAACTTCAACTTGTGAGGGAGTCCAGGACTTTTTCTGGGTAAGGTCCACCCATTTTGCCATCTACCCAAGATATAAGAGATAAAACCCAGGATAATCTTACAGGAGTGAAACCAGTGTCTAGAGAGAATGTAGGAGCCCTTTCGAAGTTCAAAGAGAAAGATAGAAACTGACAACAATTGCAGAAAAAGGAAAACTATCTTACCTAGACAGGGTGAGGAGTCAGACGGGTCTGAGATGGCTGTGAAACTCTGTGTGCACGGAGGTTGTCAGGACAACTTCGAATTTTGAGGTCGCTTATGACATCACGGTGAACATGTCCCCCAGGGTGGCCGCATGGTTACAGTCTGAGGATTGGCCTAGGCTAGGCTATTAAAGGGACAGATACCCAGAAACAGGTTTGGCAAACAGAAAGCAGGCACAGAAACTAGAAGAGATAAAACAGAGTCTGATGCAAGGGATAAGAAAGGAACCCTAGGCCACAAGTGAGAATAGAGGGACAGGCACGGAGAGGAGAACATTGTCATCTATTCAAGTCTATGGGGAGGTCATGCTGATTCAAGCTTGCAACTTCATTGGAAACAAGTGGCCGGACTTGGCGTTCATCACACCTACAGTGCCCTTGTGCCTTAAGCATAATGCAAAGTCAAGAAAGATGTCTTGAGGACATTGAAGAGAAGAATCGATGCCTCCTTTCCAAGGCCCATAGCATTCTTTGCAGGTCAGTCTCTTTTTCCGAAGCTCTGGTGTCACGTGGGCCCACTGGGCACATGGTAATGTGTCCCAAGAGATGTCTTGGAAGCCTTGAAGGAATGGAGCCCTGTCACGCTTGGGGTATGTCTCTTTGTTTGGAAGTGCTCTACAAGGGTGCTGAAAAGCACCCTCTTCCACAGGGCTTCGTTCCTTCGTGAAGGCTGCCCTCCCAGGCTAGTGTGCTCTGTTTGCCTCCATCGAAATTCTCTCCCCTTACCTCTTGCCGTAGAAGGATTATTGATTATGTGTTTTGACACCACATGTAAGGAAGTTGCACGAAAATTAGAACTTTACAGTTGTGTTTCAAGAAAAATAAACAGGCCAGGGTAGAGGATGTAGGGCAAACAAATGGCACACCCTATAAAAATTAAGTAAGCCCGTATCTGGACGGAATCTAGGGGAACGTTCAAGGATCAGGGGTCAAGTTCGAAACTTCCCAAATCCGGAAAAGAGACAGAAAAATATCTTTCCTGGAGAGTGGAATTCATCCGATTTGTCTAAGTTGTCTTGGAAACATTGTGTCCGTGAAGGGGGTTGCCAGGACCACCTCGAATTTGGAGTTTCTGATCTCAGGATGTCAAACCAACCCACATGACCACGTGTTCTCAGTGCTTAGTTTGACCTAGGCTAGGGTAGCCAAGAGTCCTACAAGTGACCGGTGCAAATTCAAGGACAACAACCAAGAGTCACGAAAGCACTCACACCTCACCCTAGAGAACATACAGCGATTAAAGAAATACAAACTAATCCCTCGGAATGAAGGAGAACGGACTGATAAGCATGTCTAAGGGAGATAGCTGAGAAAGACCATGACGAGTATACTATGGAAAAGAAAAAGAGGACCCAGAAAATGGAAGGTGAACAGAAATCACACCTGAATTATCCACAATGAAAGATGATGTCCGTCTTTAGACAGACTCTGCTGGAACGTTTGAAAGTCAGAGAAATTCACAAGCCAAAAAACGGCAGCGAAGGTCAAGCATGGGCTAACTGGGAAGGGTGAGTTATGAGACTGCTCCAAGCAGGCTCTGAAACCTGTATCCAGGAAGCATGCTGGACCTCAGAGACACAATTATGACAAATCCTCTGACATCACAATGGACCCGAAAAACAACCTAGCCTCATCTACACAGTGCTAGAGTTGGGCTCACTAGTATATTTAACTCCCGTTGCACTCAACTGCACGTTGCCACTGAACATGTAAGTGGCCGGCCGGTGGTGCAGTGGTGAGGTCCGCACCTTCTGGGTCTGTGGCCCAGTATGGGCTGGGTGGAATCCTCGGTTTGGGCCTCCTCACCACTGCTTCAGTTGTTCTGGTGCAGGCGTCCGAGGTAGAGTAGAGGCAGATGGGAAGGGACGTTGGACAGGGCCAGACTTCCACAGCAAATACAGGAGCATTGCCAGCAGATGTGAGCACAGCAATGCACTTGTGCCAAAACAAAACCAATTAAAAGTTGCAAAGAATAGAAAAACTGAAGCTAAGGAAAAAAAAAAACAAAAAAACAGGAGCTTGCCATTACGAAGAATAGGATCTCTGTGAATAACCTTAGCAAAACAGGTGAATTCTATGTTAATTCAAAAACTAGCAAACCTTTGGGGAAAGAAACTCAAGAAGACACAAGAAAAAAAAAGATATCGAGGGATCTAGGAATGGAAGGATTAACACACTTGAAAGGTTCATACCGCAGTAAGGAATCTCTGGATTCCATGCAATCCCAGTCAAAGTTGCAGCAGTATTTGCCACAGAGAAGAAGAGAGAATCCTAAAGTTTCTAGCCAGCAACGCGAGACCCTGACTAGGCAAAGGAATCCTCAGGAAAACGAACAAAGCAGCACGTGTCACAATTTCTGATTTCAACATAGAGGACGAAGCGCTAGGTACCGAAACGGCACAGTCTGGGCCCCAAAACAGGCATGAAGACCCATGCAAAACAATTGAGAGCCCAGAGCCCAACTCAAACTTACATGGACAGCCCATTTTGGACCAGGGAGCCAAGTGGAGACAGCGGAGAAAGGAGAGTCTCTACAATAAACGGTGCTGGGAAGCCTGCACAGCCACATGGAACACAACGAGAGTACACCATGATGTTACACCTGGCACACACACCACCTGAAATGGATTAAAGCCTTGAATGGCAGACTTGAAACCGTGAACCTTGTAGGAGAAGACCTAGGCAGAGTGCTCTTTGCCATCTGTCTGAGCCGCCTATTTGGAAGAAGCATGTCTGACTGGGCAAGGGCAACAAAGGAAACAAGAAACAAACGGGACCACATCAAATGCACACACTTCTGCCCACTCAAGGAAACCATCAACTGAATACTAAGACACCACAACAATTGGGAGAGGATGTTTGCAAACCACACATCGGACAAGGGGTGAAAAGCCCAAAGATACAATCAACTCGCACGTCTCCACAAGAAAAAAAAACAAGCCAATGAAAACCTGGTCAAAAGATGGAAGCAGAGATTTCTCCGAAGAAGACAGAAAGAGGGCCAGTAGGTGCATGAAAACTTGTTCACCATCATGAAGTCTCAGGAAAATGCAAATCCAAACTGCAAGGCCATGGCAGCTCACTGTGGTCAGCATGGCTAGAAGGAAGCAGACAGGAAATAACAAGTGTCAGAGAGGAGGTGGAGAGAAGGGAAGCCTCCTGCACTGCTGGTGGGAGTGTAACCCGGTGCAGCCACGATGCCAAAGGTGTGGAACTGCCTCAGAAGTTTAAGTATCCATGTCCCGTATGACCCAGCTATTAATCTGCCGCTTGCTTATCCAAAAAAGTCAGAAAGACTACCGCATAAAGACATGTGCATGGCTGTGTTCACCACAGTCTTACTCCGGATATCCAAGACTTGGAAAGCACCCTGGTGTCCAGCAAGGGATGATTGGAGAAGGAAGATGGGCTATAGCCACACAATGGTATACCACTCAGCCGGAACAAATGATGCAATCCAGCCATTTGTGACCACCAGAATGGCTGTGAGGGTTTTAGGGGAAGTGTAACAAGCCCCAGTGAGAAATTCAAATACCATAGAATCTCACTTACAAGGAGAAGAAAAAGCAAGCACTAAGCAACAGGTGGCACTGAACATTTGTATGCGGGCTCCCAGAGGCAAAGAGGGGCGGTGACGGAGGGTGAAAGAGAAGATTAGGCACAAGTGTGTGGTGAGGGCCTGTGATTAGTCTTACACTGGTGAAGATGATGTAAGCTACACAGAAGTCTAAAGCAATGAGGATGTGAATCTGGAAGTTATAGTACGTTCTAATGCAGGGTCATGGCTATAAATTCACCTCAAATCAAAAATCCAAAAAGGGGTCCAGAATGATGTCATAAAGCTTTGGGGGCGGAAAGAGTTTACAGAAGGTGAACTTCCAAGGATGGAAAATCACCTCCAAATGCTTACAGATGCTACAGAAAGGCAGACCATTCCAAATAGGTGAAGAGGAATACTACGAAGAGAACATGATCAGTCCTAAACCCATGAACGAACGGAAAATGTTACCGTCCATGATGTTATTACTAATCACCTTCACGAATAATCCAAACAGGCCCACGTCTTCCCAAGTTCAGGCAAAAGGTTGGTCCAAAAGTACAATTCAGGGCCGGCCCTGTGGTGGAGCAGGTAAGTGCCCACATTCCGCTTGGGCGGCCCGGGCCTCACTGTTTCACATTACGAGTGCATATCACATTAGTAGTGTTAGGAAATATAGATTTCATGGTATGGTGCGGGCAGAGATCATAAATAAGCAGCAATTGTGAGGATACGTTATCAATACGCACAAGAAAAGGAACCATAAGAATATTACAATCTATGGAAGTATCTGGTACACTTCCCAAAGGCAGAAGGAAGGAAAACTTGTGACCTGCCAAGGTGGAATTGGCAGAGTGCCACGAGATGACACCATCATCGTGCATCAGAACATTCCCTGGGCAACTTCAACTTGTGAGGGAGTCCAGGACTTTTTCTGGGTAAGGTCCACCCATTTTGCCATCTACCCAAGATATAAGAGATAAAACCCAGGATAGTCTTACAGGAGTGAAACCAGTGTCTAGAGAGAATGTAGGAGCCCTTTCGAAGTTCAAGGAGAAAGATAGAAACTGACAACAATTGCAGAAAAAGGAAAACTATCCTACCTAGACAGGGTGAGGAGTCAGACGGGTCTGAGATGGCTGTGAAACTCTGTGTGCACGGAGGTTGTCAGGACAACTTCGAATTTTGAGGTCGCTTATGACATCACGGTGAACATGTCCCCCAGGGTGGCCGCATGGTTACAGTCTGAGGATTGGCCTAGGCTAGGCTATTAAAGGGACAGATACCCAGAAACAGGTTTGGCAAACAGAAAGCAGGCACAGAAACTAGAAGAGATAAAACAGAGTCTGATGCAAGGGATAAGAAAGGAACCCTAGGCCACAAGTGAGAATAGAGGGACAGGCACGGAGAGGAGAACATTGTCATCTATTCAAGTCTATGGGGAGGTCATGCTGATTCAAGCTTGCAACTTCATTGGAAACAAGTGGCCGGACTTGGCGTTCATCACACCTACAGTGCCCTTGTGCCTTAAGCATAATGCAAAGTCAAGAAAGATGTCTTGAGGACATTGAAGAGAAGAATCGATGCCTCCTTTCCAAGGCCCATAGCATTCTTTGCAGGTCAGTCTCTTTTTCCGAAGCTCTGGTGTCACGTGGGCCCACTGGGCACATGGTAATGTGTCCCAAGAGATGTCTTGGAAGCCTTGAAGGAATGGAGCCCTGTCACGCTTGGGGTATGTCTCTTTGTTTGGAAGTGCTCTACAAGGGTGCTGAAAAGCACCCTCTTCCACAGGGCTTCGTTCCTTCGTGAAGGCTGCCCTCCCAGGCTAGTGTGCTCTGTTTGCCTCCATCGAAATTCTCTCCCCCTACCTCTTGCCGTAGAAGGATTATTGATTATGTGTTTTGACACCATATGTAAGGAAGTTGCACGAAAATTAGAACTTTACAGTTGTGTTTCAAGAAAAATAAACAGGCCAGGGTAGAGGATGTAGGGCAAACAAATGGCACACCCTATAAAAATTAAGTAAGCCCGTATCTGGACGGAATCTAGGGGAACGTTCAAGGATCAGGGGTCAAGTTCGAAACTTCCCAAATCCGGAAAAGAGACAGAAAAATATCTTTCCTGGAGAGTGGAATTCATCCGATTTGTCTAAGTTGTCTTGGAAACATTGTGTCCGTGAAGGGGGTTGCCAGGACCACCTCGAATTTGGAGTTTCTGATCTCAGGATGTCAAACCAACCCACATGACCACGTGTTCTCAGTGCTTAGTTTGACCTAGGCTAGGATAGCCAAGAGTCCTACAAGTGACCGGTGCAAATTCAAGGACAACAACCAAGAGTCACGAAAGCACTCACACCTCACCCTAGAGAACATACAGCGATTAAAGAAATACAAACTAATCCCTTGGAATGAAGGAGAACGGACTGATAAGCATGTCTAAGGGAGATAGCTGAGAAAGACCATGACGAGTATACTATGGAAAAGAAAAAGAGGACCCAGAAAATGGAAGGTGAACAGAAATCACACCTGAATTATCCACAATGAAAGATGATGTCCGTCTTTAGACAGACTCTGCTGGAACGTTTGAAAGTCAGAGAAATTCACAAGCCAAAAAACGGCAGCGAAGGTCAAGCATGGGCTAACTGGGAAGGGTGAGTTATGAGACTGCTCCAAGCAGGCTCTGAAACCTGTATCCAGGAAGCATGCTGGACCTCAGAGACACAATTATGACAAATCCTCTGACATCACAATGGACCCGAAAAACAACCTAGCCTCATCTACACAGTGCTAGAGTTGGGCTCACTAGTATATTTAACTCCCATTGCACTCAACTGCACGTTGCCACTGAACATGTAAGTGGCCGGCCGGTGGTGCAGTGGTGAGGTCCGCACCTTCTGGGTCTGTGGCCCAGTATGGGCTGGGTGGAATCCTCGGTTTGGGCCTCCTCACCACTGCTTCAGTTGTTCTGGTGCAGGCGTCCGAGGTAGAGTAGAGGCAGATGGGAAGGGACGTTGGACAGGGCCAGACTTCCACAGCAAATACAGGAGCATTGCCAGCAGATGTGAGCACAGCAATGCACTTGTGCCAAAACAAAACCAATTAAAAGTTGCAAAGAATAGAAAAACTGAAGCTAAGGAAAAAAAAAACAAAAAAACAGGAGCTTGCCATTACAAAGAATAGGATCTCTGTGAATAACCTTAGCAAAACAGGTGAATTCTATGTTAATTCAAAAACTAGCAAACCTTTGGGGAAAGAAACTCAAGAAGACACAAGAAAAAAAAAGATATCGAGGGATCTAGGAATGGAAGGATTAACACACTTGAAAGGTTCATACCGCAGTAAGGAATCTCTGGATTCCATGCAATCCCAGTCAAAGTTGCAGCAGTATTTGCCACAGAGAAGAAGAGAGAATCCTGAAGTTTCTAGCCAGCAACGCGAGACCCTGACTAGGCAAAGGAATCCTCAGGAAAACGAACAAAGCAGCACGTGTCACAATTTCTGATTTCAACATAGAGGACGAAGCGCTAGGTACCGAAACGGCACAGTCTGGGCCCCAAAACAGGCATGAAGACCCGTGCAAAACAATTGAGAGCCCAGAGCCCAACTCAAACTTACATGGACAGCCCATTTTGGACCAGGGAGCCAAGTGGAGACAGCGGAGAAAGGAGAGTCTCTACAATAAACGGTGCTGGGAAGCCTGCACAGCCACATGGAACACAACGAGAGTACACCATGATGTTACACCTGGCACACACACCACCTGAAGTGGATTAAAGCCTTGAATGGCAGACTTGAAACCGTGAACCTTGTAGGAGAAGACCTAGGCAGAGTGCTCTTTGCCATCTGTCTGAGCCGCCTATTTGGAAGAAGCATGTCTGACTGGGCAAGGGCAACAAAGGAAACAAGAAACAAACGGGACCACATCAAATGCACACACTTCTGCCCACTCAAGGAAACCATCAACTGAATACTAAGACACCACAACAATTGGGAGAGGATGTTTGCAAACCACACATCGGACAAGGGGTGAAAAGCCCAAAGATACAATCAACTCGCACGTCTCCACAAGAAAAAAAACAAGCCAATGAAAACCTGGTCAAAAGATGGAAGCAGAGATTTCTCCGAAGAAGACAGAAAGAGGGCCAGTAGGTGCATGAAAACTTGTTCACCATCATGAAGTCTCAGGAAAATGCAAATCCAAACTGCAAGGCCATGGCAGCTCACTGTGGTCAGCATGGCTAGAAGGAAGCAGACAGGAAATAACAAGTGTCAGAGAGGAGGTGGAGAGAAGGGAAGCCTCCTGCACTGCTGGTGGGAGTGTAACCCGGTGCAGCCACGATGCCAAAGGTGTGGAACTGCCTCAGAAGTTTAAGTATCCATGTCCCGTATGACCCAGCTATTAATCTGCCGCTTGCTTATCCAAAAAAGTCAGAAAGACTACCGCATAAAGACATGTGCATGGCTGTGTTCACCACAGTCTTACTCCGGATATCCAAGACTTGGAAAGCACCCTGGTGTCCAGCAAGGGATGATTGGAGAAGGAAGATGGGCTATAGCCACACAATGGTATACCACTCAGCCGGAACAAATGATGCAATCCAGCCATTTGTGACCACCAGAATGGCTGTGAGGGTTTTAGGGGAAGTGTAACAAGCCCCAGTGAGAAATTCAAATACCATAGAATCTCACTTACAAGGCGAAGAAAAAGCAAGCACTAACCATCAGGTGGCACTGAACATTTGTATGCGGGCTCCCAGAGGCAAAGAGGGGCGGTGACGGAGGGTGAAAGAGAAGATTAGGCACAAGTGTGTGGTGAGGGCCTGTGATTAGTCTTACACTGGTGAAGATGATGTAAGCTACACAGAAGTCTAAAGCAATGAGGATGTGAATCTGGAAGTTATAGTACGTTCTAATGCAGGGTCATGGCTATAAATTCACCTCAAATCAAAAATCCAAAAAGGGGTCCAGAATGATGTCATAAAGCTTTGGGGGCGGAAAGAGTTTACGGAAGGTGAACTTCCAAGGATGGAAAATCACCTCCAAATGCTTACAGATGCTACAGAAAGGCAGACCATTCCAAATAGGTGAAGAGGAATACTACGAAGAGAACATGATCAGTCCTAAACCCATGAACGAACGGAAAATGTTACCGTCCATGATGTTATTACTAATCACCTTCACGAATAATCCAAACAGGCCCACGTCTTCCCAAGTTCAGGCAAAAGGTTGGTCCAAAAGTACAATTCAGGGCCGGCCCTGTGGTGGAGCAGGTAAGTGCCCACATTCCGCTTGGGCGGCCCGGGCCTCACTGTTTCACATTACGAGTGCATATCACATTAGTAGTGTTAGGAAATATAGATTTCATGGTATGGTGCGGGCAGAGATCATAAATAAGCAGCAATTGTGAGGATACGTTATCAATACGCACAAGAAAAGGAACCATAAGAATATTACAATCTATGGAAGTATCTGGTACACTTCCCAAAGGCAGAAGGAAGGAAATCTTGTGACCTGCCAAGGTGGAATTGGCAGAGTGCCACGAGATGACACCATCATCGTGCATCAGAACATTCCCTGGGCAACTTCAACTTGTGAGGGAGTCCAGGACTTTTTCTGGGTAAGGTCCACCCATTTTGCCATCTACCCAAGATATAAGAGATAAAACCCAGGATAATCTTACAGGAGTGAAACCAGTGTCTAGAGAGAATGTAGGAGCCCTTTCGAAGTTCAAGGAGAAAGATAGAAACTGACAACAATTGCAGAAAAAGGAAAACTATCTTACCTAGACAGGGTGAGGAGTCAGACGGGTCTGAGATGGCTGTGAAACTCTGTGTGCACGGAGGTTGTCAGGACAACTTCGAATTTTGAGGTCGCTTATGACATCACGGTGAACATGTCCCCCAGGGTGGCCGCATGGTTACAGTCTGAGGATTGGCCTAGGCTAGGCTATTAAAGGGACAGATACCCAGAAACAGGTTTGGCAAACAGAAAGCAGGCACAGAAACTAGAAGAGATAAAACAGAGTCTGATGCAAGGGATAAGAAAGGAACCCTAGGCCACAAGTGAGAATAGAGGGACAGGCACGGAGAGGAGAACATTGTCATCTATTCAAGTCTATGGGGAGGTCATGCTGATTCAAGCTTGCAACTTCATTGGAAACAAGTGGCCGGACTTGGCGTTCATCACACCTACAGTGCCCTTGTGCCTTAAGCATAATGCAAAGTCAAGAAAGATGTCTTGAGGACATTGAAGAGAAGAATCGATGCCTCCTTTCCAAGGCCCATAGCATTCTTTGCAGGTCAGTCTCTTTTTCCGAAGCTCTGGTGTCACGTGGGCCCACTGGGCACATGGTAATGTGTCCCAAGAGATGTCTTGGAAGCCTTGAAGGAATGGAGCCCTGTCACGCTTGGGGTATGTCTCTTTGTTTGGAAGTGCTCTACAAGGGTGCTGAAAAGCACCCTCTTCCACAGGGCTTCGTTCCTTCGTGAAGGCTGCCCTCCCAGGCTAGTGTGCTCTGTTTGCCTCCATCGAAATTCTCTCCCCTTACCTCTTGCCGTAGAAGGATTATTGATTATGTGTTTTGACACCACATGTAAGGAAGTTGCACGAAAATTAGAACTTTACAGTTGTGTTTCAAGAAAAATAAACAGGCCAGGGTAGAGGATGTAGGGCAAACAAATGGCACACCCTATAAAAATTAAGTAAGCCCGTATCTGGACGGAATCTAGGGGAACGTTCAAGGATCAGGGGTCAAGTTCGAAACTTCCCAAATCCGGAAAAGAGACAGAAAAATATCTTTCCTGGAGAGTGGAATTCATCCGATTTGTCTAAGTTGTCTTGGAAACATTGTGTCCGTGAAGGGGGTTGCCAGGACCACCTCGAATTTGGAGTTTCTGATCTCAGGATGTCAAACCAACCCACATGACCACGTGTTCTCAGTGCTTAGTTTGACCTAGGCTAGGGTAGCCAAGAGTCCTACAAGTGACCGGTGCAAATTCAAGGACAACAACCAAGAGTCACGAAAGCACTCACACCTCACCCTAGAGAACATACAGCGATTAAAGAAATACAAACTAATCCCTCGGAATGAAGGAGAACGGACTGATAAGCATGTCTAAGGGAGATAGCTGAGAAAGACCATGACGAGTATACTATGGAAAAGAAAAAGAGGACCCAGAAAATGGAAGGTGAACAGAAATCACACCTGAATTATCCACAATGAAAGATGATGTCCGTCTTTAGACAGACTCTGCTGGAACGTTTGAAAGTCAGAGAAATTCACAAGCCAAAAAACGGCAGCGAAGGTCAAGCATGGGCTAACTGGGAAGGGTGAGTTATGAGACTGCTCCAAGCAGGCTCTGAAACCTGTATCCAGGAAGCATGCTGGACCTCAGAGACACAATTATGACAAATCCTCTGACATCACAATGGACCCGAAAAACAACCTAGCCTCATCTACACAGTGCTAGAGTTGGGCTCACTAGTATATTTAACTCCCATTGCACTCAACTGCACGTTGCCACTGAACATGTAAGTGGCCGGCCGGTGGTGCAGTGGTGAGGTCCGCACCTTCTGGGTCTGTGGCCCAGTATGGGCTGGGTGGAATCCTCGGTTTGGGCCTCCTCACCACTGCTTCAGTTGTTCTGGTGCAGGCGTCCGAGGTAGAGTAGAGGCAGATGGGAAGGGACGTTGGACAGGGCCAGACTTCCACAGCAAATACAGGAGCATTGCCAGCAGATGTGAGCACAGCAATGCACTTGTGCCAAAACAAAACCAATTAAAAGTTGCAAAGAACAGAAAAACTGAAGCTAAGGAAAAAAAAAACAAAAAAACAGGAGCTTCCCATTACGAAGAATAGGATCTCTGTGAATAACCTTAGCAAAACAGGTGAATTCTATGTTAATTCAAAAACTAGCAAACCTTTGGGGAAAGAAGCTCAAGAAGACACAAGAAAAAAAAAGATATCGAGGGATCTAGGAATGGAAGGATTAACACACTTGAAAGGTTCATACCGCAGTAAGGAATCTCTGGATTCCATGCAATCCCAGTCAAAGTTGCAGCAGTATTTGCCACAGAGAAGAAGAGAGAATCCTGAAGTTTCCAGCCAGCAACACGAGACCCTGACTAGGCAAAGGAATCCTCAGGAAAACGAACAAAGCAGCACGTGTCACAATTTCTGATTTCAACATAGAGGACGAAGCGCTAGGTACCGAAACGGCACAGTCTGGGCCCCAAAACAGGCATGAAGACCCGTGCAAAACAATTGAGAGCCCAGAGCCCAACTCAAACTTACATGGACAGCCCATTTTGGACCAGGGAGCCAAGTGGAGACAGCGGAGAAAGGAGAGTCTCTACAATAAACGGTGCTGGGAAGCCTGCACAGCCACATGGAACACAACGAGAGTACACCATGATGTTACACCTGGCACACACACCACCTGAAGTGGATTAAAGCCTTGAATGGCAGACTTGAAACCGTGAACCTTGTAGGAGAAGACCTAGGCAGAGTGCTCTTTGCCATCTGTCTGAGCCGCCTATTTGGAAGAAGCATGTCTGACTGGGCAAGGGCAACAAAGGAAACAAGAAACAAACGGGACCACATCAAATGCACACACTTCTGCCCACTCAAGGAAACCATCAACTGAATACTAAGACACCACAACAATTGGGAGAGGATGTTTGCAAACCACACATCGGACAAGGGGTGAAAAGCCCAAAGATACAATCAACTCGCACGTCTCCACAAGAAAAAAAACAAGCCAATGAAAACCTGGTCAAAAGATGGAAGCAGAGATTTCTCCGAAGAAGACAGAAAGAGGGCCAGTAGGTGCATGAAAACTTGTTCACCATCATGAAGTCTCAGGAAAATGCAAATCCAAACTGCAAGGCCATGGCAGCTCACTGTGGTCAGCATGGCTAGAAGGAAGCAGACAGGAAATAACAAGTGTCAGAGAGGAGGTGCAGAGAAGGGAAGCCTCCTGCACTGCTGGTGGGAGTGTAACCCGGTGCAGCCACGATGCCAAAGGTGTGGAACTGCCTCAGAAATTTAAGTATCCATGTCCCGTATGACCCAGCTATTAATCTGCCGCTTGCTTATCCAAAAAAGTCAGAAAGACTACCGCATAAAGACATGTGCATGGCTGTGTTCACCACAGTCTTACTCCTGATATCCAAGACTTGGAAAGCACCCTGGTGTCCAGCAAGGGATGATTGGAGAAGGAAGATGGGCTATAGCCACACAATGGTATACCACTCAGCCGGAACAAATGATGCAATCCAGCCATTTGTGACCACCAGAATGGCTGTGAGGGTTTTAGGGGAAGTGTAACAAGCCCCAGTGAGAAATTCAAATACCATAGAATCTCACTTACAAGGAGAAGAAAAAGCAAGCACTAACCAACAGGTGGCACTGAACATTTGTATGCGGGCTCCCAGAGGCAAAGAGGGGCGGTGACGGAGGGTGAAAGAGAAGATTAGGCACAAGTGTGTGGTGAGGGCCTGTGATTAGTCTTACACTGGTGAAGATGATGTAAGCTACACAGAAGTCTAAAGCAATGAGGATGTGAATCTGGAAGTTATAGTACGTTCTAATGCAGGGTCATGGCTATAAATTCACCTCAAATCAAAAATCCAAAAAGGGGTCCAGAATGATGTCATAAAGCTTTGGGGGCGGAAAGAGTTTACGGAAGGTGAACTTCCAAGGATGGAAAATCACCTCCAAATGCTTACAGATGCTACAGAAAGGCAGACCATTCCAAATAGGTGAAGAGGAATACTACGAAGAGAACATGATCAGTCCTAAACCCATGAACGAACGGAAAATGTTACCGTCCATGATGTTATTACTAATCACCTTCACGAATAATCCAAACAGGCCCACGTCTTCCCAAGTTCAGGCAAAAGGTTGGTCCAAAAGTACAATTCAGGGCCGGCCCTGTGGTGGAGCAGGTAAGTGCCCACATTCCGCTTGGGCGGCCCGGGCCTCACTGTTTCACATTACGAGTGCATATCACATTAGTAGTGTTAGGAAATATAGATTTCATGGTATGGTGCGGGCAGAGATCATAAATAAGCAGCAATTGTGAGGATACGTTATCAATACGCACAAGAAAAGGAACCATAAGAATATTACAATCTATGGAAGTATCTGGTACACTTCCCAAAGGCAGAAGGAAGGAAAACTTGTGACCTGCCAAGGTGGAATTGGCAGAGTGCCACGAGATGACACCATCATCGTGCATCAGAACATTCCCTGGGCAACTTCAACTTGTGAGGGAGTCCAGGACTTTTTCTGGGTAAGGTCCACCCATTTTGCCATCTACCCAAGATATAAGAGATAAAACCCAGGATAATCTTACAGGAGTGACACCAGTGTCTAGAGAGAATGTAGGAGCCCTTTCGAAGTTCAAGGAGAAAGATAGAAACTGACAACAATTGCAGAAAAAGGAAAACTATCCTACCTAGACAGGGTGAGGAGTCAGACTGGTCTGAGATGGCTGTGAAACTCTGTGTGCACGGAGGTTGTCAGGACAACTTCGAATTTTGAGGTCGCTTATGACATCACGGTGAACATGTCCCCCAGGGTGGCCGCATGGTTACAGTCTGAGGATTGGCCTAGGCTAGGCTATTAAAGGGACAGATACCCAGAAACAGGTTTGGCAAACAGAAAGCAGGCACAGAAACTAGAAGAGATAAAACAGAGTCTGATGCAAGGGATAAGAAAGGAACCCTAGGCCACAAGTGACAATAGAGGGACAGGCACGGAGAGGAGAACATTGTCATCTATTCAAGTCTATGGGGAGGTCATGCTGATTCAAGCTTGCAACTTCATTGGAAACAAGTGGCCGGACTTGGCGTTCATCACACCTACAGTGCCCTCGTGCCTTAAGCATAATGCAAAGTCAAGAAAGATGTCTTGAGGACATTGAAGAGAAGAATCGATGCCTCCTTTCCAAGGCCCATAGCATTCTTTGAAGGTCAGTCTCTTTTTCCGAAGCTCTGGTGTCACGTGGGCCCACTGGGCACATGGTAATGTGTCCCAAGAGATGTCTTGGAAGCCTTGAAGGAATGGAGCCCTGTCACGCTTGGGGTATGTCTCTTTGTTTGGAAGTGCTCTACAAGGGTGCTGAAAAGCACCCTCTTCCACAGGGCTTCGTTCCTTCATGAAGGCTGCCCTCCCAGGCTAGTGTGCTCTGTTTGCCTCCATCGAAATTCTCTCCCCCTACCTCTTGCCGTAGAAGGATTATTGATTATGTGTTTTGACACCATATGTAAGGAAGTTGCACGAAAATTAGAACTTTACAGTTGTGTTTCAAGAAAAATAAACAGGCCAGGGTAGAGGATGTAGGGCAAACAAATGGCACACCCTATAAAAATTAAGTAAGCCCGTATCTGGACGGAATCTAGGGGAACGTTCAAGGATCAGGGGTCAAGTTCGAAACTTCCCAAATCCGGAAAAGAGACAGAAAAATATCTTTCCTGGAGAGTGGAATTCATCCGATTTGTCTAAGTTGTCTTGGAAACATTGTGTCCGTGAAGGGGGTTGCCAGGACCACCTCGAATTTGGAGTTTCTGATCTCAGGATGTCAAACCAACCCACATGACCACGTGTTCTCAGTGCTTAGTTTGACCTAGGCTAGGGTAGCCAAGAGTCCTACAAGTGACCGGTGCAAATTCAAGGACAACAACCAAGAGTCACGAAAGCACTCACACCTCACCCTAGAGAACATACAGCGATTAAAGAAATACAAACTAATCCCTCGGAATGAAGGAGAACGGACTGATAAGCATGTCTAAGGGAGATAGCTGAGAAAGACCATGACGAGTATACTATGGAAAAGAAAAAGAGGACCCAGAAAATGGAAGGTGAACAGAAATCACACCTGAATTATCCACAATGAAAGATGATGTCCGTCTTTAGACAGACTCTGCTGGAACGTTTGAAAGTCAGAGAAATTCACAAGCCAAAAAACGGCAGCGAAGGTCAAGCATGGGCTAACTGGGAAGGGTGAGTTATGAGACTGCTCCAAGCAGGCTCTGAAACCTGTATCCAGGAAGCATGCTGGACCTCAGAGACACAATTATGACAAATCCTCTGACATCACAATGGACCCGAAAAACAACCTAGCCTCATCTACACAGTGCTAGAGTTGGGCTCACTAGTATATTTAACTCCCATTGCACTCAACTGCACGTTGCCACTGAACATGTAAGTGGCCGGCCGGTGGTGCAGTGGTGAGGTCCGCACCTTCTGGGTCTGTGGCCCAGTATGGGCTGGGTGGAATCCTCGGTTTGGGCCTCCTCACCACTGCTTCAGTTGTTCTGGTGCAGGCGTCCGAGGTAGAGTAGAGGCAGATGGGAAGGGACGTTGGACAGGGCCAGACTTCCACAGCAAATACAGGAGCATTGCCAGCAGATGTGAGCACAGCAATGCACTTGTGCCAAAACAAAACCAATTAAAAGTTGCAAAGAACAGAAAAACTGAAGCTAAGGAAAAAAAAAACAAAAAAACAGGAGCTTCCCATTACGAAGAATAGGATCTCTGTGAATAACCTTAGCAAAACAGGTGAATTCTATGTTAATTCAAAAACTAGCAAACCTTTGGGGAAAGAAGCTCAAGAAGACACAAGAAAAAAAAAGATATCGAGGGATCTAGGAATGGAAGGATTAACACACTTGAAAGGTTCATACCGCAGTAAGGAATCTCTGGATTCCATGCAATCCCAGTCAAAGTTGCAGCAGTATTTGCCACAGAGAAGAAGAGAGAATCCTGAAGTTTCCAGCCAGCAACACGAGACCCTGACTAGGCAAAGGAATCCTCAGGAAAACGAACAAAGCAGCACGTGTCACAATTTCTGATTTCAACATAGAGGACGAAGCGCTAGGTACCGAAACGGCACAGTCTGGGCCCCAAAACAGGCATGAAGACCCGTGCAAAACAATTGAGAGCCCAGAGCCCAACTCAAACTTACATGGACAGCCCATTTTGGACCAGGGAGCCAAGTGGAGACAGCGGAGAAAGGAGAGTCTCTACAATAAACGGTGCTGGGAAGCCTGCACAGCCACATGGAACACAACGAGAGTACACCATGATGTTACACCTGGCACACACACCACCTGAAGTGGATTAAAGCCTTGAATGGCAGACTTGAAACCGTGAACCTTGTAGGAGAAGACCTAGGCAGAGTGCTCTTTGCCATCTGTCTGAGCCGCCTATTTGGAAGAAGCATGTCTGACTGGGCAAGGGCAACAAAGGAAACAAGAAACAAACGGGACCACATCAAATGCACACACTTCTGCCCACTCAAGGAAACCATCAACTGAATACTAAGACACCACAACAATTGGGAGAGGATGTTTGCAAACCACACATCGGACAAGGGGTGAAAAGCCCAAAGATACAATCAACTCGCACGTCTCCACAAGAAAAAAAACAAGCCAATGAAAACCTGGTCAAAAGATGGAAGCAGAGATTTCTCCGAAGAAGACAGAAAGAGGGCCAGTAGGTGCATGAAAACTTGTTCACCATCATGAAGTCTCAGGAAAATGCAAATCCAAACTGCAAGGCCATGGCAGCTCACTGTGGTCAGCATGGCTAGAAGGAAGCAGACAGGAAATAACAAGTGTCAGAGAGGAGGTGCAGAGAAGGGAAGCCTCCTGCACTGCTGGTGGGAGTGTAACCCGGTGCAGCCACGATGCCAAAGGTGTGGAACTGCCTCAGAAATTTAAGTATCCATGTCCCGTATGACCCAGCTATTAATCTGCCGCTTGCTTATCCAAAAAAGTCAGAAAGACTACCGCATAAAGACATGTGCATGGCTGTGTTCACCACAGTCTTACTCCTGATATCCAAGACTTGGAAAGCACCCTGGTGTCCAGCAAGGGATGATTGGAGAAGGAAGATGGGCTATAGCCACACAATGGTATACCACTCAGCCGGAACAAATGATGCAATCCAGCCATTTGTGACCACCAGAATGGCTGTGAGGGTTTTAGGGGAAGTGTAACAAGCCCCAGTGAGAAATTCAAATACCATAGAATCTCACTTACAAGGAGAAGAAAAAGCAAGCACTAACCAACAGGTGGCACTGAACATTTGTATGCGGGCTCCCAGAGGCAAAGAGGGGCGGTGACGGAGGGTGAAAGAGAAGATTAGGCACAAGTGTGTGGTGAGGGCCTGTGATTAGTCTTACACTGGTGAAGATGATGTAAGCTACACAGAAGTCTAAAGCAATGAGGATGTGAATCTGGAAGTTATAGTACGTTCTAAGGCAGGGTCATGGCTATAAATTCACCTCAAATCAAAAATCCAAAAAGGGGTCCAGAATGATGTCATAAAGCTTTGGGGGCGGAAAGAGTTTACGGAAGGTGAACTTCCAAGGATGGAAAATCACCTCCAAATGCTTACAGATGCTACAGAAAGGCAGACCATTCCAAATAGGTGAAGAGGAATACTACGAAGAGAACATGATCAGTCCTAAACCCATGAACGAACGGAAAATGTTACCGTCCATGATGTTATTACTAATCACCTTCACGAATAATCCAAACAGGCCCACGTCTTCCCAAGTTCAGGCAAAAGGTTGGTCCAAAAGTACAATTCAGGGCCGGCCCTGTGGTGGAGCAGGTAAGTGCCCACATTCCGCTTGGGCGGCCCGGGCCTCACTGTTTCACATTACGAGTGCATATCACATTAGTAGTGTTAGGAAATATAGATTTCATGGTATGGTGCGGGCAGAGATCATAAATAAGCAGCAATTGTGAGGATACGTTATCAATACGCACAAGAAAAGGAACCATAAGAATATTACAATCTATGGAAGTATCTGGTACACTTCCCAAAGGCAGAAGGAAGGAAAACTTGTGACCTGCCAAGGTGGAATTGGCAGAGTGCCACGAGATGACACCATCATCGTGCATCAGAACATTCCCTGGGCAACTTCAACTTGTGAGGGAGTCCAGGACTTTTTCTGGGTAAGGTCCACCCATTTTGCCATCTACCCAAGATATAAGAGATAAAACCCAGGATAATCTTACAGGAGTGACACCAGTGTCTAGAGAGAATGTAGGAGCCCTTTCGAAGTTCAAGGAGAAAGATAGAAACTGACAACAATTGCAGAAAAAGGAAAACTATCCTACCTAGACAGGGTGAGGAGTCAGACTGGTCTGAGATGGCTGTGAAACTCTGTGTGCACGGAGGTTGTCAGGACAACTTCGAATTTTGAGGTCGCTTATGACATCACGGTGAACATGTCCCCCAGGGTGGCCGCATGGTTACAGTCTGAGGATTGGCCTAGGCTAGGCTATTAAAGGGACAGATACCCAGAAACAGGTTTGGCAAACAGAAAGCAGGCACAGAAACTAGAAGAGATAAAACAGAGTCTGATGCAAGGGATAAGAAAGGAACCCTAGGCCACAAGTGAGAATAGAGGGACAGGCACGGAGAGGAGAACATTGTCATCTATTCAAGTCTATGGGGAGGTCATGCTGATTCAAGCTTGCAACTTCATTGGAAACAAGTGGCCGGACTTGGCGTTCATCACACCTACAGTGCCCTCGTGCCTTAAGCATAATGCAAAGTCAAGAAAGATGTCTTGAGGACATTGAAGAGAAGAATCGATGCCTCCTTTCCAAGGCCCATAGCATTCTTTGAAGGTCAGTCTCTTTTTCCGAAGCTCTGGTGTCACGTGGGCCCACTGGGCACATGGTAATGTGTCCCAAGAGATGTCTTGGAAGCCTTGAAGGAATGGAGCCCTGTCACGCTTGGGGTATGTCTCTTTGTTAGGAAGTGCTCTACAAGGGTGCTGAAAAGCACCCTCTTCCACAGGGCTTCGTTCCTTCGTGAAGGCTGCCCTCCCAGGCTAGTGTGCTCTGTTTGCCTCCATCGAAATTCTCTCCCCCTACCTCTTGCCGTAGAAGGATTATTGATTATGTGTTTTGACACCATATGTAAGGAAGTTGCACGAAAATTAGAACTTTACAGTTGTGTTTCAAGAAAAATAAACAGGCCAGGGTAGAGGATGTAGGGCAAACAAATGGCACACCCTATAAAAATTAAGTAAGCCCGTATCTGGACGGAATCTAGGGGAACGTTCAAGGATCAGGGGTCAAGTTCGAAACTTCCCAAATCCGGAAAAGAGACAGAAAAATATCTTTCCTGGAGAGTGGAATTCATCCGATTTGTCTAAGTTGTCTTGGAAACATTGTGTCCGTGAAGGGGGTTGCCAGGACCACCTCGAATTTGGAGTTTCTGATCTCAGGATGTCAAACCAACCCACATGACCACGTGTTCTCAGTGCTTAGTTTGACCTAGGCTAGGGTAGCCAAGAGTCCTACAAGTGACCGGTGCAAATTCAAGGACAACAACCAAGAGTCACGAAAGCACTCACACCTCACCCTAGAGAACATACAGCGATTAAAGAAATACAAACTAATCCCTCGGAATGAAGGAGAACGGACTGATAAGCATGTCTAAGGGAGATAGCTGAGAAAGACCATGACGAGTATACTATGGAAAAGAAAAAGAGGACCCAGAAAATGGAAGGTGAACAGAAATCACACCTGAATTATCCACAATGAAAGATGATGTCCGTCTTTAGACAGACTCTGCTGGAACGTTTGAAAGTCAGAGAAATTCACAAGCCAAAAAACGGCAGCGAAGGTCAAGCATGGGCTAACTGGGAAGGGTGAGTTATGAGACTGCTCCAAGCAGGCTCTGAAACCTGTATCCAGGAAGCATGCTGGACCTCAGAGACACAATTATGACAAATCCTCTGACATCACAATGGACCCGAAAAACAACCTAGCCTCATCTACACAGTGCTAGAGTTGGGCTCACTAGTATATTTAACTCCCATTGCACTCAACTGCACGTTGCCACTGAACATGTAAGTGGCCGGCCGGTGGTGCAGTGGTGAGGTCCGCACCTTCTGGGTCTGTGGCCCAGTATGGGCTGGGTGGAATCCTCGGTTTGGGCCTCCTCACCACTGCTTCAGTTGTTCTGGTGCAGGCGTCCGAGGTAGAGTAGAGGCAGATGGGAAGGGACGTTGGACAGGGCCACACTTCCACAGCAAATACAGGAGCATTGCCAGCAGATGTGAGCACAGCAATGCACTTGTGCCAAAACAAAACCAATTAAAAGTTGCAAAGAACAGAAAAACTGAAGCTAAGGAAAAAAAAAACAAAAAAACAGGAGCTTGCCATTACGAAGAATAGGATCTCTGTGAATAACCTTAGCAAAACAGGTGAATTCTATGTTAATTCAAAAACTAGCAAACCTTTGGCGAAAGAAACTCAAGAAGACACAAGAAAAAAAAAGATATCGAGGGATCTAGGAATGGAAGGATTAACACACTTGAAAGGTTCATACCGCAGTAAGGAATCTCTGGATTCCATGCAATCCCAGTCAAAGTTGCAGCAGTATTTGCCACAGAGAAGAAGAGAGAATCCTAAAGTTTCTAGCCAGCAACACGAGACCCTGACTAGGCAAAGGAATCCTCAGGAAAACGAACAAAGCAGCACGTGTCACAATTTCTGATTTCAACATAGAGGACGAAGCGCTAGGTACCGAAACGGCACAGTCTGGGCCCCAAAACAGGCATGAAGACCCGTGCAAAACAATTGAGAGCCCAGAGCCCAACTCAAACTTACATGGACAGCCCATTTTGGACCAGGGAGCCAAGTGGAGACAGCGGAGAAAGGAGAGTCTCTACAATAAACGGTGCTGGGAAGCCTGCACAGCCACATGGAACACAACGAGAGTACACCATGATGTTACACCTGGCACACACACCACCTGAAGTGGATTAAAGCCTTGAATGGCAGACTTGAAACCGTGAACCTTGTAGGAGAAGACCTAGGCAGAGTGCTCTTTGCCATCTGTCTGAGCCGCCTATTTGGAAGAAGCATGTCTGACTGGGCAAGGGCAACAAAGGAAACAAGAAACAAACGGGACCACATCAAATGCACACACTTCTGCCCACTCAAGGAAACCATCAACTGAATACTAAGACACCACAACAATTGGGAGAGGATGTTTGCAAACCACACATCGGACAAGGGGTGAAAAGCCCAAAGATACAATCAACTCGCACGTCTCCACAAGAAAAAAAACAAGCCAATGAAAACCTGGTCAAAAGATGGAAGCAGAGATTTCTCCGAAGAAGACAGAAAGAGGGCCAGTAGGTGCATGAAAACTTGTTCACCATCATTAAGTCTCAGGAAAATGCAAATCCAAACTGCAAGGCCATGGCAGCTCACTGTGGTCAGCATGGCTAGAAGGAAGCAGACAGGAAATAACAAGTGTCAGAGAGGAGGTGCAGAGAAGGGAAGCCTCCTGCACTGCTGGTGGGAGTGTAACCCGGTGCAGCCACGATGCCAAAGGTGTGGAACTGCCTCAGAAATTTAAGTATCCATGTCCCGTATGACCCAGCTATTAATCTGCCGCTTGCTTATCCAAAAAAGTCAGAAAGACTACCGCATAAAGACATGTGCATGGCTGTGTTCACCACAGTCTTACTCCTGATATCCAAGACTTGGAAAGCACCCTGGTGTCCAGCAAGGGATGATTGGAGAAGGAAGATGGGCTATAGCCACACAATGGTATACCACTCAGCCGGAACAAATGATGCAATCCAGCCATTTGTGACCACCAGAATGGCTGTGAGGGTTTTAGGGGAAGTGTAACAAGCCCCAGTGAGAAATTCAAATACCATAGAATCTCACTTACAAGGAGAAGAAAAAGCAAGCACTAACCAACAGGTGGCACTGAACATTTGTATGCGGGCTCCCAGAGGCAAAGAGGGGCGGTGACGGAGGGTGAAAGAGAAGATTAGGCACAAGTGTGTGGTGAGGGCCTGTGATTAGTCTTACACTGGTGAAGATGATGTAAGCTACACAGAAGTCTAAAGCAATGAGGATGTGAATCTGGAAGTTATAGTACGTTCTAATGCAGGGTCATGGCTATAAATTCACCTCAAATCAAAAATCCAAAAAGGGGTCCAGAATGATGTCATAAAGCTTTGGGGGCGGAAAGAGTTTACAGAAGGTGAACTTCCAAGGATGGAAAATCACCTCCAAATGCTTACAGATGCTACAGAAAGGCAGACCATTCCAAATAGGTGAAGAGGAATACTACGAAGAGAACATGATCAGTCCTAAACCCATGAACGAACGGAAAATGTTACCGTCCATGATGTTATTACTAATCACCTTCACGAATAATCCAAACAGGCCCACGTCTTCCCAAGTTCAGGCAAAAGGTTGGTCCAAAAGTACAATTCAGGGCCGGCCCTGTGGTGGAGCAGGTAAGTGCCCACATTCCGCTTGGGCGGCCCGGGCCTCACTGTTTCACATTACGAGTGCATATCACATTAGTAGTGTTAGGAAATATAGATTTCATGGTATGGTGCGGGCAGAGATCATAAATAAGCAGCAATTGTGAGGATACGTTATCAATACGCACAAGAAAAGGAACCATAAGAATATTACAATCTATGGAAGTATCTGGTACACTTCCCAAAGGCAGAAGGAAGGAAAACTTGTGACCTGCCAAGGTGGAATTGGCAGAGTGCCACGAGATGACACCATCATCGTGCATCAGAACATTCCCTGGGCAACTTCAACTTGTGAGGGAGTCCAGGACTTTTTCTGGGTAAGGTCCACCCATTTTGCCATCTACCCAAGATATAAGAGATAAAACCCAGGATAGTCTTACAGGAGTGAAACCAGTGTCTAGAGAGAATGTAGGAGCCCTTTCGAAGTTCAAGGAGAAAGATAGAAACTGACAACAATTGCAGAAAAAGGAAAACTATCCTACCTAGACAGGGTGAGGAGTCAGACGGGTCTGAGATGGCTGTGAAACTCTGTGTGCACGGAGGTTGTCAGGACAACTTCGAATTTTGAGGTCGCTTATGACATCACGGTGAACATGTCCCCCAGGGTGGCCGCATGGTTACAGTCTGAGGATTGGCCTAGGCTAGGCTATTAAAGGGACAGATACCCAGAAACAGGTTTGGCAAACAGAAAGCAGGCACAGAAACTAGAAGAGATAAAACAGAGTCTGATGCAAGGGATAAGAAAGGAACCCTAGGCCACAAGTGAGAATAGAGGGACAGGCACGGAGAGGAGAACATTGTCATCTATTCAAGTCTATGGGGAGGTCATGCTGATTCAAGCTTGCAACTTCATTGGAAACAAGTGGCCGGACTTGGCGTTCATCACACCTACAGTGCCCTTGTGCCTTAAGCATAATGCAAAGTCAAGAAAGATGTCTTGAGGACATTGAAGAGAAGAATCGATGCCTCCTTTCCAAGGCCCATAGCATTCTTTGCAGGTCAGTCTCTTTTTCCGAAGCTCTGGTGTCACGTGGGCCCACTGGGCACATGGTAATGTGTCCCAAGAGATGTCTTGGAAGCCTTGAAGGAATGGAGCCCTGTCACGCTTGGGGTATGTCTCTTTGTTTGGAAGTGCTCTACAAGGGTGCTGAAAAGCACCCTCTTCCACAGGGCTTCGTTCCTTCGTGAAGGCTGCCCTCCCAGGCTAGTGTGCTCTGTTTGCCTCCATCGAAATTCTCTCCCCCTACCTCTTGCCGTAGAAGGATTATTGATTATGTGTTTTGACACCATATGTAAGGAAGTTGCACGAAAATTAGAACTTTACAGTTGTGTTTCAAGAAAAATAAACAGGCCAGGGTAGAGGATGTAGGGCAAACAAATGGCACACCCTATAAAAATTAAGTAAGCCCGTATCTGGACGGAATCTAGGGGAACGTTCAAGGATCAGGGGTCAAGTTCGAAACTTCCCAAATCCGGAAAAGAGACAGAAAAATATCTTTCCTGGAGAGTGGAATTCATCCGATTTGTCTAAGTTGTCTTGGAAACATTGTGTCCGTGAAGGGGGTTGCCAGGACCACCTCGAATTTGGAGTTTCTGATCTCAGGATGTCAAACCAACCCACATGACCACGTGTTCTCAGTGCTTAGTTTGACCTAGGCTAGGATAGCCAAGAGTCCTACAAGTGACCGGTGCAAATTCAAGGACAACAACCAAGAGTCACGAAAGCACTCACACCTCACCCTAGAGAACATACAGCGATTAAAGAAATACAAACTAATCCCTTGGAATGAAGGAGAACGGACTGATAAGCATGTCTAAGGGAGATAGCTGAGAAAGACCATGACGAGTATACTATGGAAAAGAAAAAGAGGACCCAGAAAATGGAAGGTGAACAGAAATCACACCTGAATTATCCACAATGAAAGATGATGTCCGTCTTTAGACAGACTCTGCTGGAACGTTTGAAAGTCAGAGAAATTCACAAGCCAAAAAACGGCAGCGAAGGTCAAGCATGGGCTAACTGGGAAGGGTGAGTTATGAGACTGCTCCAAGCAGGCTCTGAAACCTGTATCCAGGAAGCATGCTGGACCTCAGAGACACAATTATGACAAATCCTCTGACATCACAATGGACCCGAAAAACAACCTAGCCTCATCTACACAGTGCTAGAGTTGGGCTCACTAGTATATTTAACTCCCATTGCACTCAACTGCACGTTGCCACTGAACATGTAAGTGGCCGGCCGGTGGTGCAGTGGTGAGGTCCGCACCTTCTGGGTCTGTGGCCCAGTATGGGCTGGGTGGAATCCTCGGTTTGGGCCTCCTCACCACTGCTTCAGTTGTTCTGGTGCAGGCGTCCGAGGTAGAGTAGAGGCAGATGGGAAGGGACGTTGGACAGGGCCAGACTTCCACAGCAAATACAGGAGCATTGCCAGCAGATGTGAGCACAGCAATGCACTTGTGCCAAAACAAAACCAATTAAAAGTTGCAAAGAATAGAAAAACTGAAGCTAAGGAAAAAAAAAACAAAAAAACAGGAGCTTGCCATTACAAAGAATAGGATCTCTGTGAATAACCTTAGCAAAACAGGTGAATTCTATGTTAATTCAAAAACTAGCAAACCTTTGGGGAAAGAAACTCAAGAAGACACAAGAAAAAAAAAGATATCGAGGGATCTAGGAATGGAAGGATTAACACACTTGAAAGGTTCATACCGCAGTAAGGAATCTCTGGATTCCATGCAATCCCAGTCAAAGTTGCAGCAGTATTTGCCACAGAGAAGAAGAGAGAATCCTGAAGTTTCTAGCCAGCAACGCGAGACCCTGACTAGGCAAAGGAATCCTCAGGAAAACGAACAAAGCAGCACGTGTCACAATTTCTGATTTCAACATAGAGGACGAAGCGCTAGGTACCGAAACGGCACAGTCTGGGCCCCAAAACAGGCATGAAGACCCGTGCAAAACAATTGAGAGCCCAGAGCCCAACTCAAACTTACATGGACAGCCCATTTTGGACCAGGGAGCCAAGTGGAGACAGCGGAGAAAGGAGAGTCTCTACAATAAACGGTGCTGGGAAGCCTGCACAGCCACATGGAACACAACGAGAGTACACCATGATGTTACACCTGGCACACACACCACCTGAAGTGGATTAAAGCCTTGAATGGCAGACTTGAAACCGTGAACCTTGTAGGAGAAGACCTAGGCAGAGTGCTCTTTGCCATCTGTCTGAGCCGCCTATTTGGAAGAAGCATGTCTGACTGGGCAAGGGCAACAAAGGAAACAAGAAACAAACGGGACCACATCAAATGCACACACTTCTGCCCACTCAAGGAAACCATCAACTGAATACTAAGACACCACAACAATTGGGAGAGGATGTTTGCAAACCACACATCGGACAAGGGGTGAAAAGCCCAAAGATACAATCAACTCGCACGTCTCCACAAGAAAAAAAACAAGCCAATGAAAACCTGGTCAAAAGATGGAAGCAGAGATTTCTCCGAAGAAGACAGAAAGAGGGCCAGTAGGTGCATGAAAACTTGTTCACCATCATGAAGTCTCAGGAAAATGCAAATCCAAACTGCAAGGCCATGGCAGCTCACTGTGGTCAGCATGGCTAGAAGGAAGCAGACAGGAAATAACAAGTGTCAGAGAGGAGGTGGAGAGAAGGGAAGCCTCCTGCACTGCTGGTGGGAGTGTAACCCGGTGCAGCCACGATGCCAAAGGTGTGGAACTGCCTCAGAAGTTTAAGTATCCATGTCCCGTATGACCCAGCTATTAATCTGCCGCTTGCTTATCCAAAAAAGTCAGAAAGACTACCGCATAAAGACATGTGCATGGCTGTGTTCACCACAGTCTTACTCCGGATATCCAAGACTTGGAAAGCACCCTGGTGTCCAGCAAGGGATGATTGGAGAAGGAAGATGGGCTATAGCCACACAATGGTATACCACTCAGCCGGAACAAATGATGCAATCCAGCCATTTGTGACCACCAGAATGGCTGTGAGGGTTTTAGGGGAAGTGTAACAAGCCCCAGTGAGAAATTCAAATACCATAGAATCTCACTTACAAGGCGAAGAAAAAGCAAGCACTAACCATCAGGTGGCACTGAACATTTGTATGCGGGCTCCCAGAGGCAAAGAGGGGCGGTGACGGAGGGTGAAAGAGAAGATTAGGCACAAGTGTGTGGTGAGGGCCTGTGATTAGTCTTACACTGGTGAAGATGATGTAAGCTACACAGAAGTCTAAAGCAATGAGGATGTGAATCTGGAAGTTATAGTACGTTCTAATGCAGGGTCATGGCTATAAATTCACCTCAAATCAAAAATCCAAAAAGGGGTCCAGAATGATGTCATAAAGCTTTGGGGGCGGAAAGAGTTTACGGAAGGTGAACTTCCAAGGATGGAAAATCACCTCCAAATGCTTACAGATGCTACAGAAAGGCAGACCATTCCAAATAGGTGAAGAGGAATACTACGAAGAGAACATGATCAGTCCTAAACCCATGAACGAACGGAAAATGTTACCGTCCATGATGTTATTACTAATCACCTTCACGAATAATCCAAACAGGCCCACGTCTTCCCAAGTTCAGGCAAAAGGTTGGTCCAAAAGTACAATTCAGGGCCGGCCCTGTGGTGGAGCAGGTAAGTGCCCACATTCCGCTTGGGCGGCCCGGGCCTCACTGTTTCACATTACGAGTGCATATCACATTAGTAGTGTTAGGAAATATAGATTTCATGGTATGGTGCGGGCAGAGATCATAAATAAGCAGCAATTGTGAGGATACGTTATCAATACGCACAAGAAAAGGAACCATAAGAATATTACAATCTATGGAAGTATCTGGTACACTTCCCAAAGGCAGAAGGAAGGAAATCTTGTGACCTGCCAAGGTGGAATTGGCAGAGTGCCACGAGATGACACCATCATCGTGCATCAGAACATTCCCTGGGCAACTTCAACTTGTGAGGGAGTCCAGGACTTTTTCTGGGTAAGGTCCACCCATTTTGCCATCTACCCAAGATATAAGAGATAAAACCCAGGATAATCTTACAGGAGTGAAACCAGTGTCTAGAGAGAATGTAGGAGCCCTTTCGAAGTTCAAGGAGAAAGATAGAAACTGACAACAATTGCAGAAAAAGGAAAACTATCTTACCTAGACAGGGTGAGGAGTCAGACGGGTCTGAGATGGCTGTGAAACTCTGTGTGCACGGAGGTTGTCAGGACAACTTCGAATTTTGAGGTCGCTTATGACATCACGGTGAACATGTCCCCCAGGGTGGCCGCATGGTTACAGTCTGAGGATTGGCCTAGGCTAGGCTATTAAAGGGACAGATACCCAGAAACAGGTTTGGCAAACAGAAAGCAGGCACAGAAACTAGAAGAGATAAAACAGAGTCTGATGCAAGGGATAAGAAAGGAACCCTAGGCCACAAGTGAGAATAGAGGGACAGGCACGGAGAGGAGAACATTGTCATCTATTCAAGTCTATGGGGAGGTCATGCTGATTCAAGCTTGCAACTTCATTGGAAACAAGTGGCCGGACTTGGCGTTCATCACACCTACAGTGCCCTTGTGCCTTAAGCATAATGCAAAGTCAAGAAAGATGTCTTGAGGACATTGAAGAGAAGAATCGATGCCTCCTTTCCAAGGCCCATAGCATTCTTTGCAGGTCAGTCTCTTTTTCCGAAGCTCTGGTGTCACGTGGGCCCACTGGGCACATGGTAATGTGTCCCAAGAGATGTCTTGGAAGCCTTGAAGGAATGGAGCCCTGTCACGCTTGGGGTATGTCTCTTTGTTTGGAAGTGCTCTACAAGGGTGCTGAAAAGCACCCTCTTCCACAGGGCTTCGTTCCTTCGTGAAGGCTGCCCTCCCAGGCTAGTGTGCTCTGTTTGCCTCCATCGAAATTCTCTCCCCCTACCTCTTGCCGTAGAAGGATTATTGATTATGTGTTTTGACACCACATGTAAGGAAGTTGCACGAAAATTAGAACTTTACAGTTGTGTTTCAAGAAAAATAAACAGGCCAGGGTAGAGGATGTAGGGCAAACAAATGGCACACCCTATAAAAATTAAGTAAGCCCGTATCTGGACGGAATCTAGGGGAACGTTCAAGGATCAGGGGTCAAGTTCGAAACTTCCCAAATCCGGAAAAGAGACAGAAAAATATCTTTCCTGGAGAGTGGAATTCATCCGATTTGTCTAAGTTGTCTTGGAAACATTGTGTCCGTGAAGGGGGTTGCCAGGACCACCTCGAATTTGGAGTTTCTGATCTCAGGATGTCAAACCAACCCACATGACCACGTGTTCTCAGTGCTTAGTTTGACCTAGGCTAGGGTAGCCAAGAGTCCTACAAGTGACCGGTGCAAATTCAAGGACAACAACCAAGAGTCACGAAAGCACTCACACCTCACCCTAGAGAACATACAGCGATTAAAGAAATACAAACTAATCCCTCGGAATGAAGGAGAACGGACTGATAAGCATGTCTAAGGGAGATAGCTGAGAAAGACCATGACGAGTATACTATGGAAAAGAAAAAGAGGACCCAGAAAATGGAAGGTGAACAGAAATCACACCTGAATTATCCACAATGAAAGATGATGTCCGTCTTTAGACAGACTCTGCTGGAACGTTTGAAAGTCAGAGAAATTCACAAGCCAAAAAACGGCAGCGAAGGTCAAGCATGGGCTAACTGGGAAGGGTGAGTTATGAGACTGCTCCAAGCAGGCTCTGAAACCTGTATCCAGGAAGCATGCTGGACCTCAGAGACACAATTATGACAAATCCTCTGACATCACAATGGACCCGAAAAACAACCTAGCCTCATCTACACAGTGCTAGAGTTGGGCTCACTAGTATATTTAACTCCCATTGCACTCAACTGCACGTTGCCACTGAACATGTAAGTGGCCGGCCGGTGGTGCAGTGGTGAGGTCCGCACCTTCTGGGTCTGTGGCCCAGTATGGGCTGGGTGGAATCCTCGGTTTGGGCCTCCTCACCACTGCTTCAGTTGTTCTGGTGCAGGCGTCCGAGGTAGAGTAGAGGCAGATGGGAAGGGACGTTGGACAGGGCCAGACTTCCACAGCAAATACAGGAGCATTGCCAGCAGATGTGAGCACAGCAATGCACTTGTGCCAAAACAAAACCAATTAAAAGTTGCAAAGAACAGAAAAACTGAAGCTAAGGAAAAAAAAAACAAAAAAACAGGAGCTTCCCATTACGAAGAATAGGATCTCTGTGAATAACCTTAGCAAAACAGGTGAATTCTATGTTAATTCAAAAACTAGCAAACCTTTGGGGAAAGAAGCTCAAGAAGACACAAGAAAAAAAAAGATATCGAGGGATCTAGGAATGGAAGGATTAACACACTTGAAAGGTTCATACCGCAGTAAGGAATCTCTGGATTCCATGCAATCCCAGTCAAAGTTGCAGCAGTATTTGCCACAGAGAAGAAGAGAGAATCCTGAAGTTTCCAGCCAGCAACACGAGACCCTGACTAGGCAAAGGAATCCTCAGGAAAACGAACAAAGCAGCACGTGTCACAATTTCTGATTTCAACATAGAGGACGAAGCGCTAGGTACCGAAACGGCACAGTCTGGGCCCCAAAACAGGCATGAAGACCCGTGCAAAACAATTGAGAGCCCAGAGCCCAACTCAAACTTACATGGACAGCCCATTTTGGACCAGGGAGCCAAGTGGAGACAGCGGAGAAAGGAGAGTCTCTACAATAAACGGTGCTGGGAAGCCTGCACAGCCACATGGAACACAACGAGAGTACACCATGATGTTACACCTGGCACACACACCACCTGAAGTGGATTAAAGCCTTGAATGGCAGACTTGAAACCGTGAACCTTGTAGGAGAAGACCTAGGCAGAGTGCTCTTTGCCATCTGTCTGAGCCGCCTATTTGGAAGAAGCATGTCTGACTGGGCAAGGGCAACAAAGGAAACAAGAAACAAACGGGACCACATCAAATGCACACACTTCTGCCCACTCAAGGAAACCATCAACTGAATACTAAGACACCACAACAATTGGGAGAGGATGTTTGCAAACCACACATCGGACAAGGGGTGAAAAGCCCAAAGATACAATCAACTCGCACGTCTCCACAAGAAAAAAAACAAGCCAATGAAAACCTGGTCAAAAGATGGAAGCAGAGATTTCTCCGAAGAAGACAGAAAGAGGGCCAGTAGGTGCATGAAAACTTGTTCACCATCATGAAGTCTCAGGAAAATGCAAATCCAAACTGCAAGGCCATGGCAGCTCACTGTGGTCAGCATGGCTAGAAGGAAGCAGACAGGAAATAACAAGTGTCAGAGAGGAGGTGCAGAGAAGGGAAGCCTCCTGCACTGCTGGTGGGAGTGTAACCCGGTGCAGCCACGATGCCAAAGGTGTGGAACTGCCTCAGAAATTTAAGTATCCATGTCCCGTATGACCCAGCTATTAATCTGCCGCTTGCTTATCCAAAAAAGTCAGAAAGACTACCGCATAAAGACATGTGCATGGCTGTGTTCACCACAGTCTTACTCCTGATATCCAAGACTTGGAAAGCACCCTGGTGTCCAGCAAGGGATGATTGGAGAAGGAAGATGGGCTATAGCCACACAATGGTATACCACTCAGCCGGAACAAATGATGCAATCCAGCCATTTGTGACCACCAGAATGGCTGTGAGGGTTTTAGGGGAAGTGTAACAAGCCCCAGTGAGAAATTCAAATACCATAGAATCTCACTTACAAGGAGAAGAAAAAGCAAGCACTAACCAACAGGTGGCACTGAACATTTGTATGCGGGCTCCCAGAGGCAAAGAGGGGCGGTGACGGAGGGTGAAAGAGAAGATTAGGCACAAGTGTGTGGTGAGGGCCTGTGATTAGTCTTACACTGGTGAAGATGATGTAAGCTACACAGAAGTCTAAAGCAATGAGGATGTGAATCTGGAAGTTATAGTACGTTCTAATGCAGGGTCATGGCTATAAATTCACCTCAAATCAAAAATCCAAAAAGGGGTCCAGAATGATGTCATAAAGCTTTGGGGGCGGAAAGAGTTTATGGAAGGTGAACTTCCAAGGATGGAAAATCACCTCCAAATGCTTACAGATGCTACAGAAAGGCAGACCATTCCAAATAGGTGAAGAGGAATACTACGAAGAGAACATGATCAGTCCTAAACCCATGAACGAACGGAAAATGTTACCGTCCATGATGTTATTACTAATCACCTTCACGAATAATCCAAACAGGCCCACGTCTTCCCAAGTTCAGGCAAAAGGTTGGTCCAAAAGTACAATTCAGGGCCGGCCCTGTGGTGGAGCAGGTAAGTGCCCACATTCCGCTTGGGCGGCCCGGGCCTCACTGTTTCACATTACGAGTGCATATCACATTAGTAGTGTTAGGAAATATAGATTTCATGGTATGGTGCGGGCAGAGATCATAAATAAGCAGCAATTGTGAGGATACGTTATCAATACGCACAAGAAAAGGAACCATAAGAATATTACAATCTATGGAAGTATCTGGTACACTTCCCAAAGGCAGAAGGAAGGAAAACTTGTGACCTGCCAAGGTGGAATTGGCAGAGTGCCACGAGATGACACCATCATCGTGCATCAGAACATTCCCTGGGCAACTTCAACTTGTGAGGGAGTCCAGGACTTTTTCTGGGTAAGGTCCACCCATTTTGCCATCTACCCAAGATATAAGAGATAAAACCCAGGATAATCTTACAGGAGTGACACCAGTGTCTAGAGAGAATGTAGGAGCCCTTTCGAAGTTCAAGGAGAAAGATAGAAACTGACAACAATTGCAGAAAAAGGAAAACTATCCTACCTAGACAGGGTGAGGAGTCAGACTGGTCTGAGATGGCTGTGAAACTCTGTGTGCACGGAGGTTGTCAGGACAACTTCGAATTTTGAGGTCGCTTATGACATCACGGTGAACATGTCCCCCAGGGTGGCCGCATGGTTACAGTCTGAGGATTGGCCTAGGCTAGGCTATTAAAGGGACAGATACCCAGAAACAGGTTTGGCAAACAGAAAGCAGGCACAGAAACTAGAAGAGATAAAACAGAGTCTGATGCAAGGGATAAGAAAGGAACCCTAGGCCACAAGTGACAATAGAGGGACAGGCACGGAGAGGAGAACAAGGTCATCTATTCAAGTCTATGGGGAGGTCATGCTGATTCAAGCTTGCAACTTCATTGGAAACAAGTGGCCGGACTTGGCGTTCATCACACCTACAGTGCCCTCGTGCCTTAAGCATAATGCAAAGTCAAGAAAGATGTCTTGAGGACATTGAAGAGAAGAATCGATGCCTCCTTTCCAAGGCCCATAGCATTCTTTGCAGGTCAGTCTCTTTTTCCGAAGCTCTGGTGTCACGTGGGCCCACTGGGCACATGGTAATGTGTCCCAAGAGATGTCTTGGAAGCCTTGAAGGAATGGAGCCCTGTCACGCTTGGGGTATGTCTCTTTGTTTGGAAGTGCTCTACAAGGGTGCTGAAAAGCACCCTCTTCCACAGGGCTTCGTTCCTTCGTGAAGGCTGCCCTCCCAGGCTAGTGTGCTCTGTTTGCCTCCATCGAAATTCTCTCCCCCTACCTCTTGCCGTAGAAGGATTATTGATTATGTGTTTTGACACCACATGTAAGGAAGTTGCACGAAAATTAGAACTTTACAGTTGTGTTTCAAGAAAAATAAACAGGCCAGGGTAGAGGATGTAGGGCAAACAAATGGCACACCCTATAAAAATTAAGTAAGCCCGTATCTGGACGGAATCTAGGGGAACGTTCAAGGATCAGGGGTCAAGTTCGAAACTTCCCAAATCCGGAAAAGAGACAGAAAAATATCTTTCCTGGAGAGTGGAATTCATCCGATTTGTCTAAGTTGTCTTGGAAACATTGTGTCCGTGAAGGGGGTTGCCAGGACCACCTCGAATTTGGAGTTTCTGATCTCAGGATGTCAAACCAACCCACATGACCACGTGTTCTCAGTGCTTAGTTTGACCTAGGCTAGGGTAGCCAAGAGTCCTACAAGTGACCGGTGCAAATTCAAGGACAACAACCAAGAGTCACGAAAGCACTCACACCTCACCCTAGAGAACATACAGCGATTAAAGAAATACAAACTAATCCCTCGGAATGAAGGAGAACGGACTGATAAGCATGTCTAAGGGAGATAGCTGAGAAAGACCATGACGAGTATACTATGGAAAAGAAAAAGAGGACCCAGAAAATGGAAGGTGAACAGAAATCACACCTGAATTATCCACAATGAAAGATGATGTCCGTCTTTAGACAGACTCTGCTGGAACGTTTGAAAGTCAGAGAAATTCACAAGCCAAAAAACGGCAGCGAAGGTCAAGCATGGGCTAACTGGGAAGGGTGAGTTATGAGACTGCTCCAAGCAGGCTCTGAAACCTGTATCCAGGAAGCATGCTGGACCTCAGAGACACAATTATGACAAATCCTCTGACATCACAATGGACCCGAAAAACAACCTAGCCTCATCTACACAGTGCTAGAGTTGGGCTCACTAGTATATTTAACTCCCATTGCACTCAACTGCACGTTGCCACTGAACATGTAAGTGGCCGGCCGGTGGTGCAGTGGTGAGGTCCGCACCTTCTGGGTCTGTGGCCCAGTATGGGCTGGGTGGAATCCTCGGTTTGGGCCTCCTCACCACTGCTTCAGTTGTTCTGGTGTAGGCATCCGAGGTAGAGTAGAGGCAGATGGGAAGGGACGTTGGACAGGGCCAGACTTCCACAGCAAATACAGGAGCATTGCCAGCAGATGTGAGCACAGCAATGCACTTGTGCCAAAACAAAACCAATTAAAAGTTGCAAAGAACAGAAAAACTGAAGCTAAGGAAAAAAAAAACAAAAAAACAGGAGCTTCCCATTACGAAGAATAGGATCTCTGTGAATAACCTTAGCAAAACAGGTGAATTCTATGTTAATTCAAAAACTAGCAAACCTTTGGGGAAAGAAGCTCAAGAAGACACAAGAAAAAAAAAGATATCGAGGGATCTAGGAATGGAAGGATTAACACACTTGAAAGGTTCATACCGCAGTAAGGAATCTCTGGATTCCATGCAATCCCAGTCAAAGTTGCAGCAGTATTTGCCACAGAGAAGAAGAGAGAATCCTGAAGTTTCCAGCCAGCAACACGAGACCCTGACTAGGCAAAGGAATCCTCAGGAAAACGAACAAAGCAGCACGTGTCACAATTTCTGATTTCAACATAGAGGACGAAGCGCTAGGTACCGAAACGGCACAGTCTGGGCCCCAAAACAGGCATGAAGACCCGTGCAAAACAATTGAGAGCCCAGAGCCCAACTCAAACTTACATGGACAGCCCATTTTGGACCAGGGAGCCAAGTGGAGACAGCGGAGAAAGGAGAGTCTCTACAATAAACGGTGCTGGGAAGCCTGCACAGCCACATGGAACACAACGAGAGTACACCATGATGTTACACCTGGCACACACACCACCTGAAGTGGATTAAAGCCTTGAATGGCAGACTTGAAACCGTGAACCTTGTAGGAGAAGACCTAGGCAGAGTGCTCTTTGCCATCTGTCTGAGCCGCCTATTTGGAAGAAGCATGTCTGACTGGGCAAGGGCAACAAAGGAAACAAGAAACAAACGGGACCACATCAAATGCACACACTTCTGCCCACTCAAGGAAACCATCAACTGAATACTAAGACACCACAACAATTGGGAGAGGATGTTTGCAAACCACACATCGGACAAGGGGTGAAAAGCCCAAAGATACAATCAACTCGCACGTCTCCACAAGAAAAAAAACAAGCCAATGAAAACCTGGTCAAAAGATGGAAGCAGAGATTTCTCCGAAGAAGACAGAAAGAGGGCCAGTAGGTGCATGAAAACTTGTTCACCATCATGAAGTCTCAGGAAAATGCAAATCCAAACTGCAAGGCCATGGCAGCTCACTGTGGTCAGCATGGCTAGAAGGAAGCAGACAGGAAATAACAAGTGTCAGAGAGGAGGTGCAGAGAAGGGAAGCCTCCTGCACTGCTGGTGGGAGTGTAACCCGGTGCAGCCACGATGCCAAAGGTGTGGAACTGCCTCAGAAATTTAAGTATCCATGTCCCGTATGACCCAGCTATTAATCTGCCGCTTGCTTATCCAAAAAAGTCAGAAAGACTACCGCATAAAGACATGTGCATGGCTGTGTTCACCACAGTCTTACTCCTGATATCCAAGACTTGGAAAGCACCCTGGTGTCCAGCAAGGGATGATTGGAGAAGGAAGATGGGCTATAGCCACACAATGGTATACCACTCAGCCGGAACAAATGATGCAATCCAGCCATTTGTGACCACCAGAATGGCTGTGAGGGTTTTAGGGGAAGTGTAACAAGCCCCAGTGAGAAATTCAAATACCATAGAATCTCACTTACAAGGAGAAGAAAAAGCAAGCACTAACCAACAGGTGGCACTGAACATTTGTATGCGGGCTCCCAGAGGCAAAGAGGGGCGGTGACGGAGGGTGAAAGAGAAGATTAGGCACAAGTGTGTGGTGAGGGCCTGTGATTAGTCTTACACTGGTGAAGATGATGTAAGCTACACAGAAGTCTAAAGCAATGAGGATGTGAATCTGGAAGTTATAGTACGTTCTAATGCAGGGCCATGGCTATAAATTCACCTCAAATCAAAAATCCAAAAAGGGGTCCAGAATGATGTCATAAAGCTTTGGGGGCGGAAAGAGTTTACGGAAGGTGAACTTCCAAGGATGGAAAATCACCTCCAAATGCTTACAGATGCTACAGAAAGGCAGACCATTCCAAATAGGTGAAGAGGAATACTACGAAGAGAACATGATCAGTCCTAAACCCATGAACGAACGGAAAATGTTACCGTCCATGATGTTATTACTAATCACCTTCACGAATAATCCAAACAGGCCCACGTCTTCCCAAGTTCAGGCAAAAGGTTGGTCCAAAAGTACAATTCAGGGCCGGCCCTGTGGTGGAGCAGGTAAGTGCCCACATTCCGCTTGGGCGGCCCGGGCCTCACTGTTTCACATTACGAGTGCATATCACATTAGTAGTGTTAGGAAATATAGATTTCATGGTATGGTGCGGGCAGAGATCATAAATAAGCAGCAATTGTGAGGATACGTTATCAATACGCACAAGAAAAGGAACCATAAGAATATTACAATCTATGGAAGTATCTGGTACACTTCCCAAAGGCAGAAGGAAGGAAAACTTGTGACCTGCCAAGGTGGAATTGGCAGAGTGCCACGAGATGACACCATCATCGTGCATCAGAACATTCCCTGGGCAACTTCAACTTGTGAGGGAGTCCAGGACTTTTTCTGGGTAAGGTCCACCCATTTTGCCATCTACCCAAGATATAAGAGATAAAACCCAGGATAATCTTACAGGAGTGACACCAGTGTCTAGAGAGAATGTAGGAGCCCTTTCGAAGTTCAAGGAGAAAGATAGAAACTGACAACAATTGCAGAAAAAGGAAAACTATCCTACCTAGACAGGGTGAGGAGTCAGACTGGTCTGAGATGGCTGTGAAACTCTGTGTGCACGGAGGTTGTCAGGACAACTTCGAATTTTGAGGTCGCTTATGACATCACGGTGAACATGTCCCCCAGGGTGGCCGCATGGTTACAGTCTGAGGATTGGCCTAGGCTAGGCTATTAAAGGGACAGATACCCAGAAACAGGTTTGGCAAACAGAAAGCAGGCACAGAAACTAGAAGAGATAAAACAGAGTCTGATGCAAGGGATAAGAAAGGAACCCTAGGCCACAAGTGAGAATAGAGGGACAGGCACGGAGAGGAGAACATTGTCATCTATTCAAGTCTATGGGGAGGTCATGCTGATTCAAGCTTGCAACTTCATTGGAAACAAGTGGCCGGACTTGGCGTTCATCACACCTACAGTGCCCTCGTGCCTTAAGCATAATGCAAAGTCAAGAAAGATGTCTTGAGGACATTGAAGAGAAGAATCGATGCCTCCTTTCCAAGGCCCATAGCATTCTTTGAAGGTCAGTCTCTTTTTCCGAAGCTCTGGTGTCACGTGGGCCCACTGGGCACATGGTAATGTGTCCCAAGAGATGTCTTGGAAGCCTTGAAGGAATGGAGCCCTGTCACGCTTGGGGTATGTCTCTTTGTTTGGAAGTGCTCTACAAGGGTGCTGAAAAGCACCCTCTTCCACAGGGCTTCGTTCCTTCGTGAAGGCTGCCCTCCCAGGCTAGTGTGCTCTGTTTGCCTCCATCGAAATTCTCTCCCCCTACCTCTTGCCGTAGAAGGATTATTGATTATGTGTTTTGACACCATATGTAAGGAAGTTGCACGAAAATTAGAACTTTACAGTTGTGTTTCAAGAAAAATAAACAGGCCAGGGTAGAGGATGTAGGGCAAACAAATGGCACACCCTATAAAAATTAAGTAAGCCCGTATCTGGACGGAATCTAGGGGAACGTTCAAGGATCAGGGGTCAAGTTCGAAACTTCCCAAATCCGGAAAAGAGACAGAAAAATATCTTTCCTGGAGAGTGGAATTCATCCGATTTGTCTAAGTTGTCTTGGAAACATTGTGTCCGTGAAGGGGGTTGCCAGGACCACCTCGAATTTGGAGTTTCTGATCTCAGGATGTCAAACCAACCCACATGACCACGTGTTCTCAGTGCTTAGTTTGACCTAGGCTAGGGTAGCCAAGAGTCCTACAAGTGACCGGTGCAAATTCAAGGACAACAACCAAGAGTCACGAAAGCACTCACACCTCACCCTAGAGAACATACAGCGATTAAAGAAATACAAACTAATCCCTCGGAATGAAGGAGAACGGACTGATAAGCATGTCTAAGGGAGATAGCTGAGAAAGACCATGACGAGTATACTATGGAAAAGAAAAAGAGGACCCAGAAAATGGAAGGTGAACAGAAATCACACCTGAATTATCCACAATGAAAGATGATGTCCGTCTTTAGACAGACTCTGCTGGAACGTTTGAAAGTCAGAGAAATTCACAAGCCAAAAAACGGCAGCGAAGGTCAAGCATGGGCTAACTGGGAAGGGTGAGTTATGAGACTGCTCCAAGCAGGCTCTGAAACCTGTATCCAGGAAGCATGCTGGACCTCAGAGACACAATTATGACAAATCCTCTGACATCACAATGGACCCGAAAAACAACCTAGCCTCATCTACACAGTGCTAGAGTTGGGCTCACTAGTATATTTAACTCCCATTGCACTCAACTGCACGTTGCCACTGAACATGTAAGTGGCCGGCCGGTGGTGCAGTGGTGAGGTCCGCACCTTCTGGGTCTGTGGCCCAGTATGGGCTGGGTGGAATCCTCGGTTTGGGCCTCCTCACCACTGCTTCAGTTGTTCTGGTGCAGGCGTCCGAGGTAGAGTAGAGGCAGATGGGAAGGGACGTTGGACAGGGCCAGACTTCCACAGCAAATACAGGAGCATTGCCAGCAGATGTGAGCACAGCAATGCACTTGTGCCAAAACAAAACCAATTAAAAGTTGCAAAGAACAGAAAAACTGAAGCTAAGGAAAAAAAAAACAAAAAAACAGGAGCTTGCCATTACGAAGAATAGGATCTCTGTGAATAACCTTAGCAAAACAGGTGAATTCTATGTTAATTCAAAAACTAGCAAACCTTTGGGGAAAGAAACTCAAGAAGACACAAGAAAAAAAAAGATATCGAGGGATCTAGGAATGGAAGGATTAACACACTTGAAAGGTTCATACCGCAGTAAGGAATCTCTGGATTCCATGCAATCCCAGTCAAAGTTGCAGCAGTATTTGCCACAGAGAAGAAGAGAGAATCCTGAAGTTTCTAGCCAGCAACACGAGACCCTGACTAGGCAAAGGAATCCTCAGGAAAACGAACAAAGCGGCACGTGTCACAATTTCTGATTTCAACATAGAGGACGAAGCGCTAGGTACCGAAACGGCACAGTCTGGGCCCCAAAACAGGCATGAAGACCCATGCAAAACAATTGAGAGCCCAGAGCCCAACTCAAACTTACATGGACAGCCCATTTTGGACCAGGGAGCCAAGTGGAGACAGCGGAGAAAGGAGAGTCTCTACAATAAACGGTGCTGGGAAGCCTGCACAGCCACATGGAACACAACGAGAGTACACCATGATGTTACACCTGGCACACACACCACCTGAAGTGGATTAAAGCCTTGAATGGCAGACTTGAAACCGTGAACCTTGTAGGAGAAGACCTAGGCAGAGTGCTCTTTGCCATCTGTCTGAGCCGCCTATTTGGAAGAAGCATGTCTGACTGGGCAAGGGCAACAAAGGAAACAAGAAACAAACGGGACCACATCAAATGCACACACTTCTGCCCACTCAAGGAAACCATCAACTGAATACTAAGACACCACAACAATTGGGAGAGGATGTTTGCAAACCACACATCGGACAAGGGGTGAAAAGCCCAAAGATACAATCAACTCGCACGTCTCCACAAGAAAAAAAACAAGCCAATGAAAACCTGGTCAAAAGATGGAAGCAGAGATTTCTCCGAAGAAGACAGAAAGAGGGCCAGTAGGTGCATGAAAACTTGTTCACCATCATTAAGTCTCAGGAAAATGCAAATCCAAACTGCAAGGCCATGGCAGCTCACTGTGGTCAGCATGGCTAGAAGGAAGCAGACAGGAAATAACAAGTGTCAGAGAGGAGGTGCAGAGAAGGGAAGCCTCCTGCACTGCTGGTGGGAGTGTAACCCGGTGCAGCCACGATGCCAAAGGTGTGGAACTGCCTCAGAAATTTAAGTATCCATGTCCCGTATGACCCAGCTATTAATCTGCCGCTTGCTTATCCAAAAAAGTCAGAAAGACTACCGCATAAAGACATGTGCATGGCTGTGTTCACCACAGTCTTACTCCTGATATCCAAGACTTGGAAAGCACCCTGGTGTCCAGCAAGGGATGATTGGAGAAGGAAGATGGGCTATAGCCACACAATGGTATACCACTCAGCCGGAACAAATGATGCAATCCAGCCATTTGTGACCACCAGAATGGCTGTGAGGGTTTTAGGGGAAGTGTAACAAGCCCCAGTGAGAAATTCAAATACCATAGAATCTCACTTACAAGGAGAAGAAAAAGCAAGCACTAACCAACAGGTGGCACTGAACATTTGTATGCGGGCTCCCAGAGGCAAAGAGGGGCGGTGACGGAGGGTGAAAGAGAAGATTAGGCACAAGTGTGTGGTGAGGGCCTGTGATTAGTCTTACACTGGTGAAGATGATGTAAGCTACACAGAAGTCTAAAGCAATGAGGATGTGAATCTGGAAGTTATAGTACGTTCTAATGCAGGGCCATGGCTATAAATTCACCTCAAATCAAAAATCCAAAAAGGGGTCCAGAATGATGTCATAAAGCTTTGGGGGCGGAAAGAGTTTACGGAAGGTGAACTTCCAAGGATGGAAAATCACCTCCAAATGCTTACAGATGCTACAGAAAGGCAGACCATTCCAAATAGGTGAAGAGGAATACTACGAAGAGAACATGATCAGTCCTAAACCCATGAACGAACGGAAAATGTTACCGTCCATGATGTTATTACTAATCACCTTCACGAATAATCCAAACAGGCCCACGTCTTCCCAAGTTCAGGCAAAAGGTTGGTCCAAAAGTACAATTCAGGGCCGGCCCTGTGGTGGAGCAGGTAAGTGCCCACATTCCGCTTGGGCGGCCCGGGCCTCACTGTTTCACATTACGAGTGCATATCACATTAGTAGTGTTAGGAAATATAGATTTCATGGTATGGTGCGGGCAGAGATCATAAATAAGCAGCAATTGTGAGGATACGTTATCAATACGCACAAGAAAAGGAACCATAAGAATATTACAATCTATGGAAGTATCTGGTACACTTCCCAAAGGCAGAAGGAAGGAAAACTTGTGACCTGCCAAGGTGGAATTGGCAGAGTGCCACGAGATGACACCATCATCGTGCATCAGAACATTCCCTGGGCAACTTCAACTTGTGAGGGAGTCCAGGACTTTTTCTGGGTAAGGTCCACCCATTTTGCCATCTACCCAAGATATAAGAGATAAAACCCAGGATAATCTTACAGGAGTGACACCAGTGTCTAGAGAGAATGTAGGAGCCCTTTCGAAGTTCAAGGAGAAAGATAGAAACTGACAACAATTGCAGAAAAAGGAAAACTATCCTACCTAGACAGGGTGAGGAGTCAGACTGGTCTGAGATGGCTGTGAAACTCTGTGTGCACGGAGGTTGTCAGGACAACTTCGAATTTTGAGGTCGCTTATGACATCACGGTGAACATGTCCCCCAGGGTGGCCGCATGGTTACAGTCTGAGGATTGGCCTAGGCTAGGCTATTAAAGGGACAGATACCCAGAAACAGGTTTGGCAAACAGAAAGCAGGCACAGAAACTAGAAGAGATAAAACAGAGTCTGATGCAAGGGATAAGAAAGGAACCCTAGGCCACAAGTGAGAATAGAGGGACAGGCACGGAGAGGAGAACATTGTCATCTATTCAAGTCTATGGGGAGGTCATGCTGATTCAAGCTTGCAACTTCATTGGAAACAAGTGGCCGGACTTGGCGTTCATCACACCTACAGTGCCCTCGTGCCTTAAGCATAATGCAAAGTCAAGAAAGATGTCTTGAGGACATTGAAGAGAAGAATCGATGCCTCCTTTCCAAGGCCCATAGCATTCTTTGAAGGTCAGTCTCTTTTTCCGAAGCTCTGGTGTCACGTGGGCCCACTGGGCACATGGTAATGTGTCCCAAGAGATGTCTTGGAAGCCTTGAAGGAATGGAGCCCTGTCACGCTTGGGGTATGTCTCTTTGTTAGGAAGTGCTCTACAAGGGTGCTGAAAAGCACCCTCTTCCACAGGGCTTCGTTCCTTCGTGAAGGCTGCCCTCCCAGGCTAGTGTGCTCTGTTTGCCTCCATCGAAATTCTCTCCCCCTACCTCTTGCCGTAGAAGGATTATTGATTATGTGTTTTGACACCATATGTAAGGAAGTTGCACGAAAATTAGAACTTTACAGTTGTGTTTCAAGAAAAATAAACAGGCCAGGGTAGAGGATGTAGGGCAAACAAATGGCACACCCTATAAAAATTAAGTAAGCCCGTATCTGGACGGAATCTAGGGGAACGTTCAAGGATCAGGGGTCAAGTTCGAAACTTCCCAAATCCGGAAAAGAGACAGAAAAATATCTTTCCTGGAGAGTGGAATTCATCCGATTTGTCTAAGTTGTCTTGGAAACATTGTGTCCGTGAAGGGGGTTGCCAGGACCACCTCGAATTTGGAGTTTCTGATCTCAGGATGTCAAACCAACCCACATGACCACGTGTTCTCAGTGCTTAGTTTGACCTAGGCTAGGATAGCCAAGAGTCCTACAAGTGACCGGTGCAAATTCAAGGACAACAACCAAGAGTCACGAAAGCACTCACACCTCACCCTAGAGAACATACAGCGATTAAAGAAATACAAACTAATCCCTTGGAATGAAGGAGAACGGACTGATAAGCATGTCTAAGGGAGATAGCTGAGAAAGACCATGACGAGTATACTATGGAAAAGAAAAAGAGGACCCAGAAAATGGAAGGTGAACAGAAATCACACCTGAATTATCCACAATGAAAGATGATGTCCGTCTTTAGACAGACTCTGCTGGAACGTTTGAAAGTCAGAGAAATTCACAAGCCAAAAAACGGCAGCGAAGGTCAAGCATGGGCTAACTGGGAAGGGTGAGTTATGAGACTGCTCCAAGCAGGCTCTGAAACCTGTATCCAGGAAGCATGCTGGACCTCAGAGACACAATTATGACAAATCCTCTGACATCACAATGGACCCGAAAAACAACCTAGCCTCATCTACACAGTGCTAGAGTTGGGCTCACTAGTATATTTAACTCCCATTGCACTCAACTGCACGTTGCCACTGAACATGTAAGTGGCCGGCCGGTGGTGCAGTGGTGAGGTCCGCACCTTCTGGGTCTGTGGCCCAGTATGGGCTGGGTGGAATCCTCGGTTTGGGCCTCCTCACCACTGCTTCAGTTGTTCTGGTGCAGGCGTCCGAGGTAGAGTAGAGGCAGATGGGAAGGGACGTTGGACAGGGCCACACTTCCACAGCAAATACAGGAGCATTGCCAGCAGATGTGAGCACAGCAATGAACTTGTGCCAAAACAAAACCAATTAAAAGTTGCAAAGAACAGAAAAACTGAAGCTAAGGAAAAAAAAAACAAAAAAACAGGAGCTTGCCATTACGAAGAATAGGATCTCTGTGAATAACCTTAGCAAAACAGGTGAATTCTATGTTAATTCAAAAACTAGCAAACCTTTGGCGAAAGAAACTCAAGAAGACACAAGAAAAAAAAAGATATCGAGGGATCTAGGAATGGAAGGATTAACACACTTGAAAGGTTCATACCGCAGTAAGGAATCTCTGGATTCCATGCAATCCCAGTCAAAGTTGCAGCAGTATTTGCCACAGAGAAGAAGAGAGAATCCTAAAGTTTCTAGCCAGCAACACGAGACCCTGACTAGGCAAAGGAATCCTCAGGAAAACGAACAAAGCAGCACGTGTCACAATTTCTGATTTCAACATAGAGGACGAAGCGCTAGGTACCGAAACGGCACAGTCTGGGCCCCAAAACAGGCATGAAGACCCGTGCAAAACAATTGAGAGCCCAGAGCCCAACTCAAACTTACATGGACAGCCCATTTTGGACCAGGGAGCCAAGTGGAGACAGCGGAGAAAGGAGAGTCTGTACAATAAACGGTGCTGGGAAGCCTGCACAGCCACATGGAACACAACGAGAGTACACCATGATGTTACACCTGGCACACACACCACCTGAAGTGGATTAAAGCCTTGAATGGCAGACTTGAAACCGTGAACCTTGTAGGAGAAGACCTAGGCAGAGTGCTCTTTGCCATCTGTCTGAGCCGCCTATTTGGAAGAAGCATGTCTGACTGGGCAAGGGCAACAAAGGAAACAAGAAACAAACGGGACCACATCAAATGCACACACTTCTGCCCACTCAAGGAAACCATCAACTGAATACTAAGACACCACAACAATTGGGAGAGGATGTTTGCAAACCACACATCGGACAAGGGGTGAAAAGCCCAAAGATACAATCAACTCGCACGTCTCCACAAGAAAAAAAACAAGCCAATGAAAACCTGGTCAAAAGATGGAAGCAGAGATTTCTCCGAAGAAGACAGAAAGAGGGCCAGTAGGTGCATGAAAACTTGTTCACCATCATTAAGTCTCAGGAAAATGCAAATCCAAACTGCAAGGCCATGGCAGCTCACTGTGGTCAGCATGGCTAGAAGGAAGCAGACAGGAAATAACAAGTGTCAGAGAGGAGGTGCAGAGAAGGGAAGCCTCCTGCACTGCTGGTGGGAGTGTAACCCGGTGCAGCCACGATGCCAAAGGTGTGGAACTGCCTCAGAAATTTAAGTATCCATGTCCCGTATGACCCAGCTATTAATCTGCCGCTTGCTTATCCAAAAAAGTCAGAAAGACTACCGCATAAAGACATGTGCATGGCTGTGTTCACCACAGTCTTACTCCTGATATCCAAGACTTGGAAAGCACCCTGGTGTCCAGCAAGGGATGATTGGAGAAGGAAGATGGGCTATAGCCACACAATGGTATACCACTCAGCCGGAACAAATGATGCAATCCAGCCATTTGTGACCACCAGAATGGCTGTGAGGGTTTTAGGGGAAGTGTAACAAGCCCCAGTGAGAAATTCAAATACCATAGAATCTCACTTACAAGGAGAAGAAAAAGCAAGCACTAACCAACAGGTGGCACTGAACATTTGTATGCGGGCTCCCAGAGGCAAAGAGGGGCGGTGACGGAGGGTGAAAGAGAAGATTAGGCACAAGTGTGTGGTGAGGGCCTGTGATTAGTCTTACACTGGTGAAGATGATGTAAGCTACACAGAAGTCTAAAGCAATGAGGATGTGAATCTGGAAGTTATAGTACGTTCTAATGCAGGGCCATGGCTATAAATTCACCTCAAATCAAAAATCCAAAAAGGGGTCCAGAATGATGTCATAAAGCTTTGGGGGCGGAAAGAGTTTACGGAAGGTGAACTTCCAAGGATGGAAAATCACCTCCAAATGCTTACAGATGCTACAGAAAGGCAGACCATTCCAAATAGGTGAAGAGGAATACTACGAAGAGAACATGATCAGTCCTAAACCCATGAACGAACGGAAAATGTTACCGTCCATGATGTTATTACTAATCACCTTCACGAATAATCCAAACAGGCCCACGTCTTCCCAAGTTCAGGCAAAAGGTTGGTCCAAAAGTACAATTCAGGGCCGGCCCTGTGGTGGAGCAGGTAAGTGCCCACATTCCGCTTGGGCGGCCCGGGCCTCACTGTTTCACATTACGAGTGCATATCACATTAGTAGTGTTAGGAAATATAGATTTCATGGTATGGTGCGGGCAGAGATCATAAATAAGCAGCAATTGTGAGGATACGTTATCAATACGCACAAGAAAAGGAACCATAAGAATATTACAATCTATGGAAGTATCTGGTACACTTCCCAAAGGCAGAAGGAAGGAAAACTTGTGACCTGCCAAGGTGGAATTGGCAGAGTGCCACGAGATGACACCATCATCGTGCATCAGAACATTCCTTGGGCAACTTCAACTTGTGAGGGAGTCCAGGACTTTTTCTGGGTAAGGTCCACCCATTTTGCCATCTACCCAAGATATAAGAGATAAAACCCAGGATAATCTTACAGGAGTGAAACCAGTGTCTAGAGAGAATGTAGGAGCCCTTTCGAAGTTCAAGGAGAAAGATAGAAACTGACAACAATTGCAGAAAAAGGAAAACTATCCTACCTAGACAGGGTGAGGAGTCAGACTGGTCTGAGATGGCTGTGAAACTCTGTGTGCACGGAGGTTGTCAGGACAACTTCGAATTTTGAGGTCGCTTATGACATCACGGTGAACATGTCCCCCAGGGTGGCCGCATGGTTACAGTCTGAGGATTGGCCTAGGCTAGGCTATTAAAGGGACAGATACCCAGAAACAGGTTTGGCAAACAGAAAGCAGGCACAGAAACTAGAAGAGATAAAACAGAGTCTGATGCAAGGGATAAGAAAGGAACCCTAGGCCACAAGTGAGAATAGAGGGACAGGCACGGAGAGGAGAACATTGTCATCTATTCAAGTCTATGGGGAGGTCATGCTGATTCAAGCTTGCAACTTCATTGGAAACAAGTGGCCGGACTTGGCGTTCATCACACCTACAGTGCCCTTGTGCCTTAAGCATAATGCAAAGTCAAGAAAGATGTCTTGAGGACATTGAAGAGAAGAATCGATGCCTCCTTTCCAAGGCCCATAGCATTCTTTGAAGGTCAGTCTCTTTTTCCGAAGCTCTGGTGTCACGTGGGCCCACTGGGCACATGGTAATGTGTCCCAAGAGATGTCTTGGAAGCCTTGAAGGAATGGAGCCCTGTCACGCTTGGGGTATGTCTCTTTGTTTGGAAGTGCTCTACAAGGGTGCTGAAAAGCACCCTCTTCCACAGGGCTTCGTTCCTTCGTGAAGGCTGCCCTCCCAGGCTAGTGTGCTCTGTTTGCCTCCATCGAAATTCTCTCCCCCTACCTCTTGCCGTAGAAGGATTATTGATTATGTGTTTTGACACCATATGTAAGGAAGTTGCACGAAAATTAGAACTTTACAGTTGTGTTTCAAGAAAAATAAACAGGCCAGGGTAGAGGATGTAGGGCAAACAAATGGCACACCCTATAAAAATTAAGTAAGCCCGTATCTGGACGGAATCTAGGGGAACGTTCAAGGATCAGGGGTCAAGTTCGAAACTTCCCAAATCCGGAAAAGAGACAGAAAAATATCTTTCCTGGAGAGTGGAATTCATCCGATTTGTCTAAGTTGTCTTGGAAACATTGTGTCCGTGAAGGGGGTTGCCAGGACCACCTCGAATTTGGAGTTTCTGATCTCAGGATGTCAAACCAACCCACATGACCACGTGTTCTCAGTGCTTAGTTTGACCTAGGCTAGGATAGCCAAGAGTCCTACAAGTGACCGGTGCAAATTCAAGGACAACAACCAAGAGTCACGAAAGCACTCACACCTCACCCTAGAGAACATACAGCGATTAAAGAAATACAAACTAATCCCTTGGAATGAAGGAGAACGGACTGATAAGCATGTCTAAGGGAGATAGCTGAGAAAGACCATGACGAGTATACTATGGAAAAGAAAAAGAGGACCCAGAAAATGGAAGGTGAACAGAAATCACACCTGAATTATCCACAATGAAAGATGATGTCCGTCTTTAGACAGACTCTGCTGGAACGTTTGAAAGTCAGAGAAATTCACAAGCCAAAAAACGGCAGCGAAGGTCAAGCATGGGCTAACTGGGAAGGGTGAGTTATGAGACTGCTCCAAGCAGGCTCTGAAACCTGTATCCAGGAAGCATGCTGGACCTCAGAGACACAATTATGACAAATCCTCTGACATCACAATGGACCCGAAAAACAACCTAGCCTCATCTACACAGTGCTAGAGTTGGGCTCACTAGTATATTTAACTCCCATTGCACTCAACTGCACGTTGCCACTGAACATGTAAGTGGCCGGCCGGTGGTGCAGTGGTGAGGTCCGCACCTTCTGGGTCTGTGGCCCAGTATGGGCTGGGTGGAATCCTCGGTTTGGGCCTCCTCACCACTGCTTCAGTTGTTCTGGTGCAGGCGTCCGAGGTAGAGTAGAGGCAGATGGGAAGGGACGTTGGACAGGGCCACACTTCCACAGCAAATACAGGAGCATTGCCAGCAGATGTGAGCACAGCAATGCACTTGTGCCAAAACAAAACCAATTAAAAGTTGCAAAGAACAGAAAAACTGAAGCTAAGGAAAAAAAAAACAAAAAAACAGGAGCTTGCCATTACGAAGAATAGGATCTCTGTGAATAACCTTAGCAAAACAGGTGAATTCTATGTTAATTCAAAAACTAGCAAACCTTTGGCGAAAGAAACTCAAGAAGACACAAGAAAAAAAAAGATATCGAGGGATCTAGGAATGGAAGGATTAACACACTTGAAAGGTTCATACCGCAGTAAGGAATCTCTGGATTCCATGCAATCCCAGTCAAAGTTGCAGCAGTATTTGCCACAGAGAAGAAGAGAGAATCCTAAAGTTTCTAGCCAGCAACACGAGACCCTGACTAGGCAAAGGAATCCTCAGGAAAACGAACAAAGCAGCACGTGTCACAATTTCTGATTTCAACATAGAGGACGAAGCGCTAGGTACCGAAACGGCACAGTCTGGGCCCCAAAACAGGCATGAAGACCCGTGCAAAACAATTGAGAGCCCAGAGCCCAACTCAAACTTACATGGACAGCCCATTTTGGACCAGGGAGCCAAGTGGAGACAGCGGAGAAAGGAGAGTCTCTACAATAAACGGTGCTGGGAAGCCTGCACAGCCACATGGAACACAACGAGAGTACACCATGATGTTACACCTGGCACACACACCACCTGAAGTGGATTAAAGCCTTGAATGGCAGACTTGAAACCGTGAACCTTGTAGGAGAAGACCTAGGCAGAGTGCTCTTTGCCATCTGTCTGAGCCGCCTATTTGGAAGAAGCATGTCTGACTGGGCAAGGGCAACAAAGGAAACAAGAAACAAACGGGACCACATCAAATGCACACACTTCTGCCCACTCAAGGAAACCATCAACTGAATACTAAGACACCACAACAATTGGGAGAGGATGTTTGCAAACCACACATCGGACAAGGGGTGAAAAGCCCAAAGATACAATCAACTCGCACGTCTCCACAAGAAAAAAAACAAGCCAATGAAAACCTGGTCAAAAGATGGAAGCAGAGATTTCTCCGAAGAAGACAGAAAGAGGGCCAGTAGGTGCATGAAAACTTGTTCACCATCATTAAGTCTCAGGAAAATGCAAATCCAAACTGCAAGGCCATGGCAGCTCACTGTGGTCAGCATGGCTAGAAGGAAGCAGACAGGAAATAACAAGTGTCAGAGAGGAGGTGCAGAGAAGGGAAGCCTCCTGCACTGCTGGTGGGAGTGTAACCCGGTGCAGCCACGATGCCAAAGGTGTGGAACTGCCTCAGAAATTTAAGTATCCATGTCCCGTATGACCCAGCTATTAATCTGCCGCTTGCTTATCCAAAAAAGTCAGAAAGACTACCGCATAAAGACATGTGCATGGCTGTGTTCACCACAGTCTTACTCCTGATATCCAAGACTTGGAAAGCACCCTGGTGTCCAGCAAGGGATGATTGGAGAAGGAAGATGGGCTATAGCCACACAATGGTATACCACTCAGCCGGAACAAATGATGCAATCCAGCCATTTGTGACCACCAGAATGGCTGTGAGGGTTTTAGGGGAAGTGTAACAAGCCCCAGTGAGAAATTCAAATACCATAGAATCTCACTTACAAGGAGAAGAAAAAGCAAGCACTAACCAACAGGTGGCACTGAACATTTGTATGCGGGCTCCCAGAGGCAAAGAGGGGCGGTGACGGAGGGTGAAAGAGAAGATTAGGCACAAGTGTGTGGTGAGGGCCTGTGATTAGTCTTACACTGGTGAAGATGATGTAAGCTACACAGAAGTCTAAAGCAATGAGGATGTGAATCTGGAAGTTATAGTACGTTCTAATGCAGGGCCATGGCTATAAATTCACCTCAAATCAAAAATCCAAAAAGGGGTCCAGAATGATGTCATAAAGCTTTGGGGGCGGAAAGAGTTTACGGAAGGTGAACTTCCAAGGATGGAAAATCACCTCCAAATGCTTACAGATGCTACAGAAAGGCAGACCATTCCAAATAGGTGAAGAGGAATACTACGAAGAGAACATGATCAGTCCTAAACCCATGAACGAACGGAAAATGTTACCGTCCATGATGTTATTACTAATCACCTTCACGAATAATCCAAACAGGCCCACGTCTTCCCAAGTTCAGGCAAAAGGTTGGTCCAAAAGTACAATTCAGGGCCGGCCCTGTGGTGGAGCAGGTAAGTGCCCACATTCCGCTTGGGCGGCCCGGGCCTCACTGTTTCACATTACGAGTGCATATCACATTAGTAGTGTTAGGAAATATAGATTTCATGGTATGGTGCGGGCAGAGATCATAAATAAGCAGCAATTGTGAGGATACGTTATCAATACGCACAAGAAAAGGAACCATAAGAATATTACAATCTATGGAAGTATCTGGTACACTTCCCAAAGGCAGAAGGAAGGAAAACTTGTGACCTGCCAAGGTGGAATTGGCAGAGTGCCACGAGATGACACCATCATCGTGCATCAGAACATTCCCTGGGCAACTTCAACTTGTGAGGGAGTCCAGGACTTTTTCTGGGTAAGGTCCACCCATTTTGCCATCTACCCAAGATATAAGAGATAAAACCCAGGATAATCTTACAGGAGTGAAACCAGTGTCTAGAGAGAATGTAGGAGCCCTTTCGAAGTTCAAGGAGAAAGATAGAAACTGACAACAATTGCAGAAAAAGGAAAACTATCCTACCTAGACAGGGTGAGGAGTCAGACTGGTCTGAGATGGCTGTGAAACTCTGTGTGCACGGAGGTTGTCAGGACAACTTCGAATTTTGAGGTCGCTTATGACATCACGGTGAACATGTCCCCCAGGGTGGCCGCATGGTTACAGTCTGAGGATTGGCCTAGGCTAGGCTATTAAAGGGACAGATACCCAGAAACAGGTTTGGCAAACAGAAAGCAGGCACAGAAACTAGAAGAGATAAAACAGAGTCTGATGCAAGGGATAAGAAAGGAACCCTAGGCCACAAGTGAGAATAGAGGGACAGGCACGGAGAGGAGAACATTGTCATCTATTCAAGTCTATGGGGAGGTCATGCTGATTCAAGCTTGCAACTTCATTGGAAACAAGTGGCCGGACTTGGCGTTCATCACACCTACAGTGCCCTTGTGCCTTAAGCATAATGCAAAGTCAAGAAAGATGTCTTGAGGACATTGAAGAGAAGAATCGATGCCTCCTTTCCAAGGCCCATAGCATTCTTTGAAGGTCAGTCTCTTTTTCCGAAGCTCTGGTGTCACGTGGGCCCACTGGGCACATGGTAATGTGTCCCAAGAGATGTCTTGGAAGCCTTGAAGGAATGGAGCCCTGTCACGCTTGGGGTATGTCTCTTTGTTTGGAAGTGCTCTACAAGGGTGCTGAAAAGCACCCTCTTCCACAGGGCTTCGTTCCTTCGTGAAGGCTGCCCTCCCAGGCTAGTGTGCTCTGTTTGCCTCCATCGAAATTCTCTCCCCCTACCTCTTGCCGTAGAAGGATTATTGATTATGTGTTTTGACACCATATGTAAGGAAGTTGCACGAAAATTAGAACTTTACAGTTGTGTTTCAAGAAAAATAAACAGGCCAGGGTAGAGGATGTAGGGCAAACAAATGGCACACCCTATAAAAATTAAGTAAGCCCGTATCTGGACGGAATCTAGGGGAACGTTCAAGGATCAGGGGTCAAGTTCGAAACTTCCCAAATCCGGAAAAGAGACAGAAAAATATCTTTCCTGGAGAGTGGAATTCATCCGATTTGTCTAAGTTGTCTTGGAAACATTGTGTCCGTGAAGGGGGTTGCCAGGACCACCTCGAATTTGGAGTTTCTGATCTCAGGATGTCAAACCAACCCACATGACCACGTGTTCTCAGTGCTTAGTTTGACCTAGGCTAGGATAGCCAAGAGTCCTACAAGTGACCGGTGCAAATTCAAGGACAACAACCAAGAGTCACGAAAGCACTCACACCTCACCCTAGAGAACATACAGCGATTAAAGAAATACAAACTAATCACTCGGAATGAAGGAGAACGGACTGATAAGCATGTCTAAGGGAGATAGCTGAGAAAGACCATGACGAGTATACTATGGAAAAGAAAAAGAGGACCCAGAAAATGGAAGGTGAACAGAAATCACACCTGAATTATCCACAATGAAAGATGATGTCCGTCTTTAGACAGACTCTGCTGGAACGTTTGAAAGTCAGAGAAATTCACAAGCCAAAAAACGGCAGCGAAGGTCAAGCATGGGCTAACTGGGAAGGGTGAGTTATGAGACTGCTCCAAGCAGGCTCTGAAACCTGTATCCAGGAAGCATGCTGGACCTCAGAGACACAATTATGACAAATCCTCTGACATCACAATGGACCCGAAAAACAACCTAGCCTCATCTACACAGTGCTAGAGTTGGGCTCACTAGTATATTTAACTCCCATTGCACTCAACTGCACGTTGCCACTGAACATGTAAGTGGCCGGCCGGTGGTGCAGTGGTGAGGTCCGCACCTTCTGGGTCTGTGGCCCAGTATGGGCTGGGTGGAATCCTCGGTTTGGGCCTCCTCACCACTGCTTCAGTTGTTCTGGTGCAGGCGTCCGAGGTAGAGTAGAGGCAGATGGGAAGGGACGTTGGACAGGGCCAGACTTCCACAGCAAATACAGGAGCATTGCCAGCAGATGTGAGCACAGCAATGCACTTGTGCCAAAACAAAACCAATTAAAAGTTGCAAAGAACAGAAAAACTGAAGCTAAGGAAAAAAAAAACAAAAAAACAGGAGCTTGCCATTACGAAGAATAGGATCTCTGTGAATAACCTTAGCAAAACAGGTGAATTCTATGTTAATTCAAAAACTAGCAAACCTTTGGGGAAAGAAACTCAAGAAGACACAAGAAAAAAAAAGATACCGAGGGATCTAGGAATGGAAGGATTAACACACTTGAAAGGTTCATACCGCAGTAAGGAATCTCTGGATTCCATGCAATCCCAGTCAAAGTTGCAGCAGTATTTGCCACAGAGAAGAAGAGAGAATCCTAAAGTTTCTAGCCAGCAACACGAGACCCTGACTAGGCAAAGGAATCCTCAGGAAAACGAACAAAGCAGCACGTGTCACAATTTCTGATTTCAACATAGAGGACGAAGCGCTAGGTACCGAAACGGCACAGTCTGGGCCCCAAAACAGGCATGAAGACCCGTGCAAAACAATTGAGAGCCCAGAGCCCAACTCAAACTTACATGGACAGCCCATTTTGGACCAGGGAGCCAAGTGGAGACAGCCGAGAAAGGAGAGTCTCTACAATAAACGGTGCTGGGAAGCCTGCACAGCCACATGGAACACAACGAGAGTACACCATGATGTTACACCTGGCACACACACCACCTGAAGTGGATTAAAGCCTTGAATGGCAGACTTGAAACCGTGAACCTTGTAGGAGAAGACCTAGGCAGAGTGCTCTTTGCCATCTGTCTGAGCCGCCTATTTGGAAGAAGCATGTCTGACTGGGCAAGGGCAACAAAGGAAACAAGAAACAAACGGGACCACATCAAATGCACACACTTCTGCCCACTCAAGGAAACCATCAACTGAATACTAAGACACCACAACAATTGGGAGAGGATGTTTGCAAACCACACATCGGACAAGGGGTGAAAAGCCCAAAGATACAATCAACTCGCACGTCTCCACAAGAAAAAAAACAAGCCAATGAAAACCTGGTCAAAAGATGGAAGCAGAGATTTCTCCGAAGAAGACAGAAAGAGGGCCAGTAGGTGCACGAAAACTTGTTCACCATCATTAAGTCTCAGGAAAATGCAAATCCAAACTGCAAGGCCATGGCAGCTCACTGTGGTCAGCATGGCTAGAAGGAAGCAGACAGGAAATAACAAGTGTCAGAGAGGAGGTGCAGAGAAGGGAAGCCTCCTGCACTGCTGGTGGGAGTGTAACCCGGTGCAGCCACGATGCCAAAGGTGTGGAACTGCCTCAGAAGTTTAAGTATCCATGTCCCGTATGACCCAGCTATTAATCTGCCGCTTGTTTATCCAAAAAAGTCAGAAAGACTACCGCATAAAGACATGTGCATGGCTGTGTTCACCACAGTCTTACTCCTGATATCCAAGACTTGGAAAGCACCCTGGTGTCCAGCAAGGGATGATTGGAGAAGGAAGATGGGCTATAGCCACACAATGGTATACCACTCAGCCGGAACAAATGATGCAATCCAGCCATTTGTGACCACCAGAATGGCTGTGAGGGTTTTAGGGGAAGTGTAACAAGCCCCAGTGAGAAATTCAAATACCATAGAATCTCACTTACAAGGCGAAGAAAAAGCAAGCACTAACCAACAGGTGGCACTGAACATTTGTATGCGGGCTCCCAGAGGCAAAGAGGGGCGGTGACGGAGGGTGAAAGAGAAGATTAGGCACAAGTGTGTGGTGAGGGCCTGTGATTAGTCTTACACTGGTGAAGATGATGTAAGCTACACAGAAGTCTAAAGCAATGAGGATGTGAATCTGGAAGTTATAGTACGTTCTAATGCAGGGTCATGGCTATAAATTCACCTCAAATCAAAAATCCAAAAAGGGGTCCAGAATGATGTCATAAAGCTTTGGGGGCGGAAAGAGTTTACGGAAGGTGAACTTCCAAGGATGGAAAATCACCTCCAAATGCTTACAGATGCTACAGAAAGGCAGACCATTCCAAATAGGTGAAGAGGAATACTACGAAGAGAACATGATCAGTCCTAAACCCATGAACGAACGGAAAATGTTACCGTCCATGATGTTATTACTAATCACCTTCACGAATAATCCAAACAGGCCCACGTCTTCCCAAGTTCAGGCAAAAGGTTGGTCCAAAAGTACAATTCAGGGCCGGCCCTGTGGTGGAGCAGGTAAGTGCCCACATTCCGCTTGGGCGGCCCGGGCCTCACTGTTTCACATTACGAGTGCATATCACATTAGTAGTGTTAGGAAATATAGATTTCATGGTATGGTGCGGGCAGAGATCATAAATAAGCAGCAATTGTGAGGATACGTTATCAATACGCACAAGAAAAGGAACCATAAGAATATTACAATCTATGGAAGTATCTGGTACACTTCCCAAAGGCAGAAGGAAGGAAAACTTGTGACCTGCCAAGGTGGAATTGGCAGAGTGCCACGAGATGACACCATCATTGTGCATCAGAACATTCCCTGGGCAACTTCAACTTGTGAGGGAGTCCAGGACTTTTTCTGGGTAAGGTCCACCCATTTTGCCATCTACCCAAGATATAAGAGATAAAACCCAGGATAATCTTACAGGAGTGACACCAGTGTCTAGAGAGAATGTAGGAGCCCTTTCGAAGTTCAAGGAGAAAGATAGAAACTGACAACAATTGCAGAAAAAGGAAAACTATCCTACCTAGACAGGGTGAGGAGTCAGACTGGTCTGAGATGGCTGTGAAACTCTGTGTGCACGGAGGTTGTCAGGACAACTTCGAATTTTGAGGTCGCTTATGACATCACGGTGAACATGTCCCCCAGGGTGGCCGCATGGTTACAGTCTGAGGATTGGCCTAGGCTAGGCTATTAAAGGGACAGATACCCAGAAACAGGTTTGGCAAACAGAAAGCAGGCACAGAAACTAGAAGAGATAAAACAGAGTCTGATGCAAGGGATAAGAAAGGAACCCTAGGCCACAAGTGAGAATAGAGGGACAGGCACGGAGAGGAGAACATTGTCATCTATTCAAGTCTATGGGGAGGTCATGCTGATTCAAGCTTGCAACTTCATTGGAAACAAGTGGCCGGACTTGGCGTTCATCACACCTACAGTGCCCTTGTGCCTTAAGCATAATGCAAAGTCAAGAAAGATGTCTTGAGGACATTGAAGAGAAGAATCGATGCCTCCTTTCCAAGGCCCGTAGCATTCTTTGAAGGTCAGTCTCTTTTTCCGAAGCTCTGGTGTCACGTGGGCCCACTGGGCACATGGTAATGTGTCCCAAGAGATGTCTTGGAAGCCTTGAAGGAATGGAGCCCTGTCACGCTTGGGGTATGTCTCTTTGTTTGGAAGTGCTCTACAAGGGTGCTGAAAAGCACCCTCTTCCACAGGGCTTCGTTCCTTCGTGAAGGCTGCCCTCCCAGGCTAGTGTGCTCTGTTTGCCTCCATCGAAATTCTCTCCCCCTACCTCTTGCCGTAGAAGGATTATTGATTATGTGTTTTGACACCATATGTAAGGAAGTTGCACGAAAATTAGAACTTTACAGTTGTGTTTCAAGAAAAATAAACAGGCCAGGGTAGAGGATGTAGGGCAAACAAATGGCACACCCTATAAAAATTAAGTAAGCCCGTATCTGGACGGAATCTAGGGGAACGTTCAAGGATCAGGGGTCAAGTTCGAAACTTCCCAAATCCGGAAAAGAGACAGAAAAATATCTTTCCTGGAGAGTGGAATTCATCCGATTTGTCTAAGTTGTCTTGGAAACATTGTGTCCGTGAAGGGGGTTGCCAGGACCACCTCGAATTTGGAGTTTCTGATCTCAGGATGTCAAACCAACCCACATGACCACGTGTTCTCAGTGCTTAGTTTGACCTAGGCTAGGATAGCCAAGAGTCCTACAAGTGACCGGTGCAAATTCAAGGACAACAACCAAGAGTCACGAAAGCACTCACACCTCACCCTAGAGAACATACAGCGATTAAAGAAATACAAACTAATCCCTTGGAATGAAGGAGAACGGACTGATAAGCATGTCTAAGGGAGATAGCTGAGAAAGACCATGACGAGTATACTATGGAAAAGAAAAAGAGGACCCAGAAAATGGAAGGTGAACAGAAATCACACCTGAATTATCCACAATGAAAGATGATGTCCGTCTTTAGACAGACTCTGCTGGAACGTTTGAAAGTCAGAGAAATTCACAAGCCAAAAAACGGCAGCGAAGGTCAAGCATGGGCTAACTGGGAAGGGTGAGTTATGAGACTGCTCCAAGCAGGCTCTGAAACCTGTATCCAGGAAGCATGCTGGACCTCAGAGACACAATTATGACAAATCCTCTGACATCACAATGGACCCGAAAAACAACCTAGCCTCATCTACACAGTGCTAGAGTTGGGCTCACTAGTATATTTAACTCCCATTGCACTCAACTGCACGTTGCCACTGAACATGTAAGTGGCCGGCCGGTGGTGCAGTGGTGAGGTCCGCACCTTCTGGGTCTGTGGCCCAGTATGGGCTGGGTGGAATCCTCGGTTTGGGCCTCCTCACCACTGCTTCAGTTGTTCTGGTGCAGGCGTCCGAGGTAGAGTAGAGGCAGATGGGAAGGGACGTTGGACAGGGCCAGACTTCCACAGCAAATACAGGAGCATTGCCAGCAGATGTGAGCACAGCAATGCACTTGTGCCAAAACAAAACCAATTAAAAGTTGCAAAGAACAGAAAAACTGAAGCTAAGGAAAAAAAAAACAAAAAAACAGGAGCTTGCCATTACGAAGAATAGGATCTCTGTGAATAACCTTAGCAAAACAGGTGAATTCTATGTTAATTCAAAAACTAGCAAACCTTTGGGGAAAGAAACTCAAGAAGACACAAGAAAAAAAAAGATACCGAGGGATCTAGGAATGGAAGGATTAACACACTTGAAAGGTTCATACCGCAGTAAGGAATCTCTGGATTCCATGCAATCCCAGTCAAAGTTGCAGCAGTATTTGCCACAGAGAAGAAGAGAGAATCCTAAAGTTTCTAGCCAGCAACACGAGACCCTGACTAGGCAAAGGAATCCTCAGGAAAACGAACAAAGCGGCACGTGTCACAATTTCTGATTTCAACATAGAGGACGAAGCGCTAGGTACCGAAACGGCACAGTCTGGGCCCCAAAACAGGCATGAAGACCCGTGCAAAACAATTGAGAGCCCAGAGCCCAACTCAAACTTACATGGACAGCCCATTTTGGACCAGGGAGCCAAGTGGAGACAGCCGAGAAAGGAGAGTCTCTACAATAAACGGTGCTGGGAAGCCTGCACAGCCACATGGAACACAACGAGAGTACACCATGATGTTACACCTGGCACACACACCACCTGAAGTGGATTAAAGCCTTGAATGGCAGACTTGAAACCGTGAACCTTGTAGGAGAAGACCTAGGCAGAGTGCTCTTTGCCATCTGTCTGAGCCGCCTATTTGGAAGAAGCATGTCTGACTGGGCAAGGGCAACAAAGGAAACAAGAAACAAACGGGACCACATCAAATGCACACACTTCTGCCCACTCAAGGAAACCATCAACTGAATACTAAGACACCACAACAATTGGGAGAGGATGTTTGCAAACCACACATCGGACAAGGGGTGAAAAGCCCAAAGATACAATCAACTCGCACGTCTCCACAAGAAAAAAAACAAGCCAATGAAAACCTGGTCAAAAGATGGAAGCAGAGATTTCTCCGAAGAAGACAGAAAGAGGGCCAGTAGGTGCACGAAAACTTGTTCACCATCATTAAGTCTCAGGAAAATGCAAATCCAAACTGCAAGGCCATGGCAGCTCACTGTGGTCAGCATGGCTAGAAGGAAGCAGACAGGAAATAACAAGTGTCAGAGAGGAGGTGCAGAGAAGGGAAGCCTCCTGCACTGCTGGTGGGAGTGTAACCCGGTGCAGCCACGATGCCAAAGGTGTGGAACTGCCTCAGAAGTTTAAGTATCCATGTCCCGTATGACCCAGCTATTAATCTGCCGCTTGTTTATCCAAAAAAGTCAGAAAGACTACCGCATAAAGACATGTGCATGGCTGTGTTCACCACAGTCTTACTCCTGATATCCAAGACTTGGAAAGCACCCTGGTGTCCAGCAAGGGATGATTGGAGAAGGAAGATGGGCTATAGCCACACAATGGTATACCACTCAGCCGGAACAAATGATGCAATCCAGCCATTTGTGACCACCAGAATGGCTGTGAGGGTTTTAGGGGAAGTGTAACAAGCCCCAGTGAGAAATTCAAATACCATAGAATCTCACTTACAAGGCGAAGAAAAAGCAAGCACTAACCAACAGGTGGCACTGAACATTTGTATGCGGGCTCCCAGAGGCAAAGAGGGGCGGTGACGGAGGGTGAAAGAGAAGATTAGGCACAAGTGTGTGGTGAGGGCCTGTGATTAGTCTTACACTGGTGAAGATGATGTAAGCTACACAGAAGTCTAAAGCAATGAGGATGTGAATCTGGAAGTTATAGTACGTTCTAATGCAGGGTCATGGCTATAAATTCACCTCAAATCAAAAATCCAAAAAGGGGTCCAGAATGATGTCATAAAGCTTTGGGGGCGGAAAGAGTTTACGGAAGGTGAACTTCCAAGGATGGAAAATCACCTCCAAATGCTTACAGATGCTACAGAAAGGCAGACCATTCCAAATAGGTGAAGAGGAATACTACGAAGAGAACATGATCAGTCCTAAACCCATGAACGAACGGAAAATGTTACCGTCCATGATGTTATTACTAATCACCTTCACGAATAATCCAAACAGGCCCACGTCTTCCCAAGTTCAGGCAAAAGGTTGGTCCAAAAGTACAATTCAGGGCCGGCCCTGTGGTGGAGCAGGTAAGTGCCCACATTCCGCTTGGGCGGCCCGGGCCTCACTGTTTCACATTACGAGTGCATATCACATTAGTAGTGTTAGGAAATATAGATTTCATGGTATGGTGCGGGCAGAGATCATAAATAAGCAGCAATTGTGAGGATACGTTATCAATACGCACAAGAAAAGGAACCATAAGAATATTACAATCTATGGAAGTATCTGGTACACTTCCCAAAGGCAGAAGGAAGGAAATCTTGTGACCTGCCAAGGTGGAATTGGCAGAGTGCCACGAGATGACACCATCATTGTGCATCAGAACATTCCCTGGGCAACTTCAACTTGTGAGGGAGTCCAGGACTTTTTCTGGGTAAGGTCCACCCATTTTGCCATCTACCCAAGATATAAGAGATAAAACCCAGGATAATCTTACAGGAGTGACACCAGTGTCTAGAGAGAATGTAGGAGCCCTTTCGAAGTTCAAGGAGAAAGATAGAAACTGACAACAATTGCAGAAAAAGGAAAACTATCCTACCTAGACAGGGTGAGGAGTCAGACTGGTCTGAGATGGCTGTGAAACTCTGTGTGCACGGAGGTTGTCAGGACAACTTCGAATTTTGAGGTCGCTTATGACATCACGGTGAACATGTCCCCCAGGGTGGCCGCATGGTTACAGTCTGAGGATTGGCCTAGGCTAGGCTATTAAAGGGACAGATACCCAGAAACAGGTTTGGCAAACAGAAAGCAGGCACAGAAACTAGAAGAGATAAAACAGAGTCTGATGCAAGGGATAAGAAAGGAACCCTAGGCCACAAGTGAGAATAGAGGGACAGGCACGGAGAGGAGAACATTGTCATCTATTCAAGTCTATGGGGAGGTCATGCTGATTCAAGCTTGCAACTTCATTGGAAACAAGTGGCCGGACTTGGCGTTCATCACACCTACAGTGCCCTTGTGCCTTAAGCATAATGCAAAGTCAAGAAAGATGTCTTGAGGACATTGAAGAGAAGAATCGATGCCTCCTTTCCAAGGCCCATAGCATTCTTTGAAGGTCAGTCTCTTTTTCCGAAGCTCTGGTGTCACGTGGGCCCACTGGGCACATGGTAATGTGTCCCAAGAGATGTCTTGGAAGCCTTGAAGGAATGGAGCCCTGTCACGCTTGGGGTATGTCTCTTTGTTTGGAAGTGCTCTACAAGGGTGCTGAAAAGCACCCTCTTCCACAGGGCTTCGTTCCTTCGTGAAGGCTGCCCTCCCAGGCTAGTGTGCTCTGTTTGCCTCCATCGAAATTCTCTCCCCCTACCTCTTGCCGTAGAAGGATTATTGATTATGTGTTTTGACACCATATGTAAGGAAGTTGCACGAAAATTAGAACTTTACAGTTGTGTTTCAAGAAAAATAAACAGGCCAGGGTAGAGGATGTAGGGCAAACAAATGGCACACCCTATAAAAATTAAGTAAGCCCGTATCTGGACGGAATCTAGGGGAACGTTCAAGGATCAGGGGTCAAGTTCGAAACTTCCCAAATCCGGAAAAGAGACAGAAAAATATCTTTCCTGGAGAGTGGAATTCATCCGATTTGTCTAAGTTGTCTTGGAAACATTGTGTCCGTGAAGGGGGTTGCCAGGACCACCTCGAATTTGGAGTTTCTGATCTCAGGATGTCAAACCAACCCACATGACCACGTGTTCTCAGTGCTTAGTTTGACCTAGGCTAGGATAGCCAAGAGTCCTACAAGTGACCGGTGCAAATTCAAGGACAACAACCAAGAGTCACGAAAGCACTCACACCTCACCCTAGAGAACATACAGCGATTAAAGAAATACAAACTAATCCCTCGGAATGAAGGAGAACGGACTGATAAGCATGTCTAAGGGAGATAGCTGAGAAAGACCATGACGAGTATACTATGGAAAAGAAAAAGAGGACCCAGAAAATGGAAGGTGAACAGAAATCACTCCTGAATTATCCACAATGAAAGATGATGTCCGTCTTTAGACAGACTCTGCTGGAACGTTTGAAAGTCAGAGAAATTCACAAGCCAAAAAACGGCAGCGAAGGTCAAGCATGGGCTAACTGGGAAGGGTGAGTTATGAGACTGCTCCAAGCAGGCTCTGAAACCTGTATCCAGGAAGCATGCTGGACCTCAGAGACACAATTATGACAAATCCTCTGACATCACAATGGACCCGAAAAACAACCTAGCCTCATCTACACAGTGCTAGAGTTGGGCTCACTAGTATATTTAACTCCCGTTGCACTCAACTGCACGTTGCCACTGAACATGTAAGTGGCCGGCCGGTGGTGCAGTGGTGAGGTCCGCACCTTCTGGGTCTGTGGCCCAGTATGGGCTGGGTGGAATCCTCGGTTTGGGCCTCCTCACCACTGCTTCAGTTGTTCTGGTGCAGGCGTCCGAGGTAGAGTAGAGGCAGATGGGAAGGGACGTTGGACAGGGCCAGACTTCCACAGCAAATACAGGAGCATTGCCAGCAGATGTGAGCACAGCAATGCACTTGTGCCAAAACAAAACCAATTAAAAGTTGCAAAGAATAGAAAAACTGAAGCTAAGGAAAAAAAAAAAACAAAAAAACAGGAGCTTGCCATTACGAAGAATAGGATCTCTGTGAATAACCTTAGCAAAACAGGTGAATTCTATGTTAATTCAAAAACTAGCAAACCTTTGGGGAAAGAAACTCAAGAAGACACAAGAAAAAAAAAGATACCGAGGGATCTAGGAATGGAAGGATTAACACACTTGAAAGGTTCATACCGCAGTAAGGAATCTCTGGATTCCATGCAATCCCAGTCAAAGTTGCAGCAGTATTTGCCACAGAGAAGAAGAGAGAATCCTAAAGTTTCTAGCCAGCAACACGAGACCCTGACTAGGCAAAGGAATCCTCAGGAAAACGAACAAAGCGGCACGTGTCACAATTTCTGATTTCAACATAGAGGACGAAGCGCTAGGTACCGAAACGGCACAGTCTGGGCCCCAAAACAGGCATGAAGACCCGTGCAAAACAATTGAGAGCCCAGAGCCCAACTCAAACTTACATGGACAGCCCATTTTGGACCAGGGAGCCAAGTGGAGACAGCGGAGAAAGGAGAGTCTCTACAATAAACGGTGCTGGGAAGCCTGCACAGCCACATGGAACACAACGAGAGTACACCATGATGTTACACCTGGCACACACACCACCTGAAGTGGATTAAAGCCTTGAATGGCAGACTTGAAACCGTGAACCTTGTAGGAGAAGACCTAGGCAGAGTGCTCTTTGCCATCTGTCTGAGCCGCCTATTTGGAAGAAGCATGTCTGACTGGGCAAGGGCAACAAAGGAAACAAGAAACAAACGGGACCACATCAAATGCACACACTTCTGCCCACTCAAGGAAACCATCAACTGAATACTAAGACACCACAACAATTGGGAGAGGATGTTTGCAAACCACACATCGGACAAGGGGTGAAAAGCCCAAAGATACAATCAACTCGCCCGTCTCCACAAGAAAAAAAACAAGCCAATGAAAACCTGGTCAAAAGATGGAAGCAGAGATTTCTCCGAAGAAGACAGAAAGAGGGCCAGTAGGTGCATGAAAACTTGTTCACCATCATTAAGTCTCAGGAAAATGCAAATCCAAACTGCAAGGCCATGGCAGCTCACTGTGGTCAGCATGGCTAGAAGGAAGCAGACAGGAAATAACAAGTGTCAGAGAGGAGGTGCAGAGAAGGGAAGCCTCCTGCACTGCTGGTGGGAGTGTAACCCGGTGCAGCCACGATGCCAAAGGTGTGGAACTGCCTCAGAAATTTAAGTATCCATGTCCCGTATGACCCAGCTATTAATCTGCCGCTTGCTTATCCAAAAAAGTCAGAAAGACTACCGCATAAAGACATGTGCATGGCTGTGTTCACCACAGTCTTACTCCTGATATCCAAGACTTGGAAAGCACCCTGGTGTCCAGCAAGGGATGATTGGAGAAGGAAGATGGGCTATAGCCACACAATGGTATACCACTCAGCCGGAACAAATGATGCAATCCAGCCATTTGTGACCACCAGAATGGCTGTGAGGGTTTTAGGGGAAGTGTAACAAGCCCCAGTGAGAAATTCAAATACCATAGAATCTCACTTACAAGGAGAAGAAAAAGCAAGCACTAACCAACAGGTGGCACTGAACATTTGTATGCGGGCTCCCAGAGGCAAAGAGGGGCGGTGACGGAGGGTGAAAGAGAAGATTAGGCACAAGTGTGTGGTGAGGGCCTGTGATTAGTCTTACACTGGTGAAGATGATGTAAGCTACACAGAAGTCTAAAGCAATGAGGATGTGAATCTGGAAGTTATAGTACGTTCTAATGCAGGGCCATGGCTATAAATTCACCTCAAATCAAAAATCCAAAAAGGGGTCCAGAATGATGTCATAAAGCTTTGGGGGCGGAAAGAGTTTACGGAAGGTGAACTTCCAAGGATGGAAAATCACCTCCAAATGCTTACAGATGCTACAGAAAGGCAGACCATTCCAAATAGGTGAAGAGGAATACTACGAAGAGAACATGATCAGTCCTAAACCCATGAACGAACGGAAAATGTTACCGTCCATGATGTTATTACTAATCACCTTCACGAATAATCCAAACAGGCCCACGTCTTCCCAAGTTCAGGCAAAAGGTTGGTCCAAAAGTACAATTCAGGGCCGGCCCTGTGGTGGAGCAGGTAAGTGCCCACATTCCGCTTGGGCGGCCCGGGCCTCACTGTTTCACATTACGAGTGCATATCACATTAGTAGTGTTAGGAAATATAGATTTCATGGTATGGTGCGGGCAGAGATCATAAATAAGCAGCAATTGTGAGGATACGTTATCAATACGCACAAGAAAAGGAACCATAAGAATATTACAATCTATGGAAGTATCTGGTACACTTCCCAAAGGCAGAAGGAAGGAAAACTTGTGACCTGCCAAGGTGGAATTGGCAGAGTGCCACGAGATGACACCATCATTGTGCATCAGAACATTCCCTGGGCAACTTCAACTTGTGAGGGAGTCCAGGACTTTTTCTGGGTAAGGTCCACCCATTTTGCCATCTACCCAAGATATAAGAGATAAAACCCAGGATAATCTTACAGGAGTGACACCAGTGTCTAGAGAGAATGTAGGAGCCCTTTCGAAGTTCAAGGAGAAAGATAGAAACTGACAACAATTGCAGAAAAAGGAAAACTATCCTACCTAGACAGGGTGAGGAGTCAGACTGGTCTGAGATGGCTGTGAAACTCTGTGTGCACGGAGGTTGTCAGGACAACTTCGAATTTTGAGGTCGCTTATGACATCACGGTGAACATGTCCCCCAGGGTGGCCGCATGGTTACAGTCTGAGGATTGGCCTAGGCTAGGCTATTAAAGGGACAGATACCCAGAAACAGGTTTGGCAAACAGAAAGCAGGCACAGAAACTAGAAGAGATAAAACAGAGTCTGATGCAAGGGATAAGAAAGGAACCCTAGGCCACAAGTGAGAATAGAGGGACAGGCACGGAGAGGAGAACATTGTCATCTATTCAAGTCTATGGGGAGGTCATGCTGATTCAAGCTTGCAACTTCATTGGAAACAAGTGGCCGGACTTGGCGTTCATCACACCTACAGTGCCCTTGTGCCTTAAGCATAATGCAAAGTCAAGAAAGATGTCTTGAGGACATTGAAGAGAAGAATCGATGCCTCCTTTCCAAGGCCCATAGCATTCTTTGAAGGTCAGTCTCTTTTTCCGAAGCTCTGGTGTCACGTGGGCCCACTGGGCACATGGTAATGTGTCCCAAGAGATGTCTTGGAAGCCTTGAAGGAATGGAGCCCTGTCACGCTTGGGGTATGTCTCTTTGTTTGGAAGTGCTCTACAAGGGTGCTGAAAAGCACCCTCTTCCACAGGGCTTCGTTCCTTCGTGAAGGCTGCCCTCCCAGGCTAGTGTGCTCTGTTTGCCTCCATCGAAATTCTCTCCCCCTACCTCTTGCCGTAGAAGGATTATTGATTCTGTGTTTTGACACCATATGTAAGGAAGTTGCACGAAAATTAGAACTTTACAGTTGTGTTTCAAGAAAAATAAACAGGCCAGGGTAGAGGATGTAGGGCAAACAAATGGCACACCCTATAAAAATTAAGTAAGCCCGTATCTGGACGGAATCTAGGGGAACGTTCAAGGATCAGGGGTCAAGTTCGAAACTTCCCAAATCCGGAAAAGAGACAGAAAAATATCTTTCCTGGAGAGTGGAATTCATCCGATTTGTCTAAGTTGTCTTGGAAACATTGTGTCCGTGAAGGGGGTTGCCAGGACCACCTCGAATTTGGAGTTTCTGATCTCAGGATGTCAAACCAACCCACATGACCACGTGTTCTCAGTGCTTAGTTTGACCTAGGCTAGGATAGCCAAGAGTCCTACAAGTGACCGGTGCAAATTCAAGGACAACAACCAAGAGTCACGAAAGCACTCACACCTCACCCTAGAGAACATACAGCGATTAAAGAAATACAAACTAATCCCTCGGAATGAAGGAGAACGGACTGATAAGCATGTCTAAGGGAGATAGCTGAGAAAGACCATGACGAGTATACTATGGAAAAGAAAAAGAGGACCCAGAAAATGGAAGGTGAACAGAAATCACACCTGAATTATCCACAATGAAAGATGATGTCCGTCTTTAGACAGACTCTGCTGGAACGTTTGAAAGTCAGAGAAATTCACAAGCCAAAAAACGGCAGCGAAGGTCAAGCATGGGCTAACTGGGAAGGGTGAGTTATGAGACTGCTCCAAGCAGGCTCTGAAACCTGTATCCAGGAAGCATGCTGGACCTCAGAGACACAATTATGACAAATCCTCTGACATCACAATGGACCCGAAAAACAACCTAGCCTCATCTACACAGTGCTAGAGTTGGGCTCACTAGTATATTTAACTCCCATTGCACTCAACTGCACGTTGCCACTGAACATGTAAGTGGCCGGCCGGTGGTGCAGTGGTGAGGTCCGCACCTTCTGGGTCTGTGGCCCAGTATGGGCTGGGTGGAATCCTCGGTTTGGGCCTCCTCACCACTGCTTCAGTTGTTCTGGTGCAGGCGTCCGAGGTAGAGTAGAGGCAGATGGGAAGGGACGTTGGACAGGGCCAGACTTCCACAGCAAATACAGGAGCATTGCCAGCAGATGTGAGCACAGCAATGCACTTGTGCCAAAACAAAACCAATTAAAAGTTGCAAAGAACAGAAAAACTGAAGCTAAGGAAAAAAAAAACAAAAAAACAGGAGCTTGCCATTACGAAGAATAGGATCTCTGTGAATAACCTTAGCAAAACAGGTGAATTCTATGTTAATTCAAAAACTAGCAAACCTTTGGGGAAAGAAACTCAAGAAGACACAAGAAAAAAAAAGATACCGAGGGATCTAGGAATGGAAGGATTAACACACTTGAAAGGTTCATACCGCAGTAAGGAATCTCTGGATTCCATGCAATCCCAGTCAAAGTTGCAGCAGTATTTGCCACAGAGAAGAAGAGAGAATCCTAAAGTTTCTAGCCAGCAACACGAGACCCTGACTAGGCAAAGGAATCCTCAGGAAAACGAACAAAGCGGCACGTGTCACAATTTCTGATTTCAACATAGAGGACGAAGCGCTAGGTACCGAAACGGCACAGTCTGGGCCCCAAAACAGGCATGAAGACCCGTGCAAAACAATTGAGAGCCCAGAGCCCAACTCAAACTTACATGGACAGCCCATTTTGGACCAGGGAGCCAAGTGGAGACAGCGGAGAAAGGAGAGTCTCTACAATAAACGGTGCTGGGAAGCCTGCACAGCCACATGGAACACAACGAGAGTACACCATGATGTTACACCTGGCACACACACCACCTGAAGTGGATTAAAGCCTTGAATGGCAGACTTGAAACCGTGAACCTTGTAGGAGAAGACCTAGGCAGAGTGCTCTTTGCCATCTGTCTGAGCCGCCTATTTGGAAGAAGCATGTCTGACTGGGCAAGGGCAACAAAGGAAACAAGAAACAAACGGGACCACATCAAATGCACACACTTCTGCCCACTCAAGGAAACCATCAACTGAATACTAAGACACCACAACAATTGGGAGAGGATGTTTGCAAACCACACATCGGACAAGGGGTGAAAAGCCCAAAGATACAATCAACTCGCACGTCTCCACAAGAAAAAAAACAAGCCAATGAAAACCTGGTCAAAAGATGGAAGCAGAGATTTCTCCGAAGAAGACAGAAAGAGGGCCAGTAGGTGCATGAAAACTTGTTCACCATCATGAAGTCTCAGGAAAATGCAAATCCAAACTGCAAGGCCATGGCAGCTCACTGTGGTCAGCATGGCTAGAAGGAAGCAGACAGGAAATAACAAGTGTCAGAGAGGAGGTGCAGAGAAGGGAAGCCTCCTGCACTGCTGGTGGGAGTGTAACCCGGTGCAGCCACGATGCCAAAGGTGTGGAACTGCCTCAGAAATTTAAGTATCCATGTCCCGTATGACCCAGCTATTAATCTGCCGCTTGCTTATCCAAAAAAGTCAGAAAGACTACCGCATAAAGACATGTGCATGGCTGTGTTCACCACAGTCTTACTCCTGATATCCAAGACTTGGAAAGCACCCTGGTGTCCAGCAAGGGATGATTGGAGAAGGAAGATGGGCTATAGCCACACAATGGTATACCACTCAGCCGGAACAAATGATGCAATCCAGCCATTTGTGACCACCAGAATGGCTGTGAGGGTTTTAGGGGAAGTGTAACAAGCCCCAGTGAGAAATTCAAATACCATAGAATCTCACTTACAAGGCGAAGAAAAAGCAAGCACTAACCAACAGGTGGCACTGAACATTTGTATGCGGGCTCCCAGAGGCAAAGAGGGGCGGTGACGGAGGGTGAAAGAGAAGATTAGGCACAAGTGTGTGGTGAGGGCCTGTGATTAGTCTTACACTGGTGAAGATGATGTAAGCTACACAGAAGTCTAAAGCAATGAGGATGTGAATCTGGAAGTTATAGTACGTTCTAATGCAGGGTCATGGCTATAAATTCACCTCAAATCAAAAATCCAAAAAGGGGTCCAGAATGATGTCATAAAGCTTTGGGGGCGGAAAGAGTTTACGGAAGGTGAACTTCCAAGGATGGAAAATCACCTCCAAATGCTTACAGATGCTACAGAAAGGCAGACCATTCCAAATAGGTGAAGAGGAATACTACGAAGAGAACATGATCAGTCCTAAACCCATGAACGAACGGAAAATGTTACCGTCCATGATGTTATTACTAATCACCTTCACGAATAATCCAAACAGGCCCACGTCTTCCCAAGTTCAGGCAAAAGGTTGGTCCAAAAGTACAATTCAGGGCCGGCCCTGTGGTGGAGCAGGTAAGTGCCCACATTCCGCTTGGGCGGCCCGGGCCTCACTGTTTCACATTACGAGTGCATATCACATTAGTAGTGTTAGGAAATATAGATTTCATGGTATGGTGCGGGCAGAGATCATAAATAAGCAGCAATTGTGAGGATACGTTATCAATACGCACAAGAAAAGGAACCATAAGAATATTACAATCTATGGAAGTATCTGGTACACTTCCCAAAGGCAGAAGGAAGGAAAACTTGTGACCTGCCAAGGTGGAATTGGCAGAGTGCCACGAGATGACACCATCATCGTGCATCAGAACATTCCCTGGGCAACTTCAACTTGTGAGGGAGTCCAGGACTTTTTCTGGGTAAGGTCCACCCATTTTGCCATCTACCCAAGATATAAGAGATAAAACCCAGGATAATCTTACAGGAGTGAAACCAGTGTCTAGAGAGAATGTAGGAGCCCTTTCGAAGTTCAAGGAGAAAGATAGAAACTGACAACAATTGCAGAAAAAGGAAAACTATCCTACCTAGACAGGGTGAGGAGTCAGACTGGTCTGAGATGGCTGTGAAACTCTGTGTGCACGGAGGTTGTCAGGACAACTTCGAATTTTGAGGTCGCTTATGACATCACGGTGAACATGTCCCCCAGGGTGGCCGCATGGTTACAGTCTGAGGATTGGCCTAGGCTAGGCTATTAAAGGGACAGATACCCAGAAACAGGTTTGGCAAACAGAAAGCAGGCACAGAAACTAGAAGAGATAA